>NC_138186.1:32091233-32610645 GCF_964194105.1 Spermophilus citellus
AACACGGTTTGTGCTAGCTTCTTGAAACTTGACACAATAATGTAGTTTCACGTTCTATCTCTATGTTTTGTTTCCTCTTGATGTAGCCCTAAGCAGTGACTGGCGAGAAACACTTCCATATAAAGGGGTTGCCAAGCGTCCAAAAATTACGAATCTCCAGAAATCTCAGCAAATATTTTTTCACCCAAACTGGATGATACTTTCAGGAAATGATCAGTACACTAAGCCCACTTGGTTCACCAAATTTCGTTCTTCTATGTTGAAGCGTTCGTTTCCAGTAACAGTTTGAATTTTTAGGTTTCACTCTGTTTTCTCCTATATTGATAGATGTATTTGGAACTCTAAATCCAACACGGTTTGTGCTAGCTTCTTGAAACTTGACACAATAATGTAGTTTCACGTTCTATCTCTATGTTTTGTTTCCTCTTGATGTAGCCCTAAGCAGTGACTGGCGAGAAACACTTCCATATAAAGGGGTTGCCAAGCGTCCAAAAATTACGAATCTCCAGAAATCTCAGCAAATATTTTTTCACCCAAACTGGATGATACTTTCAGGTAATGATCAGTACACTAAGGCGACTTGGTTCCCGCAACTTCGTCCTTCTATGTTGAAGCGTTCATTTCCAGTAACAGTTTGAATTTTTAGGTTTCACTCTGTTTTCTCCTATATTGATAGATGTATTTGGAACTCTAAATCCAACACGGTTTGTGATAGCTTCTTGAAACTTGACACAATAAAGTAGTTTCACGTTCTGTCTCTATGTTTTGTTTCCTCTTGATGTAGCCCTTAGCAGTGACTGGCGAGAAATACTTTCATGGAAACGGGTTGCCAAGCGTCCAAAAATTACGAATCTCCAGAAATCTCAGCAAATATTTTTTCACCCAAACTGGATGATACTTTCAGGTAATGATCAGTACACTAAGCTGACTTGGTTCCCCAAATTTCATTCTTCTATGTTGAAGCGTTCGTTTCCAGTAACAGTTTGAATTTTTAGGTTTCACTCTATTTTCTCCTATATTGATAGATGTATTTGGAACTCTAAATCCAACACGGTTTGTGCTAGCTTCTTGAAACTTGACACAATAATGTAGTTTCACGTTCTATCTCTATGTTTTGTTTCCTCTTGATGTAGCCCTAAGCAGTGACTGGCGAGAAACACTTCCATATAAAGGGGTTGCCAAGCGTCCAAATATTACGAATCTCCAGAAATCTCAGCAAATATTTTTTCACCCAAACTGGATGATACTTTCAGGTAATGATCAGTACACTAAGCTGACTTGGTTCACCAAATTTCGTTCTTCTATGTTGTAGCGTTCGTTTCCAGTAACAGTTTGAATTTTTAGGTTTCACTCTGTTTTCTCCTATATTGATAGATGTATTTGGAACTCTAAATCCAACATGGTTTGTGATAGCTTCTTGAAACTTGACACAATAAAGTAGTTTCACGTTCTGTCTCTATGTTTTGTTTCCTCTTGATGTAGCCCTTAGCAGTCACTGGCGAGAAATACTTTCATGGAAACGGGTTGCCAAGCGTCCAAAAATTACGAATCTCCAGAAATCTCCGCAAATATTTTTTCACCCAAACTGGATGATACTTTCAGGTAATGATCAGTACACTAAGCTGACTTGGTTCACCAAATTTCGTTCTTCTATGTTGTAGAGTTCGTTTCCAGTAACAGTTTGAATTTTTAGGTTTCACTCTGTTTTCTCCTATATTGATAGATGTATTTGGAACTCTAAATCCAACACGGTTTGTGCTAGCTTCTTGAAACTTGACACAATAATGTAGTTTCACGTTATATCTCTATGTTTTGTTTCCTCCTGATGTAGCCCTAAGCAGTGACTGGCGAGAAACACTTCCATATAAAGGGGTTGCCAAGCGTCCAAAAATTACGAATCTCCAGAAATCTCAGCAAATATTTTTTCACCCAAACTGAATGATACTTTCAGGTAATGATCAGTACACTAAGGCGACTTGGTTCCCGCAACTTCGTCCTTCTATGTTGAAGCGTTCATTTCCAGTAACAGTTTGAATTTTTAGGTTTCACTCTATTTTCTCCTATATTGATAGATGTATTTGGATCTCTAAATCCAACACGGTTTGTGCTAGCTTCTTGAAACTTGACACAATAATGTAGTTTCACGTTCTATCTCTATGTTTTGTTTCCTCTTGATGTAGCCCTAAGCAGTGACTGGCGAGAAACACTTCCATATAAAGGGGTTGCCAAGCGTCCAAAAATTACGAATCTCCAGAAATCTCAGCAAATATTTTTTCACCCAAACTGGATGATAGTTTCAGGTAATGATCAGTACACTAAGCTGACTTGGTTCACCAAATTTTGTTCTTCTATGTTGAAGCGTTCGTTTCCAGTAACAGTTTGAATTTTTAGGTTTCACTCTGTTTTCTCCTATATTGATAGATGTATTTGGAACTCTAAATCCAACACGGTTTGTGCTAGCTTCTTGAAACTTGACACAATAATGTAGTTTCACATTCTATCTCTATGTTTTGTTTCCTCTTGATGTAGCCCAAAGTAGTGACTGGCGAGAAACACTTCAATATAAAGGGGTTGCCAAGCGTCCAAAAATTACGAATCTCCAGAAATCTCAGCAAATATTTTTTCACCCAAACTGGATGATACTTTCAGTTAATGATCAGTACACTAAGGCGACTTGGTTCCCGCAACTTCGTCCTTCTATGTTGAAGCGTTCATTTCCAGTAACAGTTTGAATTTTTAGGTTTCACTCTATTTTCTCCTATATTGATAGATGTATTTGGAACTCTAAATCCAACACGGTTTGTGCTAGCTTCTTGAAACTTGACACAATAAAGTAGTTTCATGTTCTGTCTCTATGTTTTGTTTCCTCTTGATGTAGCCCTTAGCAGTGACTGGCGAGAAACACTTTCATGGAAACGGGTTGCCAAGCGTCCAAAAATTACGAATCTCCAGAAATCTCAGCAAATATTTTTTCACCCAAACTGGATGATACTTTCAGGTAATGATCAGTACACTAAGCTGACTTGGTTCCCCAAATTTCATTCTTCTATGTTGAAGCGTTTGTTTCCAGTAACAGTTTGAATTTTTAGGTTTCACTCTGTTTTCTCCTATATTGATAGATGTATTTGGAACTCTAAATCCAACACGGTTAGTGCTAGCTTCTTGAAACTTGACACAATAATGTAGTTTCACGTTCTATCTCTATGTTTTGTTTCCTCTTGATGTAGCCCTAAGCAGTGACTGGCGAGAAACACTTCCATATAAAGGGGTTGCCAAGCGTCCAAAAATTACGAATCTCCAGAAATCTCAGCAAATATTTTTTTCACCCAAACTGGATGATACTTTCAGGAAATGATCAGTACACTAAGCCCACTTGGTTCACCAAATTTCGTTCTTCTATGTTGAAGCATTCGTTTCCAGTAACAGTTTGAAATTTTAGGTTTCACTCTGTTTTCTCCTATATTGATAGATGTATTTGGAACTCTAAATCCAACACGGTTTGTGCTAGCTTCTTGAAACTTGACACAATAAAGTAGTTTCACGTTCTGTCTCTATGTTTTGTTTCCTCTTGATGTCCCCTTAGCAGTGACTGGGAGAAACACTTTCATGGAAACGGGTTGCCAAGCGTCCAAAAATTACGAATCTCCAGAAATCTCAGCAAATATTTTTTCACCCAAACTGGATGATACTTTCAGGTAATGATCAGTACACTAAGCTGACTTGGTTCACCAAATTTTGTTCTTCTATGTTGTAGCATTCGTTTCCAGTAACAGTTTGAGTTTTTAGGTTTCACTCTGTTTTCTCCTATATTGATAGATGTATTTGGAACTCTAAATCCAACACAGTTTGTGCTAGCTTCTTGAAACTTGACACAATAATGTAGTTTCACGTTCTATCTCTATGTTTTGTTTCCTCTTGATGTAGCCCTAAGCAGTGACTGGCGAGAAACACTTCCATATAAAGGGGTTGCCAAGCGTCCAAAAATTACGAATCTCCAGAAATCTCAGCAAATATTTTTTCACCCAAACTGGATGATACTTTCAGGTAATGATCAGTACACTAAGGCGACTTGGTTACCGCAACTTCGTCCTTCTATGTTGAAGCGTTCATTTCCAGTAACAGTTTGAATTTTTAGGTTTCACTCTATTTTCTCCTATATTGATAGATGTATTTGGAACTCTAAATCCAACACGGTTTGTGCTAGCTTCTTGAAACTTGACACAATAATGTAGATTCACGTTCTATCTCTATGTTTTGTTTCCTCTTGATGTAGCCCTAAGCAGTGACTGGCGAGAAACACTTCCATATAAAGGGGTTGCCAAGCGTCCAAAAATTACGAATCTCCAGAAATCTCAGCAAATATTTTTTCACCCAAACTGGATGATACTTTCAGGTAATGATCAGTACACTAAGCTGACTTGGTTCACCAAATTTCGTTCTTCTATGTTGAAGCGTTCGTTTCCAGTAACAGTTTGAATTTTTAGGTTTCACTCTGTTTTCTCCTATATTGATAGATGTATTTGGAACTCTAAATCCAACACGGTTTGTGCTAGCTTCTTGAAACTTGACACAATTATGTAGTTTCACATTCTATCTCTATGTTTTGTTTCCTCTTGATGTAGCCCAAAGCAGTGACTGGCGAGAAACACTTCCATATAAAGGGGTTGCCAAGCGTCCAAAAATTACGAATCTCCAGAAATCTCAGCAAATATTTTTTCACCCAAACTGGATGATACTTTCAGGTAATGATCAGTACACTAAGGCGACTTGGTTCCCGCAACTTCGTCCTTCTATGTTGAAGCGTTCATTTCCAGTAACAGTTTGAATTTTTAGGTTTCACTCTATTTTCTCCTATATTGATAGATGTATTTGGAACTCTAAATCCAACACGGTTTGTGCTAGCTTCTTGAAACTTGACACAATAAAGTAGTTTCACGTTCTGTCTCTATGTTTTGTTTCCTCTTGATGTAGCCCTTAGCAGTGACTGGCGAGAAACACTTTCATGGAAACGGGTTGCCAAGCGTCCAAAAATTACGAATCTCCAGAAATCTCAGCAAATATTTTTTCACCCAAACTGGATGATACTTTCAGGTAATGATCAGTACACTAAGCTGACTTGGTTCCCCAAATTTCATTCTTCTATGTTGAAGCGTTCGTTTCCAGTAACAGTTTGAATTTTTAGGTTTCACTCTGTTTTCTCCTATATTGATGGATGTATTTGGAACTCTAAATCCAACACGGTTTGTGCTAGCTTCTTGAAACTTGACACAATAATGTAGTTTCACGTTCTATCTCTATGTTTTGTTTCCTCTTGATGTAGCCCTAAGCAGTGACTGGCGAGAAACACTTCCATATAAAGGGGTTGCCAAGCGTCCAAAAATTACGAATCTCCAGAAATCTCAGCAAATATTTTTTCACCCAAACTGGATGATACTTTCAGGTAATGATCAGTACACTAAGGCGACTTGGTTCCCGCAACTTCGTCCTTCTATGTTGAAGCGTTCATTTCCAGTAACAGTTTGAATTTTTAGGTTTCACTCTATTTTCTCCTATATTGATAGATGTATTTGGAACTCTAAATCCAACATGGTTTGTGATAGCTTCTTGAAACTTGACACAATAAAGTAGTTTCACGTTCTGTCTCTATGTGTTGTTCCTCTTGATGTAGCCCTTAGCAGTGACTGGCGAGAAACACTTTCATGGAAACGGGTTGCCAAGCGTCCAAAAATTACGAATCTCCAGAAATCTCAGCATATATTTTTTCACCCAAACTGGATGATACTTTCAGGTAATGATCAGTACACTAAGCTGACTTGGTTCACCAAATTTCGTTCTTCTATGTTGAAGCGTTCGTTTCCAGTAACAGTTTGAATTTTTAGGTTTCACTCTCTTTTCTCCTATATTGATAGATGTATTTGGAACTCTAAATCCAATACGGTTTGTGCTAGCTTCTTGAAACTTGACACAATAATGTAGTTTCACATTCTATCTCTATATTTTGTTTCCTCTTGATGTAGCCCAAAGCAGTGACTGGCGAGAAACACTTCCATATAAAGGGGTTGCCAAGCGTCCAAAAATTACGAATCTCCAGAAATCTCAGCAAATATTTTTTCACCCAAACTGGATGATACTTTCAGGTAATGATCAGTACACTAAGGCGACTTGGTTCCCGCAACTTCGTCCTTCTATGTTGAAGCGTTCATTTCCAGTAACAGTTTGAATTTTTAGGTTTCACTCTATTTTCTCCTATATTGATAGATGTATTTGGAACTCTAAATCCAACACGGTTTGTGCTACCTTCTTGAAACTTGACACAATAAAGTAGTTTCACGTTCTGTCTCTATGTGTTGTTCCTCTTGATGTAGCCCTTAGCAGTGACTGGCGAGAAACACTTTCATGGAAACGGGTTGCCAAGCGTCCAAAAATTACGAATCTCCAGAAATCTCAGCAAATATTTTTTCACCCAAATGGATGATACTTTCAGGTAATGATCAGTACACTAAGCTGACTTGGTTCACCAAATTTCGTTCTTCTATGTTGAAGCGTTCGTTTCCAGTAACAGTTTGAATTTTTATGTTTCACTCTGTTTTCTCCTATATTGATAGATGTATTTGGAACTCTAAATCCAACACGGTTTGTGCTAGCTTCTTGAAACTTGACACAATAATGTAGTTTAACATTCTATCTCTATGTTTTGTTTCCTCTTGATGTAGCCCAAAGCAGTGACTGGCGAGAAACACTTCCATATAAAGGGGTTGCCAAGCGTCCAAAAATTACGAATCTCCAGAAATCTCAGCAAATATTTTTTCACCCAAACTGGATGATAGTTTCAGGTAATGATCAGTACACTAAGGCGACTTGGTTCCCGAAACTTCGTTCTTCTATGTTGAAGCGTTCATTTCCAGTAACAGTTTGAATTTTTAGGTTTCATTCCGTTTTCTCCTATATTGATAGATGTATTTGGAACTCTAAATCCAACACGGTTTGTGCTAGCTTCTTGAAACTTGACACAATAAAGTAGTTTCACGTTCTGTCTCTATGTTTTGTTTCCTCTTGATGTAGCCCTTAGCAGTGACTGGGAGAAACACTTTCATGGAAACGGGTTGCCAAGCGTCCAAAAATTACGAATCTCCAGAAATCTCAGCAAATATTTTTTCACCCAAACTGGATGATACTTTTAGGTAATGATCAGTACACTAAGCTGACTTGGTTCCCCAAATTTCATTCTTCTATGTTGAAGCGTTCGTTTCCAGTAACAGTTTGAATTTTTAGGTTTCACTCTATTTTCTCCTATATTGATAGATGTATTTGGAACTCTAAATCCAACACGGTTTGTGCTAGCTTCTTGAAACTTGACACAATAATGTAGATCACGTTCTGTCTCTATGTTTTGTTTCCTCTTGATGTAGCCCTAAGCAGTGACTGGCGAGAAACACTTCCATATAAAGGGGTTGCCAAGCGTCCAAAAATTACGAATCTCCAGAAATCTCAGCAAATATTTTTTCACCCAAACTGGATGATACTTTCAGGTAATGATCAGTACACTAAGCTGACTTGGTTCACCAAATTTCGTTCTTCTATGTTGTAGCGTTCGTTTCCAGTAACAGTTTGAATTTTTAGGTTTCACTCTGTTTTCTCCTATATTGATAGATGTATTTGGAACTCTAAATCCAACACGGTTTGTGCTAGCTTCTTGAAACTTGACACAATAATGTAGTTTCACGTTCTATCTCTATGTTTTGTTTCCTCTTGATGTAGCCCTAAGCAGTGACTGGCGAGAAACACTTCCATATAAAGGGGTTGCCAAGCGTCCAAAAATTACGAATCTCCAGAAATCTCAGCAAATATTTTTTCACCCAAACTGGATGATAGTTTCAGGTAATGATCAGTACACTAAGGCGACTTGGTTCCCGCAACTTCGTCCTTCTATGTTGAAGCGTTCATTTCCAGTAACAGTTTGAATTTTTAGGTTTCACTCTATTTTCTCCTATATTGATAGATGTATTTGGAACTCTAAATCCAACACGGTTTGTGCTAGCTTCTTGAAACTTGACACAATAATGTAGATTCACGTTCTGTCTCTATGTTTTGTTTCCTCTTGATGTAGCCCTAAGCAGTGACTGGCGAGAAACACTTCCATATAAAGGGGTTGCCAAGCGTCCAAAAATTACGAATCTCCAGAAATCTCAGCAAATATTTTTTCACCCAAACTGGATGATACTTTCAGGTAATGATCAGTACACTAAGCTGACTTGGTTCACCAAATTTCGTTCTTCTATGTTGAAGCGTTCGTTTCCAGTAACTGTTTGAATTTTTAGGTTTCACTCTGTTTTCTCCTATATTGATAGATGTATTTGGAACTCTAAATCCAACACGGTTTGTGCTAGCTTCTTGAAACTTGACACAATAATGTAGTTTCACATTCTATCTCTATGTTTTGTTTCCTCTTGATGTAGCCCAAAGCAGTGACTGGCGAGAAACACTTCCATATAAAGGGGTTGCCAAGCGTCCAAAAATTACGAATCTCCAGAAATCTCAGCAAATATTTTTTCACCCAAACTGGATGATACTTTCAGGTAATGATCAGTACACTAAGGCGACTTGGTTCCCGCAACTTCGTCCTTCTATGTTGAAGCGTTCATTTCCAGTAACAGTTTGAATTTTTAGGTTTCACTCTATTTTCTCCTATATTGATAGATGTATTTGGAACTCTAAATCCAACACGGTTTGTGCTAGCTTCTTGAAACTTGACACAATAATGTAGATTCACGTTCTATCTCTATGTTTTGTTTCCTCTTGATGTAGCCCTAAGCAGTGACTGGCGAGAAACACTTCCATATAAAGGGGTTGCCAAGCGTCCAAAAATTACGAATCTCCAGAAATCTCAGCAAATAT
Organism: Spermophilus citellus; assembly: GCF_964194105.1. Lineage (NCBI taxonomy): Eukaryota > Metazoa > Chordata > Mammalia > Rodentia > Sciuridae > Spermophilus > Spermophilus citellus. The sequence goes on from NC_138186.1 coordinate 32,100,129, forward strand.
TTTTTAACCCAAACTGGATGATACTTTCAGGTAATGATCAGTACACTAAGCTGACTTGGTTCACCAAATTTCGTTCTTCTATGTTGAAGCGTTCGTTTCCAGTAACAGTTTGAATTTTTAGGTTTCACTCTGTTTTCTCCAATATTGATAGATGTATTTGGAACTCTAAATCCAACACGGTTTGTGCTAGCTTCTTGAAACTTGACACAATTATGTAGTTTCACATTCTATCTCTATGTTTTGTTTCCTCTTGATGTAGGCCAAAGCAGTGACTGGCGAGAAACACTTCCATATAAAGGGGTTGCCAAGCGTACAAAAATTACGAATCTCCAGAAATCTCAGCAAATATTTTTTCACCCAAACTGGATGATACTTTCAGGTAATGATCAGTACACTAAGGCGACTTGGTTCCCGCAACTTCGTCCTTCTATGTTGAAGCGTTCATTTCCAGTAACAGTTTGAATTTTTAGGTTTCACTCTATTTTCTCCTATATTGATAGATGTATTTGGAACTCTAAATCCAACACGGTTTGTGCTAGCTTCTTGAAACTTGACACAATAAAGTAGTTTCACGTTCTGTCTCTATGTTTTGTTTCCTCTTGATGTAGCCCTTAGCAGTGACTGGCGAGAAACACTTTCATGGAAACGGGTTGCCAAGCGTCCAAAAATTACGAATCTCCAGAAATCTCAGCAAATATTTTTTCACCCAAACTGGATGATACTTTCAGGTAATGATCAGTACACTAAGCTGACTTGGTTCCCCAAATTTCATTCTTCTATGTTGAAGCGTTCGTTTCCAGTAACAGTTTGAATTTTTAGGTTTCACTCTGTTTTCTCCTATATTGATAGATGTATTTGGAACTCTAAATCCAACACGGTTTGTGCTAGCTTCTTGAAACTTGACACAATAATGTAGTTTCACGTTCTATCTCTATGTTTTGTTTCCTCTTGATGTAGCCCTAAGCAGTGACTGGCGAGAAACACTTCCATATAAAGGGGTTGCAAAGCGTCCAAAAATTACGAATCTCCAGAAATCTCAGCAAATATTTTTTCACCCAAACTGGATGATACTTTCAGGAAATGATCAGTACACTAAGCCCACTTGGTTCACCAAATTTCGTTCTTCTATGTTGAAGCGTTCGTTTCCAGTAACAGTTTGAATTTTAGGTTTCACTCTGTTTTCTCCTATATTGATAGATGTATTTGGAACTCTAAATACAACATGGTTTGTGCTAGCTTCTTGAAACTTGACACAATAATGTAGTTTCACGTTCTATCTCTATGTTTTGTTTCCTCTTGATGTAGCCCTAAGCAGTGACTGGCGAGAAACACTTCCATATAAAGGGGTTGCCAAGCGTCCAAAAATTACGAATCTCCAGAAATCTCAGCAAATATTTTTTCACCCAAACTGGATGATACTTTCAGGTAATGATCAGTACACTAAGCTGACTTGGTTCCCCAAATTTCATTCTTCTATGTTGAAGCGTTCGTTTCCAGTAACAGTTTGAATTTTTAGGTTTCACTCTGTTTTCTCCTATATTGATAGATGTATTTGGAACTCTAAATCCAACACGGTTTGTGCTAGCTTCTTGAAACTTGACACAATAATGTAGTTTCACGTTCTATCTCTATGTTTTGTTTCCTCTTGATGTAGCCCTAAGCAGTGACTGGCGAGAAACACTTCCATATAAAGGGGTTGCAAAGCGTCCAAAAATTACGAATCTCCAGAAATCTCAGCAAATATTTTTTCACCCAAACTGGATGATACTTTCAGGTAATGATCAGTACACTAAGGCGACTTGGTTCCCGCAACTTCGTCCTTCTATGTTGAAGCGTTCATTTCCAGTAACAGTTTGAATTTTTAGGTTTCACTCTATTTTCTCCTATATTGATAGATGTATTTGGAACTCTAAATCCAACACGGTTTGTGCTAGCTTCTTGAAACTTGACACAATAAAGTAGTTTCACGTTCTGTCTCTATGTGTTGTTCCTCTTGATGTAGCCCTTAGCAGTGACTGGCGAGAAACACTTTCATGGAAACGGGTTGCCAAGCGTCCAAAAATTACGAATCTCCAGAAATCTCAGCATATATTTTTTCACCCAAACTGGATGATACTTTCAGGTAATGATCAGTACACTAAGCTGACTTGGTTCCCCAAATTTCATTCTTCTATGTTGAAGCGTTCGTTTCCAGTAACAGTTTGAATTTTTAGGTTTCACTCTCTTTTCTCCTATATTGATAGATGTATTTGGAACTCTAAATCCAATACGGTTTGTGCTAGCTTCTTGAAACTTGACACAATAATGTAGTTTCACATTCTATCTCTATATTTTGTTTCCTCTTGATGTAGCCCAAAGCAGTGACTGGCGAGAAACACTTCCATATAAAGGGGTTGCCAAGCGTCCAAAAATTACGAATCTCCAGAAATCTCAGCAAATATTTTTTCACCCAAACTGGATGATACTTTCAGGTAATGATCAGTACACTAAGGCAACTTGGTTCCCGCAACTTCGTCCTTCTATGTTGAAGCGTTCATTTCCAGTAACAGTTTGAATTTTTAGGTTTCACTCTATTTTCTCCTATATTGATAGATGTATTTGGAACTCTAAATCCAACACGGTTTGTGCTACCTTCTTGAAACTTGACACAATAAAGTAGTTTCACGTTCTGTCTCTATGTGTTGTTCCTCTTGATGTAGCCCTTAGCAGTGACTGGCGAGAAACACTTTCATGGAAACGGGTTGCCAAGCGTCCAAAAATTACGAATCTCCAGAAATCTCAGCAAATATTTTTTCACCCAAATGGATGATACTTTCAGGTAATGATCAGTACACTAAGCTGACTTGGTTCACCAAATTTCGTTCTTCTATGTTGAAGCGTTCGTTTCCAGTAACAGTTTGAATTTTTATGTTTCACTCTGTTTTCTCCTATATTGATAGATGTATTTGGAACTCTAAATCCAACACGGTTTGTGCTAGCTTCTTGAAACTTGACACAATAATGTAGTTTAACATTCTATCTCTATGTTTTGTTTCCTCTTGATGTAGCCCAAAGCAGTGACTGGCGAGAAACACTTCCATATAAAGGGGTTGCCAAGCGTCCAAAAATTACGAATCTCCAGAAATCTCAGCAAATATTTTTTCACCCAAACTGGATGATAGTTTCAGGTAATGATCAGTACACTAAGGCGACTTGGTTCCCGAAACTTCGTTCTTCTATGTTGAAGCGTTCATTTCCAGTAACAGTTTGAATTTTTAGGTTTCATTCCGTTTTCTCCTATATTGATAGATGTATTTGGAACTCTAAATCCAACACGGTTTGTGCTAGCTTCTTGAAACTTGACACAATAAAGTAGTTTCACGTTCTGTCTCTATGTTTTGTTTCCTCTTGATGTAGCCCTTAGCAGTGACTGGGAGAAACACTTTCATGGAAACGGGTTGCCAAGCGTCCAAAAATTACGAATCTCCAGAAATCTCAGCAAATATTTTTTCACCCAAACTGGATGATACTTTTAGGTAATGATCAGTACACTAAGCTGACTTGGTTCCCCAAATTTCATTCTTCTATGTTGAAGCGTTCGTTTCCAGTAACAGTTTGAATTTTTAGGTTTCACTCTATTTTCTCCTATATTGATAGATGTATTTGGAACTCTAAATCCAACACGGTTTGTGCTAGCTTCTTGAAACTTGACACAATAATGTAGTTTCACGTTCTATCTCTATGTTTTGTTTCCTCTTGATGTAGCCCTAAGCAGTGACTGGCGAGAAACACTTCCATATAAAGGGGTTGCCAAGCGTCCAAAAATTACGAATCTCCAGAAATCTCAGCAAATATTTTTTCACCCAAACTGGATGATACTTTCAGGTAATGATCAGTACACTAAGCTGACTTGGTTCACCAAATTTCGTTCTTCTATGTTGTAGCGTTCGTTTCCAGTAACAGTTTGAATTTTTAGGTTTCACTCTGTTTTCTCCTATATTGATAGATGTATTTGGAACTCTAAATCCAACACGGTTTGTGCTAGCTTCTTGAAACTTGACACAATAATGTAGTTTCACGTTCTATCTCTATGTTTTGTTTCCTCTTGATGTAGCCCTAAGCAGTGACTGGCGAGAAACACTTCCATATAAAGGGGTTGCCAAGCGTCCAAAAATTACGAATCTCCAGAAATCTCAGCAAATATTTTTCCACCCAAACTGGATGATACTTTCAGGTAATGATCAGTACACTAAGGCGACTTGGTTCCCGCAACTTCGTCCTTCTATGTTGAAGCGTTCATTTCCAGTAACAGTTTGAATTTTTAGGTTTCACTCTATTTTCTCCTATATTGATAGATGTATTTGGAACTCTAAATCCAACACGGTTTGTGCTAGCTTCTTGAAACTTGACACAATAATGTAGATTCACGTTCTGTCTCTATGTTTTGTTTCCTCTTGATGTAGCCCTAAGCAGTGACTGGCGAGAAACACTTCCATATAAAGGGGTTGCCAAGCGTCCAAAAATTACGAATCTCCAGAAATCTCAGCAAATATTTTTTCACCCAAACTGGATGATACTTTCAGGTAATGATCAGTACACTAAGCTGACTTGGTTCACCAAATTTCGTTCTTCTATGTTGAAGCGTTCGTTTCCAGTAACTGTTTGAATTTTTAGGTTTCACTCTGTTTTCTCCTATATTGATAGATGTATTTGGAACTCTAAATCCAACACGGTTTGTGCTAGCTTCTTGAAACTTGACACAATAATGTAGTTTCACATTCTATCTCTATGTTTTGTTTCCTCTTGATGTAGCCCAAAGCAGTGACTGGCGAGAAACACTTCCATATAAAGGGGTTGCCAAGCGTCCAAAAATTACGAATCTCCAGAAATCTCAGCAAATATTTTTTCACCCAAACTGGATGATACTTTCAGGTAATGATCAGTACACTAAGGCGACTTGGTTCCCGCAACTTCGTCCTTCTATGTTGAAGCGTTCATTTCCAGTAACAGTTTGAATTTTTAGGTTTCACTCTATTTTCTCCTATATTGATAGATGTATTTGGAACTCTAAATCCAACACGGTTTGTGCTAGCTTCTTGAAACTTGACACAATAATGTAGATTCACGTTCTATCTCTATGTTTTGTTTCCTCTTGATGTAGCCCTAAGCAGTGACTGGCGAGAAACACTTCCATATAAAGGGGTTGCCAAGCGTCCAAAAATTACGAATCTCCAGAAATCTCAGCAAATATTTTTTCACCCAAACTGGATGATACTTTCAGGTAATGATCAGTACACTAAGCTGACTTGGTTCACCAAATTTCGTTCTTCTATGTTGAAGCGTTCGTTTCCAGTAACAGTTTGAATTTTTAGGTTTCACTCTGTTTTCTCCAATATTGATAGATGTATTTGGAACTCTAAATCCAACACGGTTTGTGCTAGCTTCTTGAAACTTGACACAATTATGTAGTTTCACATTCTATCTCTATGTTTTGTTTCCTCTTGATGTAGCCCAAAGCAGTGACTGGCGAGAAACACTTCCATATAAAGGGGTTGCCAAGCGTCCAAAAATTACGAATCTCCAGAAATCTCAGCAAATATTTTTTCACCCAAACTGGATGATACTTTCAGGTAATGATCAGTACACTAAGGCGACTTGGTTCCCGCAACTTCGTCCTTATATGTTGAAGCGTTCATTTCCAGTAACAGTTTGAATTTTTAGGTTTCACTCTATTTTCTCCTATATTGATAGATGTATTTGGAACTCTAAATCCAACACGGTTTGTGCTAGCTTCTTGAAACTTGACACAATAAAGTAGTTTCACGTTCTGTCTCTATGTTTTGTTTCCTCTTGATGTAGCCCTTAGCAGTGACTGGCGAGAAACACTTTCATGGAAACGGGTTGCCAAGCGTCCAAAAATTACGAATCTCCAGAAATCTCAGCAAATATTTTTTCACCCAAACTGGATGATACTTTCAGGTAATGATCAGTACACTAAGCTGACTTGGTTCCCCAAATTTCATTCTTCTATGTTGAAGCGTTCGTTTCCAGTAACAGTTTGAATTTTTAGGTTTCACTCTGTTTTCTCCTATATTGATAGATGTATTTGGAACTCTAAATCCAACACGGTTTGTGCTAGCTTCTTGAAACTTGACACAATAATGTAGTTTCACGTTCTATCTCTATGTTTTGTTTCCTCTTGATGTAGCCCTAAGCAGTGACTGGAGAGAAACACTTCCATATAAAGGGGTTGCAAAGCGTCCAAAAATTACGAATCTCCAGAAATCTCAGCAAATATTTTTTCACCCAAACTGGATGATACTTTCAGGAAATGATCAGTACACTAAGCCCACTTGGTTCACCAAATTTCGTTCTTCTATGTTGAAGCGTTCGTTTCCAGTAACAGTTTGAATTTTAGGTTTCACTCTGTTTTCTCCTATATTGATAGATGTATTTGGAACTCTAAATACAACATGGTTTGTGCTAGCTTCTTGAAACTTGACACAATAATGTAGTTTCACGTTCTATCTCTATGTTTTGTTTCCTCTTGATGTAGCCCTAAGCAGTGACTGGCGAGAAACACTTCCATATAAAGGGGTTGCCAAGCGTCCAAAAATTACGAATCTCCAGAAATCTCAGCAAATATTTTTTCACCCAAACTGGATGATACTTTCAGGTAATGATCAGTACACTAAGCTGACTTGGTTCACCAAATTTCGTTCTTCTGTGTTGTAGCGTTCGTTTCCAGTAACAGTTTGAATTTTTAGGTTTCACTCTGTTTTCTCCTATATTGATAGATGTATTTGGAACTCTAAATACAACACGGTTTGTGCTAGCTTCTTGAAACTTGACACAATAAAGTACTTTCACGTTCTATCTCCATGTTTTGTTTCCTCTTGATGTAGCCCTAAGCAGTGACTGGCGAGAAACACTTTCATAGAAAGGGGTTGCCAAGCTTCCAAAAATTACGAATCTCCAGAAATCTCAGCAAATATTTTTTCATCCAAACTGGATGATACTTTCAGGTAATGATCAGTACACTAAGCTGACTTGGTTCCCGCAACTTCGTCCTTCTATGTTGAAGCATTCGTTTCCAGTAACAGTTTGAATTTTTAGGTTTCACTCTGATTTCTCCTATATTGATAGATGTATTTGGAACTCTAAATCCAACACGGTTTGTGCTAGCTTCTTGAAACTTGACACAATAATGTAGTTTCACATTCTATCTCTATGTTTTGTTTCCTCTTGATGTAGCCCTAAGCAGTGACTGGCGAGAAACACTTCCATATAAAGGGGTTGCCAGGCATCCAAAAATTACGAATCTCCAGAAATCTCAGCAAATATTTTTTCACCCAAACTGGATGATAGTTTCAGGTAATGATCAGTACACTAAGGCGACTTGGTTCCCGAAACTTCGTTCTTCTATGTTGAAGCGTTCATTTCCAGTAACAGTTTGAATTTTTAGGTTTCATTCCGTTTTCTCCTATATTGATAGATGTATTTGGAACTCTAAATCCAACACGGTTTGTGCTAGCTTCTTGAAACTTGACACAATAATGTAGTTTAACATTCTATCTCTATGTTTTGTTTCCTCTTGATGTAGCCCAAAGCAGTGACTGGCGAGAAACACTTCCATATAAAGGGGTTGCCAAGCGTCCAAAAATTACGAATCTCCAGAAATCTCAGCAAATATTTTTTCACCCAAACTGGATGATAGTTTCAGGTAATGATCAGTACACTAAGGCGACTTGGTTCCCGAAACTTCGTTCTTCTATGTTGAAGCGTTCATTTCCAGTAACAGTTTGAATTTTTAGGTTTCATTCCGTTTTCTCCTATATTGATAGATGTATTTGGAACTCTAAATCCAACACGGTTTGTGCTAGCTTCTTGAAACTTGACACAATAAAGTAGTTTCACGTTCTGTCTCTATGTTTTGTTTCCTCTTGATGTAGCCCTTAGCAGTGACTGGGAGAAACACTTTCATGGAAACGGGTTGCCAAGCGTCCAAAAATTACGAATCTCCAGAAATCTCAGCAAATATTTTTTCACCCAAACTGGATGATACTTTTAGGTAATGATCAGTACACTAAGCTGACTTGGTTCCCCAAATTTCATTCTTCTATGTTGAAGCGTTCGTTTCCAGTAACAGTTTGAATTTTTAGGTTTCACTCTATTTTCTCCTATATTGATAGATGTATTTGGAACTCTAAATCCAACACGGTTTGTGCTAGCTTCTTGAAACTTGACACAATAATGTAGTTTCACGTTCTATCTCTATGTTTTGTTTCCTCTTGATGTAGCCCTAAGCAGTGACTGGCGAGAAACACTTCCATATAAAGGGGTTGCCAAGCGTCCAAAAATTACGAATCTCCAGAAATCTCAGCAAATATTTTTTCACCCAAACTGGATGATACTTTCAGGTAATGATCAGTACACTAAGCTGACTTGGTTCACCAAATTTCGTTCTTCTATGTTGTAGCGTTCGTTTCCAGTAACAGTTTGAATTTTTAGGTTTCACTCTGTTTTCTCCTATATTGATAGATGTATTTGGAACTCTAAATCCAACACGGTTTGTGCTAGCTTCTTGAAACTTGACACAATAATGTAGTTTCACGTTCTATCTCTATGTTTTGTTTCCTCTTGATGTAGCCCTAAGCAGTGACTGGCGAGAAACACTTCCATATAAAGGGGTTGCCAAGCGTCCAAAAATTACGAATCTCCAGAAATCTCAGCAAATATTTTTCCACCCAAACTGGATGATACTTTCAGGTAATGATCAGTACACTAAGGCGACTTGGTTCCCGCAACTTCGTCCTTCTATGTTGAAGCGTTCATTTCCAGTAACAGTTTGAATTTTTAGGTTTCACTCTATTTTCTCCTATATTGATAGATGTATTTGGAACTCTAAATCCAACACGGTTTGTGCTAGCTTCTTGAAACTTGACACAATAATGTAGATTCACGTTCTGTCTCTATGTTTTGTTTCCTCTTGATGTAGCCCTAAGCAGTGACTGGCGAGAAACACTTCCATATAAAGGGGTTGCCAAGCGTCCAAAAATTACGAATCTCCAGAAATCTCAGCAAATATTTTTTCACCCAAACTGGATGATACTTTCAGGTAATGATCAGTACACTAAGCTGACTTGGTTCACCAAATTTCGTTCTTCTATGTTGAAGCGTTCGTTTCCAGTAACTGTTTGAATTTTTAGGTTTCACTCTGTTTTCTCCTATATTGATAGATGTATTTGGAACTCTAAATCCAACACGGTTTGTGCTAGCTTCTTGAAACTTGACACAATAATGTAGTTTCACATTCTATCTCTATGTTTTGTTTCCTCTTGATGTAGCCCAAAGCAGTGACTGGCGAGAAACACTTCCATATAAAGGGGTTGCCAAGCGTCCAAAAATTACGAATCTCCAGAAATCTCAGCAAATATTTTTTCACCCAAACTGGATGATACTTTCAGGTAATGATCAGTACACTAAGGCGACTTGGTTCCCGCAACTTCGTCCTTCTATGTTGAAGCGTTCATTTCCAGTAACAGTTTGAATTTTTAGGTTTCACTCTATTTTCTCCTATATTGATAGATGTATTTGGAACTCTAAATCCAACACGGTTTGTGCTAGCTTCTTGAAACTTGACACAATAATGTAGATTCACGTTCTATCTCTATGTTTTGTTTCCTCTTGATGTAGCCCTAAGCAGTGACTGGCGAGAAACACTTCCATATAAAGGGGTTGCCAAGCGTCCAAAAATTACGAATCTCCAGAAATCTCAGCAAATATTTTTTCACCCAAACTGGATGATACTTTCAGGTAATGATCAGTACACTAAGCTGACTTGGTTCACCAAATTTCGTTCTTCTATGTTGAAGCGTTCGTTTCCAGTAACAGTTTGAATTTTTAGGTTTCACTCTGTTTTCTCCAATATTGATAGATGTATTTGGAACTCTAAATCCAACACGGTTTGTGCTAGCTTCTTGAAACTTGACACAATTATGTAGTTTCACATTCTATCTCTATGTTTTGTTTCCTCTTGATGTAGCCCAAAGCAGTGACTGGCGAGAAACACTTCCATATAAAGGGGTTGCCAAGCGTCCAAAAATTACGAATCTCCAGAAATCTCAGCAAATATTTTTTCACCCAAACTGGATGATACTTTCAGGTAATGATCAGTACACTAAGGCGACTTGGTTCCCGCAACTTCGTCCTTCTATGTTGAAGCGTTCATTTCCAGTAACAGTTTGAATTTTTAGGTTTCACTCTATTTTCTCCTATATTGATAGATGTATTTGGAACTCTAAATCCAACACGGTTTGTGCTAGCTTCTTGAAACTTGACACAATAAAGTAGTTTCACGTTCTGTCTCTATGTTTTGTTTCCTCTTGATGTAGCCCTTAGCAGTGACTGGCGAGAAACACTTTCATGGAAACGGGTTGCCAAGCGTCCAAAAATTACGAATCTCCAGAAATCTCAGCAAATATTTTTTCACCCAAACTGGATGATACTTTCAGGTAATGATCAGTACACTAAGCTGACTTGGTTCCCCAAATTTCATTCTTCTATGTTGAAGCGTTCGTTTCCAGTAACAGTTTGAATTTTTAGGTTTCACTCTGTTTTCTCCTATATTGATAGATGTATTTGGAACTCTAAATCCAACACGGTTTGTGCTAGCTTCTTGAAACTTGACACAATAATGTAGTTTCACGTTCTATCTCTATGTTTTGTTTCCTCTTGATGTAGCCCTAAGCAGTGACTGGAGAGAAACACTTCCATATAAAGGGGTTGCAAAGCGTCCAAAAATTACGAATCTCCAGAAATCTCAGCAAATATTTTTTCACCCAAACTGGATGATACTTTCAGGAAATGATCAGTACACTAAGCCCACTTGGTTCACCAAATTTCGTTCTTCTATGTTGAAGCGTTCGTTTCCAGTAACAGTTTGAATTTTAGGTTTCACTCTGTTTTCTCCTATATTGATAGATGTATTTGGAACTCTAAATACAACATGGTTTGTGCTAGCTTCTTGAAACTTGACACAATAATGTAGTTTCACGTTCTATCTCTATGTTTTGTTTCCTCTTGATGTAGCCCTAAGCAGTGACTGGCGAGAAACACTTCCATATAAAGGGGTTGCCAAGCGTCCAAAAATTACGAATCTCCAGAAATCTCAGCAAATATTTTTTCACCCAAACTGGATGATACTTTCAGGTAATGATCAGTACACTAAGCTGACTTGGTTCACCAAATTTCGTTCTTCTGTGTTGTAGCGTTCGTTTCCAGTAACAGTTTGAATTTTTAGGTTTCACTCTGTTTTCTCCTATATTGATAGATGTATTTGGAACTCTAAATACAACACGGTTTGTGCTAGCTTCTTGAAACTTGACACAATAAAGTACTTTCACGTTCTATCTCCATGTTTTGTTTCCTCTTGATGTAGCCCTAAGCAGTGACTGGCGAGAAACACTTTCATGGAAAGGGGTTGCCAAGCTTCCAAAAATTACGAATCTCCAGAAATCTCAGCAAATATTTTTTCATCCAAACTGGATGATACTTTCAGGTAATGATCAGTACACTAAGCTGACTTGGTTCCCGCAACTTCGTCCTTCTATGTTGAAGCATTCGTTTCCAGTAACAGTTTGAATTTTTAGGTTTCACTCTGATTTCTCCTATATTGATAGATGTATTTGGAACTCTAAATCCAACACGGTTTGTGCTAGCTTCTTGAAACTTGACACAATAATGTAGTTTCACATTCTATCTCTATGTTTTGTTTCCTCTTGATGTAGCCCTAAGCAGTGACTGGCGAGAAACACTTCCATATAAAGGGGTTGCCAGGCATCCAAAAATTACGAATCTCCAGAAATCTCAGCAAATATTTTTTCACCCAAACTGGATGATAGTTTCAGGTAATGATCAGTACACTAAGGCGACTTGGTTCCCGAAACTTCGTTCTTCTATGTTGAAGCGTTCATTTCCAGTAACAGTTTGAATTTTTAGGTTTCATTCCGTTTTCTCCTATATTGATAGATGTATTTGGAACTCTAAATCCAACACGGTTTGTGCTAGCTTCTTGAAACTTGACACAATAAAGTAGTTTCACGTTCTGTCTCTATTTTTTGTTTCCTCTTGATGTAGCCCTTAGCAGTGACTGGGAGAAACACTTTCATGGAAACGGGTTGCCAAGCGTCCAAAAATTACGAATCTCCAGAAATCTCAGCAAATATTTTTTCACCCAAACTGGATGATACTTTTAGGTAATGATCAGTACACTAAGCTGACTTGGTTCCCCAAATTTCATTCTTCTATGTTGAAGCGTTCGTTTCCAGTAACAGTTTGAATTTTTAGGTTTCACTCTATTTTCTCCTATATTGATAGATGTATTTGGAACTCTAAATCCAACACGGTTTGTGCTAGCTTCTTGAAACTTGACACAATAATGTAGTTTCACGTTCTATCTCTATGTTTTGTTTCCTCTTGATGTAGCCCTAAGCAGTGACTGGCGAGAAACACTTCCATATAAAGGGGTTGCCAAGCGTCCAAAAATTACGAATCTCCAGAAATCTCAGCAAATATTTTTTCACCCAAACTGGATGATACTTTCAGGTAATGATCAGTACACTAAGGCGACTTGGTTACCGCAACTTCGTCCTTCTATGTTGAAGCGTTCATTTCCAGTAACAGTTTGAATTTTTAGGTTTCACTCTATTTTCTCCTATATTGATAGATGTATTTGGAACTCTAAATCCAACACGGTTTGTGCTAGCTTCTTGAAACTTGACACAATAATGTAGATCACGTTCTGTCTCTATGTTTTGTTTCCTCTTGATGTAGCCCTAAGCAGTGACTGGCGAGAAACACTTCCATATAAAGGGGTTGCCAAGCGTCCAAAAATTACGAATCTCCAGAAATCTCAGCAAATATTTTTTCACCCAAACTGGATGATACTTTCAGGTAATGATCAGTACACTAAGCTGACTTGGTTCACCAAATTTCGTTCTTCTATGTTGAAGCGTTCGTTTCCAGTAACAGTTTGAATTTTTAGGTTTCACTCTGTTTTCTCCTATATTGATAGATGTATTTGGAACTCTAAATCCAACACGGTTTGTGCTAGCTTCTTGAAACTTGACACAATAATGTAGTTTCACGTTCTATCTCTATGTTTTGTTTCCTCTTGATGTAGCCCTAAGCAGTGACTGGCGAGAAACACTTCCATATAAAGGGGTTGCCAAGCTTCCAAAAATTACGAATCTCCAGAAATCTCAGCAAATATTTTTTCATCCAAACTGGATGATACTTTCAGGTAATGATCAGTACACTAAGGCGACTTGGATCCCGCAACTTCGTCCTTCTATGTTGAAGCGTTCGTTTCCAGTAACAGTTTGAATTTTTAGGTTTCACTCTGATTTCTCCTATATTGATAGATGTATTTGGAACTCTAAATCCAACACGGTTTGTGCTAGCTTCTTGAAACTTGACACAATAATGTAGTTTCACATTCTATCTCTATGTTTTGTTTCCTCTTGATGTAGCCCTAAGCAGTGACTGGCGAGAAACACTTCCATATAAAGGGGTTGCCAAGCATCCAAAAATTACGAATCTCCAGAAATCTCAGCAAATATTTTTTCACCCAAAGTGGATGATAGTTTCAGGTAATGATCAGTACACTAAGGCGACTTGGTTCCCGAAACTTCGTTCTTCTATGTTGAAGCGTTCATTTCCAGTAACAGTTTGAATTTTTAGGTTTCACTCTATTTTCTCCTATATTGATAGATGTATTTGGAACTCTAAATCCAACACGGTTTGTGCTAGCTTCTTGAAACTTGACACAAAAAAGTAGTTTCACGTTCTGTCTCTATGTTTTGTTTCCTCTTGATGTAGCCCTTAGCAGTGACTGGGAGAAACACTTTAATGGAAACGGGTTGCCAAGCGTCCAAAAATTACGAATCTCCAGAAATCTCAGCAAATATTTTTTCACCCAAACTGGATGATACTTTCAGGTAATGATCAGTACACTAAGCTGACTTGGTTCCCCAAATTTCATTCTTCTATGTTGAAGCGTTCGTTTCCAGTAACTGTTTGAATTTTTAGGTTTCACTCTGTTTTCTCCTATATTGATAGATGTATTTGGAACTCTAAATCCAACACGGTTTGTGCTAGCTTCTTGAAACTTGACACAGTAATGTAGTTTCACATTCTATCTCTATGTTTTGTTTCCTCTTGATGTAGCCCAAAGCAGTGACTGGCGAGAAACACTTCCATATAAAGGGGTTGCCAATCGTCCAAAAATTACGAATCTCCAGAAATCTCAGCAAATATTTTTTCACCCAAACTGGATGATACTTTCAGGTAATGATCAGTACACTAAGGCGACTTGGTTCCTGCAACTTTGTCCTTCTATGTTGAAGCGTTCATTTCCAGCAACAGTTTGAATTTTTATGTTTCACTCTATTTTCTCCTATATTGATAGATGTATTTGGAACTCTAAATCCAACACGGTTTGTGCTAGCTTCTTGAAACTTGACACAATAAAGTAGTTTCACGTTCTGTCTCTATGTTTTGTTTCCTCTTGATGTAGCCCTTAGCTGTGACTGGCGAGAAATACTTTCATGGAAACGGGTTGCCAAGCGTCCAAAAATTACGAATCTCCAGAAATCTCAGCAAATATTTTTTCACCCAAACTGGATGATACTTTCAGGTAATGATCAGTACACTAAGGCGACTTGGTTCCCACAACTTCGTCCTTCTATGTTGAAGCGTTCATTTCCAGTAACAGTTTGAATTTTTAGGTTTCACTCTATTTTCTCCTATATTGATAGATGTATTTGGAACTCTAAATCCAACACGGTTTGTGCTAGCTTCTTGAAACTTGACACAATAATGTAGTTTCACGTTCTATCTCTATGTTTTGTTTCCTCTTGATGTAGCCCTAAGCAGTGACTGGCGAGAAACACTTCCATATAAAGGGGTTGCCAAGCGTCCAAAAATTACGAATCTCCAGAAATCTCAGCAAATATTTTTTCACCCAAACTGGATGATACTTTCAGGTAATGATCAGTACACTAAGCTGACTTGGTTCACCAAATTTCGTCCTTCTATGTTGTAGCATTCGTTTCCAGTAACAGTTTGAATTTTTAGGTTTCACTCTGTTTTCTCCTATATTGATAGATGTATTTGGAACTCTAAATCCAACCCGGTTTGTGCTAGCTTCTTGAAACTTGACACAATAATGTAGTTTCACATTCTATCTCTATGGTTTGTTTCCTCTTGATGTAGCCCAAAGCAGTGACTGGCGAGAAACACTTCCATATAAAGGGGTTGCCAAGCGTCCAAAAATTACGAATCTCCGGAAATCTCAGCAAATATTTTTTCACCCAAACTGGATGATACTTTCAGGTAATGATCAGTACACTAAGGCGACTTGGTTCCCGCAACTTTGTCCTTCTATGTTGAAGCGTTCATTTCAGTAACTGTCTGAATTTTTAGGTTTCACTCTATTTTCTCCTATATTGATAGATGTATTTGGAACTCTAAATCCAACACGGTTTGGGCTAGCTTCTTGAAACTTGACACAATAAAGTAGTTTCACGTTCTGTCTCTATGTGTTCTTTCCTCTTGATGTAGCCCTTAGCAGTGACTGGCGAGAAACACTTTCATGGAAATGGGTTGCCAAGCGTCCAAAAATTACGAATCTCCAGAAATCTCAGCAAATATTTTTTCACCCAAACTGGATGATACTTTCAGGTAATGATCAGTACACTAAGCTGACTTGGTTCCCCAAATTTCATTCTTCTATGTTGAGCGTTCGTTTCCAGTAACAGTTTGAATTTTTAGGTTTCACTCTGTTTTCTCCTATATTGATAGATGTATTTGGAACTCTAAATCCAACACGGTTTGTGCTAGCTTCTTGAAACTTGACACAATAATGTAGTTTCACGTTCTATCTCTATGTTTTG
This sequence comes from Spermophilus citellus, assembly GCF_964194105.1. Taxonomy (NCBI): domain Eukaryota; kingdom Metazoa; phylum Chordata; class Mammalia; order Rodentia; family Sciuridae; genus Spermophilus; species Spermophilus citellus. Next base: position 32,116,064 of record NC_138186.1, read on the forward strand.
TTTCCTCTTGATGTAGCCCTAAGAAGTGACTGGCGAGAAACACTTCCATATAAAGGGGTTGCCAAGCGTCCAAAAATTACGAATCTCCAGAAATCTCAGCAAATATTTTTTCACCCAAACTGGATGATACTTTCAGGTAATGATCAGTACACTAAGCTGACTTGGTTCACCAAATTTCGTTCTTCTATGTTGTAGCGTTCGTTTCCAGTAACAGTTTGAATTTTTAGGTTTCACTCTGTTTTCTCCTATATTGATAGATGTATTTGGAACTCTAAATCCAACACGGTTTGTGCTAGCTTCTTGAAACTTGACACAATAATGTAGTTTCACATTCTATCTCTACGTTTTGTTTCCTCTTGATGTAGCCCAAAGCAGTGACTGGCGAGAAACACTTCCATATAAAGGGGTTGCCAAGCGTCCAAAAATTACGAATCTCCAGAAATCTCAGCAAATATTTTTTCACCCAAACTGGATGATACTTTCAGGTAATGATCAGTACACTAAGGCGACTTGGTTCCCGCAACTTCGTCCTTCTATGTTGAAGCGTTCATTTCCAGTAACAGTTTGAATTTTTAGGTTTCACTCTATTTTCTCCTATATTGATAGATGTATTTGGAACTCTAAATCCAACACGGTTTGTGCTAGCTTCTTGAAACTTGACACAATAATGTAGTTTCACGTTCTATCTCTATGTTTTGTTTCCTCTTGATGTAGCCCTAAGCAGTGACTGGCGAGAAACACTTCCATATAAAGGGGTTGCCAAGCGTCCAAAAATTATGAAACTCCAGAAATCTCAGCAAATATTTTTTCACCCAAACTGGATGATACTTTCAGGAAATGATCAGTACACTAAGCCCACTTGGTTCACCAAATTTCGTTCTTCTATGTTGAAGCGTTCGTTTCCAGTAACAGTTTGAAATTTTAGGTTTCACTCTGTTTTCTCTTATATTGATAGATGTATTTGGAACTCTAAATACAACATGGTTTGTGCTAGCTTCTTGAAACTTGACACAATAATGTAGTTTCACGTTCTATCTCTATGTTTTGATTCCTCTTGATGTAGCCCTAAGCAGTGACTGGCGAGAAACACTTCCATATAAAGGGGTTGCCAAGCGTCCAAAAATTACGAATCTCCAGAAATCTCAGCAAATATTTTTTCACCCAAACTGGATGATACTTTCAGGTAATGATCAGTACACTAAGCTGACTTGGTTCACCAAATTTTGTTCTTCTATGTTGTAGCGTTCGTTTCCAGTAACAGTTTGAATTTTTAGGTTTCACTCTGTTTTCTCCTATATTGATAGATGTATTTGGAACTCTAAATACAACACGTTTTTTGCTAGCTTCTTGAAACTTGACACAATAAAGTACTTTCACGTTCTATCTCCATGTTTTGTTTCCTCTTGATGTAGCCCTAAGCAGTGACTGGCGAGAAACACTTTCATGGAAAGGGGTTGCCAAGCTTCCAAAAATTACGAATCTCCAGAAATCTCAGCAAATATTTTTTCACCCAAACTGGATGATACTTTCAGGTAATGATCAGTACACTAAGGCGACTTGGATCCCGCAACTTCGTCCTTCTATGTTGAAGCGTTCGTTTCCAGTAACAGTTTGAATTTTTCGGTTTCACTCTGTTTTCTCCTATATTGATAGATGTATTTGGAACTCTAAATCCAACACGGTTTGTGCTAGCTTCTTGAAACTTGACACAATAATGTAGTTTCACGTTCTATCTCTATGTTTTGTTTCCTCTTGATGTAGCCCTAAGCAGTGACTGGCGAGAAACACTTCCATATAAAGGGGTTGCCAAGCGTCCAAAAATTACGAATCTCCAGAAATCTCAGCAAATATTTTTTCACCCAAACTGGATGATACTTTCAGGTAATGATCAGTACACTAAGGCGACTTGGTTCCCGCAACTTCGTCCTTCTATGTTGAAGCGTTCGTTTCCAGTAACAGTTTGAATTTTTAGGTTTCACTCTATTTTCTCCTATATTGATAGATGTATTTGGAACTCTAAATCCAACACGGTTTGGGCTAGCTTCTTGAAACTTGACACAATAAAGTAGTTTCACGTTCTGTCTCTATGTTTTGTTTCCTCTTGATGTAGCCCTTAGCAGTGACTGGCGAGAAACACTTTCATGGAAACGGGTTGCCAAGCGTCCAAAAATTACGAATCTCCAGAAATCTCAGCAAATATTTTTTCACCCAAACTGGATGATACTTTCAGGTAATGATCAGTACACTAAGCTGACTTGGTTCCCCAAATTTCATTCTTCTATGTTGAAGCGTTCGTTTCCAGTAACAGTTTGAATTTTTAGGTTTCACTCTGTTTTCTCCTATATTGATAGATGTATTTGGAACTCTAAATCCAACACGGTTTGTGCTAGCTTCTTGAAACTTGACACAATAATGTAGTTTCACGTTCTATCTCTATGTTTTGTTTCCTCTTGATGTAGCCCTAAGCAGTGACTGGCGAGAAACACTTCCATATAAAGGGGTTGCCAAGCGTCCAAAAATTACGAATCTCCAGAAATCTCAGCAAATATTTTTTCACCCAAACTGGATGATACTTTCAGGTAATGATCAGTACACTAAGGCGACTTGGTTACCGCAACTTCGTCCTTCTATGTTGAAGCGTTCATTTCCAGTAACAGTTTGAATTTTTAGGTTTCACTCTGTTTTCTCCTATATTGATAGATGTATTTGGAACTCTAAATCCAACCCGGTTTGTGCTAGCTTCTTGAAACTTGACACAATAATGTAGTTTCACATTCTATCTCTATGGTTTGTTTCCTCTTGATGTAGCCCAAAGCAGTGACTGGCGAGAAACACTTCCATATAAAGGGGTTGCCAAGCATCCAAAAATTACGAATCTCCAGAAATCTCAGCAAATATTTTTTCACCCAAAGTGGATGATAGTTTCAGGTAATGATCAGTACACTAAGGCGACTTGGTTCCCGAAACTTCGTTCTTCTATGTTGAAGCGTTCATTTCCAGTAACAGTTTGAATTTTTAGGTTTCACTCTATTTTCTCCTATATTGATAGATGTATTTGGAACTCTAAATCCAACACGGTTTGTGCTAGCTTCTTGAAACTTGACACAAAAAAGTAGTTTCACGTTCTGTCTCTATGTTTTGTTTCCTCTTGATGTAGCCCTTAGCAGTGACTGGGAGAAACACTTTCATGGAAACGGGTTGCCAAGCGTCCAAAAATTACGAATCTCCAGAAATCTCAGCAAATATTTTTTCACCCAAACTGGATGATACTTTCAGGTAATGATCAGTACACTAAGCTGACTTGGTTCCCCAAATTTCATTCTTCTATGTTGAAGCGTTCGTTTCCAGTAACAGTTTGAATTTTTAGGTTTCACTCTGATTTCTCCTATATTGATAGATGTATTTGGAACTCTAAATCCAACACGGTTTGTGCTAGCTTCTTGAAACTTGACACAATAATGTAGTTTCACATTCTATCTCTATGTTTTGTTTCCTCTTGATGTAGCCCAAAGCAGTGACTGGCGAGAAACACTTCCATATAAAGGGGTTGCCAAGCATCCAAAAATTACGAATCTCCAGAAATCTCAGCAAATATTTTTTCACCCAAACTGGATGATACTTTCAGGTAATGATCAGTACACTAAGGCGACTTGGTTCCCGCAACTTCGTCCTTCTATGTTGAAGCGTTCATTTCCAGTAACAGTTTGAATTTTTAGGTTTCACTCTATTTTCTCCTATATTGATAGATGTATTTGGAACTCTAAATCCAACACGGTTTGTGCTAGCTTCTTGAAACTTGACACAATAAAGTAGTTTCACGTTCTGTCTCTATGTTTTGTTTCCTCTTGATGTAGCCCTTAGCTGTGACTGGCGAGAAATACTTTCATGGAAACGGGTTGCCAAGCGTCCAAAAATTACGAATCTCCAGAAATCTCAGCAAATATTTTTTCACCCAAACTGGATGATACTTTCAGGTAATGATCAGTACACTAAGCTGACTTGGTTCCCCAAATTTCATTCTTCTATGTTGAAGCGTTCGTTTCCAGTAACAGTTTGAATTTTTAGGTTTCACTCTGTTTTCTCCTATATTGATAGATGTATTTGGAACTCTAAATCCAACACGGTTTGTGCTAGCTTCTTGAAACTTGACACAATAATGTAGTTTCACGTTCTATCTCTATGTTTTGTTTCCTCTTGATGTAGCCCAAAGCAGTGACTGGCGAGAAACACTTCCATATAAAGGGGTTGCCAAGCGTCCAAAAATTACGAATCTCCAGAAATCTCAGCAAATATTTTTTCACCCAAACTGGATGATACTTTCAGGTAATGATCAGTACACTAAGCTGACTTGGTTCACCAAATTTCGTTCTTCTATGTTGTAGCATTCGTTTCCAGTAACAGTTTGAATTTTTAAGTTTCACTCTGTTTTCTCCTATATTGATAGATGTATTTGGAACTCTAAATCCAACACGGTTTGTGCTAGCTTCTTGAAACTTGACACAATAATGTAGTTTCACATTTTATCTCTATGTTTTGTTTCCTCTTGATGTAGCCCTAAGCAGTGACTGGCGAGAAACACTTCCATATAAAGGGGTTGCCAAGCGTCCAAAAATTACGAATCTCCAGAAATCTCAGCAAATATTTTTTCACCCAAACTGGATGATACTTTCAGGTAATGATCAGTACACTAAGGCGACTTGGTTCCCGCAACTTCGTCCTTCTATGTTGAAGCATTCGTTTCCAGTAACAGTTTGAATTTTTAGGTTTCACTCTATTTTCTCCTATATTGATAGATGTATTTGGAACTCTAAATCCAACACGGTTTGTGCTAGCTTCTTGAAACTTGACACAATAAACTAGTTTCACGTTCTGTCTCTATGTTTTGTTTCCTCTTGATGTAGCCGTTAGCAGTGACTGGCGAGAAACACTTTCATGGAAACGGGTTGCCAAGCGTCCAAAAATTACGAATCTCCAGAAATCTCAGCAAATATTTTTTCACCCAAACTGGATGATACTTTCAGGTAATGATCAGTACACTAAGCTGACTTGGTTCCCCAAATTTCATTCTTCTATGTTGAAGCGTTCGTTTCCAGTAACAGTTTGAATTTTTAGGTTTCACTCTGTTTTCTCCTATATTGATAGATGTATTTGGAACTCTAAATCCAACACGGTTTGTGCTAGCTTCTTGAAACTTGACACAATAATGTAGTTTCACATTCTATCTCTATGTTTTGTTTCCTCTTGATGTAGCCCAAAGCAGTGACTGGCGAGAAACACTTCCATATAAAGGGGTTGCCAAGCGTCCAAAAATTACGAATCTCCAGAAATCTCAGCAAATATTTTTTCACCCAAACTGGATGATACTTTCAGGTAATGATCAGTACACTAAGGCGACTTGGTTACCGCAACTTCGTCCTTCTATGTTGAAGCGTTCATTTCCAGTAACAGTTTGAATTTTTAGGTTTCACTCTGTTTTCTCCTATATTGATAGATGTATTTGGAACTCTAAATCCAACCCGGTTTGTGCTAGCTTCTTGAAACTTGACACAATAATGTAGTTTCACATTCTATCTCTATGGTTTGTTTCCTCTTGATGTAGCCCAAAGCAGTGACTGGCGAGAAACACTTCCATATAAAGGGGTTGCCAAGCGTCCAAAAATTACGAATCTCCGGAAATCTCAGCAAATATTTTTTCACCCAAACTGGATGATACTTTCAGGTAATGATCAGTACACTAAGGCGACTTGGTTCCCGCAACTTCGTCCTTCTATGTTGAAGCGTTCATTTCAGTAACTGTCTGAATTTTTAGGTTTCACTCTATTTTCTCCTATATTGATAGATGTATTTGGAACTCTAAATCCAACACGGTTTGTGCTAGCTTCTTGAAACTTGACACAATAATGTAGTTTCACGTTCTATCTCTATGTGTTCTTTCCTCTTGATGTAGCCCAAAGCAGTGACTGGCGAGAAACACTTCCATATAAAGGGGTTGCCAAGCGTCTAAAAATTACGAATCTCCAGAAATCTCAGCAAATATTTTTTCACCCAAACTGGATGATACTTTCAGGTAATGATCAGTACACTAAGGCGACTTGGTTACCGCAACTTCGTCCTTCTATGTTGAAGCGTTCATTTCCAGTAACAGTTTGAATTTTTAGGTTTCACTCTGTTTTCTCCTATATTGATAGATGTATTTGGAACTCTAAATCCAACCCGGTTTGTGCTAGCTTCTTGAAACTTGACACAATAATGTAGTTTCACATTCTATCTCTATGGTTTGTTTCCTCTTGATGTAGCCCAAAGCAGTGACTGGCGAGAAACACTTCCATATAAAGGGGTTGCCAAGCGTCCAAAAATTACGAATCTCCGGAAATCTCAGCAAATATTTTTTCACCCAAACTGGATGATACTTTCAGGTAATGATCAGTACACTAAGGCGACTTGGTTCCCGCAACTTCGTCCTTCTATGTTGAAGCGTTCATTTCAGTAACTGTCTGAATTTTTAGGTTTCACTCTATTTTCTCCTATATTGATAGATGTATTTGGAACTCTAAATCCAACACGGTTTGGGCTAGCTTCTTGAAACTTGACACAATAAAGTAGTTTCACGTTCTGTCTCTATGTGTTCTTTCCTCTTGATGTAGCCCTTAGCAGTGACTGGCGAGAAACACTTTCATGGAAATGGGTTGCCAAGCGTCCAAAAATTACGAATCTCCAGAAATCTCAGCAAATATTTTTTCACCCAAACTGGATGATACTTTCAGGTAATGATCAGTACACTAAGCTGACTTGGTTCCCCAAATTTCATTCTTCTATGTTGAGCGTTCGTTTCCAGTAACAGTTTGAATTTTTAGGTTTCACTCTGTTTTCTCCTATATTGATAGATGTATTTGGAACTCTAAATCCAACACGGTTTGTGCTAGCTTCTTGAAACTTGACACAATAATGTAGTTTCACGTTCTATCTCTATGTTTTGTTTCCTCTTGATGTAGCCCTAAGAAGTGACTGGCGAGAAACACTTCCATATAAAGGGGTTGCCAAGCGTCCAAAAATTACGAATCTCCAGAAATCTCAGCAAATATTTTTTCACCCAAACTGGATGATACTTTCAGGTAATGATCAGTACACTAAGCTGACTTGGTTCACCAAATTTCGTTCTTCTATGTTGTAGCGTTCGTTTCCAGTAACAGTTTGAATTTTTAGGTTTCACTCTGTTTTCTCCTATATTGATAGATGTATTTGGAACTCTAAATCCAACACGGTTTGTGCTAGCTTCTTGAAACTTGACACAATAATGTAGTTTCACGTTCTATCTCTATGTTTTGTTTCCTCTTGATGTAGCCCTAAGCAGTGACTGGCGAGAAACACTTCCATATAAAGGGGTTGCCAAGCGTCCAAAAATTACGAATCTCCAGAAATATCAGCAAATATTTTTTCACCCAAACTGGATGATACTTTCAGGTAATGATCAGTACACTAAGGCGACTTGGTTACCGCAACTTCGTCTTTCTATGTTGAAGCGTTCATTTCCAGTAACAGTTTGAATTTTTAGGTTTCACTCTATTTTCTCCTATATTGATAGATGTATTTGGAACTCTAAATCCAACACGGTTTGTGCTAGCTTCTTGAAACTTGACACAATAATGTAGATTCACGTTCTATCTCTATGTTTTGTTTCCTCTTGATGTAGCCCTAAGCAGTGACTGGCGAGAAACACTTCCATATAAAGGGGTTGCCAAGCGTCCAAAAATTACGAATCTCCAGAAATCTCAGCAAATATTTTTTCACCCAATCTGGATGATACTTTCAGGTAATGATCAGTACACTAAGCTGACTTGGTTCACCAAATTTCGTTCTTCTATGTTGAAGCGTTCGTTTCCAGTAACAGTTTGAATTTTTAGGTTTCACTCTGTTTTCTCCTATATTGATAGATGTATTTGGAACTCTAAATCCAACACGGTTTGTGCTAGCTTCTTGAAACTTGACACAATAATGTAGTTTCACGTTCTATCTCTATGTTTTGTTTCCTCTTGATGTAGCCCAAAGCAGTGACTGGCGAGAAACACTTCCATATAAAGGGGTTGCCAAGCGTCCAAAAATTACGAATCTCCAGAAATCTCAGCAAATATTTTTTCACCCAAACTGGATGATACTTTCAGGTAATGATCAGTACACTAAGGCGACTTGGTTCCCGCAACTTCGTCCTTCTATGTTGAAGCGTTCATTTCCAGTAACAGTTTGAATTTTTAGGTTTCACTCTATTTTCTCCTATATTGATAGATGTATTTGGAACTCTAAATCCAACACGGTTTGGGCTAGCTTCTTGAAACTTGACACAATAAAGTAGTTTCACGTTCTGTCTCTATGTGTTCTTTCCTCTTGATGTAGCCCTTAGCAGTGACTGGCGAGAAACACTTTCATGGAAACGGGTTGCCAAGCGTCCAAAAATTACGAATCTCCAGAAATCTCAGCAAATATTTTTTCACCCAAACTGGATGATACTTTCAGGTAATGATCAGTACACTAAGCTGACTTGGTTCCCCAAATTTCATTCTTCTATGTTGAAGCGTTCGTTTCCAGTAACAGTTTGAATTTTTAGGTTTCACTCTGTTTTCTCCTATATTGATAGATGTATTTGGAACTCTAAATCCAACACGGTTTGTGCTAGCTTCTTGAAACTTGACACAATAATGTAGTTTCACGTTCTATCTCTATGTTTTGTTTCCTCTTGATGTAGCCCTAAGCAGTGACTGGCGAGAAACACTTCCATATAAAGGGGTTGCCAAGCGTCCAAAAATTACGAATCTCCAGAAATCTCAGCAAATATTTTTTCACCCAAACTGGATGATACTTTCAGGTAATGATCAGTACACTAAGCTGACTTGGTTCACCAAATTTCGTTCTTCTATGTTGAAGCGTTCGTTTCCAGTAACAGTTTGAATTTTTAGGTTTCACTCTGTTTCTCCTATATTGATAGATGTATTTGGAACTCTAAATCCAACACGGTTTGTGCTAGCTTCTTGAAACTTGACACAATAATGTAGTTTCACATTCTATCTCTATGTTTTGTTTCCTCTTGATGTAGCCCAAAGCAGTGACTGGCGAGAAACACTTCCATATAAAGGGGTTGCCAAGCGTCCAAAAATTACGAATCTCCAGAAATCTCAGCAAATATTTTTTCACCCAAACTGGATGATACTTTCAGGTAATGATCAGTACACTAAGCTGACTTGGTTCACCAAATTTCGTTCTTCTATGTTGTAGCGTTCGTTTCCAGTAACAGTTTGAATTTTTAGGTTTTACTCTGTTTTCTCCTATATTGATAGATGTATTTGGAACTCTAAATCCAACACGGTTTGTGCTAGCTTCTTGAAACTTGACACAATAATGTAGTTTCACATTCTATCTCTATGTTTTGTTTCCTCTTGATGTAGCCCAAAGCAGTGACTGGCGAGAAACACTTCCATATAAAGGGGTTGCCAAGGGTCCAAAAATTACGAATCTCCGGAAATCTCAGCAAATATTTTTTCACCCAAACTGGATGATACTTTCAGGTAATGATCAGTACACTAAGGCGACTTGGTTCCCGCAACTTCGTCCTTCTATGTTGAAGCGTTCATTTCCAGTAACTGTTTGAATTTTTAGGTTTCACTCTGTTTTCTCCTATATTGATAGATGTATTTGGAACTCTAAATCCAACACGGTTTGGGCTAGCTTCTTGAAACTTGACACAATAAAGTAGTTTCACGTTCTGTCTCTATGTGTTCTTTCCTCTTGATGTAGCCCTTAGCAGTGACTGGCGAGAAACACTTCCATATAAAGGGGTTGCCAAGCGTCCAAAAATTATGAATCTCCAGAAATCTCAGCAAATATTTTTTCACCCAAACTGGATGATACTTTCAGGAAATGATCAGTACACTAAGCCCACTTGGTTCACCAAATTTCGTTCTTCTATGTTGAAGCGTTCGTTTCCAGTAACAGTTTGAAATTTTAGGTTTCACTCTGTTTTCTCTTATATTGATAGATGTATTTGGAACTCTAAATACAACATGGTTTGTGCTAGCTTCTTGAAACTTGACACAATAATGTAGTTTCACGTTCTATCTCTATGTTTTGTTTCCTCTTGATGTAGCCCTAAGCATTGACTGGCGAGAAACACTTCCATATAAAGGGGTTGCCAAGCGTCCAAAAATTACGAATCTCCAGAAATCTCAGCAAATATTTTTTCACCCAAACTGGATGATACTTTCAGGTAATGATCAGTACACTAAGCTGACTTGGTTCCCCAAATTTCATTCTTCTATGTTGAAGCATTCGTTTCCAGTAACAGTTTGAATTTTTAGGTTTCACTCTGTTTTCTCCTATATTGATAGATGTATTTGGAACTCTAAATACAACACGGTTTGTGCTAGCTTCTTGAAACTTGACACAATAAAGTACTTTCACGTTCTATCTCCATGTTTTGTTTCCTCTTGATGTAGCCCTAAGCAGTGACTGGCGAGAAACACTTTCATGGAAAGGGGTTGCCAAGCTTCCAAAAATTACGAATCTCCAGAAATCTCAGCAAATATTTTTTCACCCAAACTGGATGATACTTTCAGGTAATGATCAGTACACTAAGGCGACTTGGATCCCGCAACTTCGTCCTTCTATGTTGAAGCGTTCGTTTCCAGTAACAGTTTGAATTTTTAGGTTTCACTCTGATTTCTCCTATATTGATAGATGTATTTGGAACTCTAAATCCAACACGGTTTGTGCTAGCTTCTTGAAACTTGACACAATAATGTAGTTTCACATTCTATCTCTATGTTTTGTTTCCTCTTGATGTAGCCCTAAGCAGTGACTGGCGAGAAACACTTCCATATAAAGGGGTTGCCAAGCATCCAAAAATTACGAATCTCCAGAAATCTCAGCAAATATTTTTTCACCCAAAGTGGATGATAGTTTCAGGTAATGATCAGTACACTAAGGCGACTTGGTTCCCGAAACTTCGTTCTTCTATGTTGAAGCGTTCATTTCCAGTAACAGTTTGAATTTTTAGGTTTCACTCTATTTTCTCCTATATTGATAGATGTATTTGGAACTCTAAATCCAACACGGTTTGGGCTAGCTTCTTGAAACTTGACACAATAAAGTAGTTTCACGTTCTGTCTCTATGTGTTCTTTCCTCTTGATGTAGCCCTTAGCAGTGACTGGCGAGAAACACTTTCATGGAAACGGGTTGCCAAGCGTCCAAAAATTACGAATCTCCAGAAATCTCAGCAAATATTTTTTCACCCAAACTGGATGATACTTTCAGGTAATGATCAGTACACTAAGCTGACTTGGTTCCCCAAATTTCATTCTTCTATGTTGAAGCGTTCGTTTCCAGTAACAGTTTGAATTTTTAGGTTTCACTCTGTTTTCTCCTATATTGATAGATGTATTTGGAACTCTAAATCCAACACGGTTTGTGCTAGCTTCTTGAAACTTGACACAATAATGTAGTTTCACGTTCTATCTCTATGTTTTGTTTCCTCTTGATGTAGCCCTAAGCAGTGACTGGCGAGAAACACTTCCATATAAAGGGGTTGCCAAGCGTCCAAAAATTACGAATCTCCAGAAATCTCAGCAAATATTTTTTCACCCAAACTGGATGATACTTTCAGGAAATGATCAGTACACTAAGCCCACTTGGTTCACCAAATTTCGTTCTTCTATGTTGAAGCGTTCGTTTCCAGTAACAGTTTGAAATTTTAGGTTTCACTCTGTTTTCTCCTATATTGATAGATGTATTTGGAACTCTAAATCCAACACGGTTTGTGCTAGCTTCTTGAAACTTGACACAATAATGTAGTTTCACGTTCTATCTCTATGTTTTGTTTCCTCTTGATGTAGCCCAAAGCAGTGACTGGCGAGAAACACTTCCATATAAAGGGGTTGCCAAGCGTCCAAAAATTACGAATCTCCAGAAATCTCAGCAAATATTTTTTCACCCAAACTGGATGATACTTTCAGGTAATGATCAGTACACTAAGCTGACTTGGTTCACCAAATTTCGTTCTTCTATGTTGTAGCGTTCGTTTCCAGTAACAGTTTGAATTTTTAGGTTTCACTCTGTTTTCTCCTATATTGATAGATGTATTTGGAACTCTAAATACAACACGGTTTGTGCTAGCTTCTTGAAACTTGACACAATAAAGTACTTTCACGTTCTATCTCCATGTTTTGTTTCCTCTTGATGTAGCCCTAAGCAGTGACTGGCGAGAAACACTTTCATGGAAAGGGGTTGCCAAGCTTCCAAAAATTACGAATCTCCAGAAATCTCAGCAAATATTTTTTCATCCAAACTGGATGATACTTTCAGGTAATGATCAGTACACTAAGGCGACTTGGTTCCCGCAACTTCGTCCTTCTATGTTGAAGCGTTCGTTTCCAGTAACAGTTTGAATTTTTAGGTTTCACTCTGATTTCTCCTATATTGATAGATGTATTTGGAACTCTAAATCCAACACGGTTTGTGCTAGCTTCTTGAAACTTGACACAATAATGTAGTTTCACATTCTATCTCTATGTTTTGTTTCCTCTTGATGTAGCCCAAAGCAGTGACTGGCGAGAAACACTTCCATATAAAGGGGTTGCCAAGCGTCCAAAAATTACGAATCTCCGGAAATCTCAGCAAATATTTTTTCACCCAAACTGGATGATACTTTCAGGTAATGATCAGTACACTAAGGCGACTTGGTTCCCGCAACTTCGTCCTTCTATGTTGAAGCGTTCATTTCCAGTAACAGTTTGAATTTTTAGGTTTCACTCTATTTTCTCCTATATTGATAGATGTATTTGGAACTCTAAATCCAACACGGTTTGGGCTAGCTTCTTGAAACTTGACACAATAAAGTATTTTCACGTTCTGTCTCTATGTGTTCTTTCCTCTTGATGTAGCCCTTAGCAGTGACTGGCGAGAAACACTTTCATGGAAACGGGTTGCCAAGCGTCCAAAAATTACGAATCTCCAGAAATCTCAGCAAATATTTTTTCACCCAAACTGGATGATACTTTCAGGTAATGATCAGTACACTAAGCTGACTTGGTTCCCCAAATTTCATTCTTCTATGTTGAAGCGTTCGTTTCCAGTAACAGTTTGAATTTTTAGGTTTCACTCTGTTTTCTCCTATATTGATAGATGTATTTGGAACTCTAAATCCAACACGGTTTGTGCTAGCTTCTTGAAACTTGACACAATAATGTAGTTTCACGTTCTATCTCTATGTTTTGTTTCCTCTTGATGTAGCCCTAAGCAGTGACTGGCGAGAAACACTTCCATATAAAGGGGTTGCCAAGCGTCCAAAAATTACGAATCTCCAGAAATCTCAGCAAATATTTTTTCACCCAAACTGGATGATACTTTCAGGTAATGATCAGTACACTAAGCTGACTTGGTTCACCAAATTTCGTTCTTCTATGTTGTCACGTTCGTTTCCAGTAACAGTTTGAATTTTTAGGTTTCACTCTGTTTTCTCCTATATTGATAGATGTATTTGGAACTCTAAATCCAACACGGTTTGTGCTAGCTTCTTGAAACTTGACACAATAATGTAGTTTCACGTTCTATCTCTATGTTTTGTTTCCTCTTGATGTAGCCCTAAGCAGTGACTGGCGAGAAACACTTCCTATAAAGGGGTTGCCAAGCGTCCAAAAATTACGAATCTCCAGAAATCTCAGCAAATATTTTTTCACCCAAACTGGATGATACTTTCAGGTAATGATCAGTACACTAAGCTGACTTGGTTCACCAAATTTCGTTCTTCTATGTTGTAGCGTTCGTTTCCAGTAACAGTTTGAATTTTTAGGTTTCACTCTGTTTTCTCCTATATTGATAGATGTATTTGGAACTCTAAATACAACACGGTTTGTGCTAGCTTCTTGAAACTTGACACAATAAAGTACTTTCACGTTCTATCTCCATGTTTTGTTTCCTCTTGATGTAGCCCTAAGCAGTGACTGGCGAGAAACACTTTCATGGAAAGGGGTTGCCAAGCTTCCAAAAATTACGAATCTCCAGAAATCTCAGCAAATATTTTTTCATCCAAACTGGATGATACTTTCAGGTAATGATCAGTACACTAAGGCGACTTGGTTCCCGCAACTTCGTCCTTCTATGTTGAAGCGTTCGTTTCCAGTAACAGTTTGAATTTTTAGGTTTCACTCTGATTTCTCCTATATTGATAGATGTATTTGGAACTCTAAATCCAACACGGTTTGTGCTAGCTTCTTGAAACTTGACACAATAATGTAGTTTCACATTCTATCTCTATGTTTTGTTTCCTCTTGATGTAGCCCAAAGCAGTGACTGGCGAGAAACACTTCCATATAAAGGGGTTGCCAAGCGTCCAAAAATTACGAATCTCCGGAAATCTCAGCAAATATTTTTTCACCCAAACTGGATGATACTTTCAGGTAATGATCAGTACACTAAGGCGACTTGGTTCCCGCAACTTCGTCCTTCTATGTTGAAGCGTTCATTTCCAGTAACAGTTTGAATTTTTAGGTTTCACTCTATTTTCTCCTATATTGATAGATGTATTTGGAACTCTAAATCCAACACGGTTTGGGCTAGCTTCTTGAAACTTGACACAATAAAGTAGTTTCACGTTCTGTCTCTATGTGTTCTTTCCTCTTGATGTAGCCCTTAGCAGTGACTGGCGAGAAACACTTTCATGGAAACGGGTTGCCAAGCGTCCAAAAATTACGAATCTCCAGAAATCTCAGCAAATATTTTTTCACCCAAACTGGATGATACTTTCAGGTAATGATCAGTACACTAAGCTGACTTGGTTCCCCAAATTTCATTCTTCTATGTTGAAGCGTTCGTTTCCAGTAACAGTTTGAATTTTTAGGTTTCACTCTGTTTTCTCCTATATTGATAGATGTATTTGGAACTCTAAATCCAACACGGTTTGTACTAGCTTCTTGAAACTTGACACAATAATGTAGTTTCACGTTCTATCTCTATGTTTTGTTTCCTCTTGATGTAGCCCTAAGCAGTGACTGGCGAGAAACACTTCCATATAAAGGGGTTGCCAAGCGTCCAAAAATTACGAATCTCCAGAAATCTCAGCAAATATTTTTTCACCCAAACTGGATGATACTTTCAGGTAATGATCAGTACACTAAGCTGACTTGGTTCACCAAATTTCGTTCTTCTATGTTGTCGCGTTCGTTTCCAGTAACAGTTTGAATTTTTAGGTTTCACTCTGTTTTCTCCTATATTGATAGATGTATTTGGAACTCTAAATCCAACACGGTTTGTGCTAGCTTCTTGAAACTTGACACAATAATGTAGTTTCACGTTCTATCTCTATGTTTTGTTTCCTCTTGATGTAGCCCTAAGCAGTGACTGGCGAGAAACACTTTCATGGAAAGGGGTTGCCAAGCTTCCAAAAATTACGAATCTCCAGAAATCTCAGCAAATATTTTTTCATCCAAACTGGATGATACTTTCAGGTAATGATCAGTACACTAAGGCGACTTGGTTCCCGCAACTTCGTCCTTCTATGTTGAAGCGTTCGTTTCCAGTAACAGTTTGAATTTTTAGGTTTCACTCTGATTTCTCCTATATTGATAGATGTATTTGGAACTCTAAATCCAACACGGTTTGTGCTAGCTTCTTGAAACTTCACACAATAATGTAGTTTCACATTCTATCTCTATGTTTTGTTTCCTCTTGATGTAGCCCAAAGCAGTGACTGGCGAGAAACACTTCCATATAAAGGGGTTGCCAAGCGTCCAAAAATTACGAATCTCCGGAAATCTCAGCAAATATTTTTTCACCCAAACTGGATGATACTTTCAGGTAATGATCAGTACACTAAGGCGACTTGGTTCCCGCAACTTCGTCCTTCTATGTTGAAGCGTTCGTTTCCAGTAACAGTTTGAATTTTTAGGTTTCACTCTGATTTCTCCTATATTGATAGATGTATTTGGAACTCTAAATCCAACACGGTTTGTGCTAGCTTCTTGAAACTTCACACAATAATGTAGTTTCACATTCTATCTCTATGTTTTGTTTCCTCTTGATGTAGCCCAAAGCAGTGACTGGCGAGAAACACTTCCATATAAAGGGGTTGCCAAGCGTCCAAAAATTACGAATCTCCGGAAATCTCAGCAAATATTTTTTCACCCAAACTGGATGATACTTTCAGGTAATGATCAGTACACTAAGGCGACTTGGTTCCCGCAACTTCGTCCTTCTATGTTGAAGCGTTCATTTCCAGTAACAGTTTGAATTTTTAGGTTTCACTCTATTTTCTCCTATATTGATAGATGTATTTGGAACTCTAAATCCAACACGGTTTGGGCTAGCTTCTTGAAACTTGACACAATAAAGTAGTTTCACGTTCTGTCTCTATGTGTTCTTTCCTCTTGATGTAGCCCTTAGCAGTGACTGGCGAGAAACACTTTCATGGAAACGGGTTGCCAAGCGTCCAAAAATTACGAATCTCCAGAAATCTCAGCAAATATTTTTTCACCCAAACTGGATGATACTTTCAGGTAATGATCAGTACACTAAGCTGACTTGGTTCCCCAAATTTCATTCTTCTATGTTGAAGCGTTCGTTTCCAGTAACAGTTTGAATTTTTAGGTTTCACTCTGTTTTCTCCTATATTGATAGATGTATTTGGAACTCTAAATCCAACACGGTTTGTGCTAGCTTCTTGAAACTTGACACAATAATGTAGTTTCACGTTCTATCTCTATGTTTTGTTTCCTCTTGATGTAGCCCTAAGCAGTGACTGGCGAGAAACACTTCCATATAAAGGGGTTGCCAAGCGTCCAAAAATTACGAATCTCCAGAAATCTCAGCAAATATTTTTTCACCCAAACTGGATGATACTTTCAGGTAATGATCAGTACACTAAGCTGACTTGGTTCACCAAATTTCGTTCTTCTATGTTGTCGCGTTCGTTTCCAGTATCAGTTTGAATTTTTAGGTTTCACTCTGTTTTCTCCTATATTGATAGATGTATTTGGAACTCTAAATCCAACACGGTTTGTGCTAGCTTCTTGAAACTTGACACAATAATGTAGTTTCACGTTCTATCTCTATGTTTTGTTTCCTCTTGATGTAGCCCTAAGCAGTGACTGGCGAGAAACACTTCCTATAAAGGGGTTGCCAAGCGTCCAAAAATTACGAATCTCCAGAAATCTCAGCAAATATTTTTTCACCCAAACTGGATGATACTTTCAGGTAATGATCAGTACA
Source organism: Spermophilus citellus (assembly GCF_964194105.1). Taxonomy (NCBI): domain Eukaryota; kingdom Metazoa; phylum Chordata; class Mammalia; order Rodentia; family Sciuridae; genus Spermophilus; species Spermophilus citellus. The sequence continues at coordinate 32,133,309 of NC_138186.1, forward strand.
CTAAGGCGACTTGGTTACCGCAACTTCGTCCTTCTATGTTGAAGCGTTCATTTCCAGTAACAGTTTGAATTTTTAGGTTTCACTCTATTTTCTCCTATATTGATAGATGTATTTGGAACTCTAAATCCAACACGGTTTGTGCTAGCTTCTTGAAACTTGACACAATAATGTAGATTCACGTTCTATCTCTATGTTTTGTTTCCTCTTGATGTAGCCCTAAGCAGTGACTGGCGAGAAACACTTCCATATAAAGGGGTTGCCAAGCGTCCAAAAATTACGAATCTCCAGAAATCTCAGCAAATATTTTTTCACCCAAACTGGATGATACTTTCAGGTAATGATCAGTACACTAAGCTGACTTGGTTCACCAAATTTCGTTCTTCTATGTTGAAGCGTTCGTTTCCAGTAACAGTTTGAATTTTTAGGTTTCACTCTATTTTCTCCTATATTGATAGATGTATTTGGAACTCTAAATCCAACACGGTTTGTGCTAGCTTCTTGAAACTTGACACAATAATGTAGATTCACGTTCTATCTCTATGTTTTGTTTCCTCTTGATGTAGCCCTAAGCAGTGACTGGCGAGAAACACTTCCATATAAAGGGGTTGCCAAGCGTCCAAAAATTACGAATCTCCAGAAATCTCAGCAAATATTTTTTCACCCAAACTGGATGATACTTTCAGGTAATGATCAGTACACTAAGCTGACTTGGTTCACCAAATTTCGTTCTTCTATGTTGAAGCGTTCGTTTCCAGTAACAGTTTGAATTTGTAGGTTTCACTCTGTTTTCTCCTATATTGATAGATGTATTTGGAACTCTAAATCCAACACGGTTTGTGCTAGCTTCTTGAAACTTGACACAATAAAGTAGTTTCACGTTCTGTCTCTATGTGTTCTTTCCTCTTGATGTAGCCCTTAGCAGTGACTGGCGAGAAACACTTTCATGGAAACGGGTTGCCAAGCGTCCAAAAATTACGAATCTCCAGAAATCTCAGCAAATATTTTTTCACCCAAACTGGATGATACTTTCAGGTAATGATCAGTACACTAAGCTGACTTGGTTCCCCAAATTTCATTCTTCTATGTTGAAGCGTTCGTTTCCAGTAACAGTTTGAATTTTTAGGTTTCACTCTGTTTTCTCCTATATTGATAGATGTATTTGGAACTCTGAATCCAACACGGTTTGTGCTAGCTTCTTGAAACTTGACACAATAATGTAGTTTCACGTTCTATCTCTATGTTTTGTTTCCTCTTGATGTAGCCCTAAGCAGTGACTGGCGAGAAACACTTCCATATAAAGGGGTTGCCAAGCGTCCAAAAATTACGAATCTCCAGAAATCTCAGCAAATATTTTTTCACCCAAACTGGATGATACTTTCAGGAAATGATCAGTACACTAAGCCCACTTGGTTCACCAAATTTCGTTCTTCTATGTTGTAGCGTTCGTTTCCAGGAACAGTTTGAATTTTTAGGTTTCACTCTGTTTTCTCCTATAATGATAGATGTATTTGGAACTCTAAATACAACACGGTTTGTGCTAGCTTCTTGAAACTTGACACAATAAAGTACTTTCACGTTCTATCTCCATGTTTTGTTTCCTCTTGATGTAGCCCTAAGCAGTGACTGGCGAGAAACACTTTCATGGAAAGGGGTTGCCAAGCTTCCAAAAATTACGAATCTCCAGAAATCTCAGCAAATATTTTTTCATCCAAACTGGATGATACTTTCAGGTAATGATCAGTACACTAAGGCGACTTGGTTCCCGCAACTTCGTCCTTCTATGTTGAAGCGTTCATTTCCAGTAACAGTTTGAATTTTTAGGTTTCACTCTGTTTTCTCCTATATTGATAGATGTATTTGGAACTCTAAATCCAACACGGTTTGTGCTAGCTTCTTGAAACTTGACACAATAATGTAGTTTCATATTCTATCACTATGTTTTGATTCCTCTTGATGTAGCCCTAAGCAGTGACTGGCGAGAAACACTTCCATATAAAGGGGTTGCCAAGCATCCAAAAATTACGAATCTCCAGAAATCTCAGCAAATATTTTTTCACCCAAACTGGATGATAGTTTCAGGTAATGATCAGTACACTAAGGCGACTTGGTTCCCGAAACTTCGTTCTTCTATGTTGAAGCGTTCATTTCCAGTAACAGTTTGAATTTTTAGGTTTCACTCTATTTTCTCCTATATTGATAGATGTATTTGGAACTCTAAATCCAACACGGTTTGTGCTAGCTTCTTGAAACTTGACACAATAAAGTAGTTTCACGTTCTGTCTCTATGTTTTGTTTCCTCTTGATGTAGCCCTTAGCAGTGACTGGGAGAAACACTTTCATGGAAACGGGTTGCCAAGCGTCCAAAAATTACGAATCTCCAGAAATCTCAGCAAATATTTTTTCACCCAAACTGGATGATACTTTCAGGTAATGATCAGTACACTAAGCTGACTTGGTTCCCCAAATTTCATTCTTCTATGTTGAAGCGTTCGTTTCCAGTAACAGTTTGAATTTTTAGGTTTCACTCTGTTTTCTCCTATATTGATAGATGTATTTGGAACTCTAAATCCAACACGGTTTGTGCTAGCTTCTTGAAACTTGACACAATAATGTAGTTTCAGGTTCTATCTCTATGTTTTGTTTCCTCTTGATGTAGCCCTAAGCAGTGACTGGCGAGAAACACTTCCATATAAAGGGGTTGCCAAGCGTCCAAAAATTACGAATCTCCAGAAATCTCAGCAAATATTTTTTCACCCAAACTGGATGATACTTTCAGGTAATGATCAGTACACTAAGCTGACTTGGTTCACCACATTTCATTCTTCTATGTTGAAGCGTTCGTTTCCAGTAACAGTTTGAATTTTTAGGTTTCACTCTGATTTCTCCTATATTGATAGATGTATTTGGAACTCTAAATCCAACACGGTTTGTGCTAGCTTCTTGAAACTTGACACAATAATGTAGTTTCACATTCTATCTCTATGTTTTGTTTCCTCTTGATGTAGCCCAAAGCAGTGACTGGCGAGAAACACTTCCATATAAAGGGGTTGCCAAGCGTCCAAAAATTACGAATCTCCAGAAATCTCAGCAAATATTTTTTCACCCAAACTGGATGATACTTTCAGGTAATGATCAGTACACTAAGGCGACTTGGTTCCCGCAACTTCGTCCTTCTATGTTGAAGCGTTCATTTCCAGTAACAGTTTGAATTTTTAGGTTTCACTCTATTTTCTCCTATATTGATAGATGTATTTGGAACTCTAAATCCAACACGGTTTGGGCTAGCTTCTTGAAACTTGACACAATAAAGTAGTTTCACGTTCTGTCTCTATGTGTTCTTTCCTCTTGATGTAGCCCTTAGCAGTGACTGGCGAGAAACACTTTCATGGAAACGGGTTGCCAAGCGTCCAAAAATTACGAATCTCCAGAAATCTCGGCAAATATTTTTTCACCCAAACTGGATGATACTTTCAGGTAATGATCAGTACACTAAGGCGACTTGGTTCCCACAACTTCGTCCTTCTATGTTGAAGCGTTCATTTCCAGTAACAGTTTGAATTTTTAGGTTTCTCTCTATTTTCTCCTATATTGATAGATGTATTTGGAACTCTAAATCCAACACGGTTTGTGCTAGCTTCTTGAAACTTGACACAATAATGTAGTTTCAGGTTCTATCTCTATGTTTTGTTTCCTCTTGATGTACCCCTAAGCAGTGACTGGCGAGAAACACTTCCATATAAATGGGTTGCCAAGCGTCCAAAAATTACGAATCTCCAGAAATCTCAGCAAATATTTTTTCACCCAAACTGGATGATACTTTCAGGTAATGATCAGTACACTAAGCTGACTTGGTTCACCAAATTTCGTTCTTCTATGTTGTAGCGTTCGTTTCCAGTAACAGTTTGAATTTTTAGGTTTCACTCTGTTTTCTCCTATATTGATAGATGTATTTGGAACTCTAAATCCAACAGGGTTTGTGCTAGCTTCTTGAAACTTGACACAATAATGTAGTTTCACGTTCTATCTCTATGTTTTGTTTCCTCTTGATGTAGCCCTAAGCAGTGACTGGCGAGAAACACTTCCATATAAAGGGGTTGCCAAGCGTCCAAAAATTACGAATCTCCAGAAATCTCAGCAAATATTTTTTCACCCAAACTGGATGATACTTTCAGGAAATGATCAGTACACTAAGCCCACTTGGTTCACCAAATTTCGTTCTTCTATGTTGAAGCGTTCGTTTCCAGTAACAGTTTGAAATTTTAGGTTTCACTCTGTTTTCTCCTATATTGATAGATGTATTTGGAACTCTAAATACAACATGGTTTGTGCTAGCTTCTTGAAACTTGACACAATAATGTAGTTTCACTTTCTATCTCTATGTTTTGTTTCCTCTTGATGTAGCCCTAAGCAGTGACTGGCGAGAAACACATGCATATAAAGGGGTTGCCAAGCGTCCAAAAATTACGAATCTCCAGAAATCTCAGCAAATATTTTTTCACCCAAACTGGATGATACTTTCAGGTAATGATCAGTACACTAAGCTGACTTGGTTCACCAAATTTCGTTCTTCTATGTTGTAGCATTCGTTTCCAGTAACAGTTTGAATTTTTAGGTTTCACTCTGTTTTCTCCTATATTGATAGATGTATTTGGAACTCTAAATACAACACGGTTTGTGCTAGCTTCTTGAAACTTGACACAATAAAGTACTTTCACGTTCTATCTCCATGTTTTGTTTCCTCTTGATGTAGCCCTAAGCAGTGACTGGCGAGAAACACTTCCATATAAAGGGGTTGCCAAGCATCCAAAAATTACGAATCTCCAGAAATCTCAGCAAATATTTTTTCACCCAAACTGGATGATAGTTTCAGGTAATGATCAGTACACTAAGGCGACTTGGTTCCCGAAACTTCGTTCTTCTATGTTGAAGCGTTCATTTCCAGTAACAGTTTGAATTTTTAGGTTTCACTCTATTTTCTCCTATATTGATAGATGTATTTGGAACTCTAAATCCAACACGGTTTGTGCTAGCTTCTTGAAACTTGACACAATAAAGTAGTTTCACGTTCTGTCTCTATGTTTTGTTTCCTCTTGATGTAGCCCTCAGCAGTGACTGGGAGAAACACTTTCATGGAAACGGGTTGCCAAGCGTCCAAAAATTACGAATCTCCAGAAATCTCAGCAAATATTTTTTCACCCAAACTGGATGATACTTTCAGGTAATGATCAGTACACTAAGCTGACTTGGTTCCCCAAATTTCATTCTTCTATGTTGAAGCGTTCGTTTCCAGTAACAGTTTGAATTTTTAGGTTTCACTCTGTTTTCTCCTATATTGATAGATGTATTTGGAACTCTAAATCCAACACGGTTTGTGCTAGCTTCTTGAAACTTGACACAATAATGTAGTTTCACGTTCTATCTCTATGTTTTGTTTCCTCTTGATGTAGCCCTAAGCAGTGACTGGCGAGAAACACTTCCATATAAAGGGGTTGCCAAGCGTCCAAAAATTACGAATCTCCAGAAATCTCAGCAAATATTTTTTCACCCAAACTGGATGATACTTTCAGGTAATGATCAGTACACTAAGCTGACTTGGTTCACCAAATTTCATTCTTCTATGTTGAAGCGTTCGTTTCCAGTAACAGTTTGAATTTTTAGGTTTCACTCTGTTTTCTCCTATATTGATAGATGTATTTGGAACTCTAAATCCAACACGGTTTGTGCTAGCTTCTTGAAACTTGACACAATAATGTAGTTTCACATTCTATCTCTATGTTTTGTTTCCTCTTGATGTAGCCCAAAGCAGTGACTGGCGAGAAACACTTCCATATAAAGGGGTTGCCAAGCGTCCAAAAATTACGAATCTCCAGAAATCTCAGCAAATATTTTTTCACACAAACTGGATGATACTTTCAGGTAATGATCAGTACACTAAGCTGACTTGGTTCACCAAATTTCGTTCTTCTATGTTGAAGCGTTCATTTCCAGTAACAGTTTGAATTTTTAGGTTTCACTCTATTTTCTCCTATATTGATAGATGTATTTGGAACTCTAAATCCAACACGGTTTGTGCTAGCTTCTTGAAACTTGACACAATAAAGTAGTTTCATGTTCTGTCTCTATGTTTTGTTTCCTCTTGATGTAGCCCTTAGCTGTGACTGGCGAGAAATACTTTCATGGAAACGGGTTGCCAAGCGTCCAAAAATTACGAATCTCCAGAAATCTCAGCAAATATTTTTTCACCCAAACTGGATGATACTTTCAGGTAATGATCAGTACACTAAGCTGACTTGGTTCCCCAAATTTCATTCTTCTATGTTGAAGCGTTCGTTTCCAGTAACAGTATGAATTTTTAGGTTTCACTCTATTTTCTCCTATATTGATAGATGTATTTGGAACTCTAAATCCAACACGGTTTGTGCTAGCTTCTTGAAACTTGACACAATAATGTAGTTTCACGTTCTATCTCTATGTTTTGTTTCCTCTTGATGTAGCCCTAAGCAGTGACTGGCGAGAAACACTTCCATATAAATGGGTTGCCAAGCGTCCAAAAATTATGAATCTCCAGAAATCTCAGCAAATATTTTTTCACCCAAACTGGATGATACTTTCAGGTAATGATCAGTACACTAAGCCCACTTGGTTCACCAAATTTCGTTCTTCTATGTTGAAGCGTTCGTTTCCAGTAACAGTTTGAATTTTTAGGTTTCACTCTGTTTTCTCCTATATTGATAGATGTATTTGGAACTCTAAATCCAACACGGTTTGTGATAGCTTCTTGAAACTTGACACAATAAAGTAGTTTCACGTTCTGTCTCTATGTTTTGTTTCCTCTTGATGTAGCCCTTAGCAGTGACTGGCGAGAAATACTTCCATATAAAGGGGTTGCCAAGCGTCCAAAAATTACGAATCTCCAGAAATCTCAGCAAATATTTTTTCACCCAAACTGGATGATACTTTCAGGTAATGATCAGTACACTAAGGCGACTTGGTTCCCGCAACTTCGTCCTTCTATGTTGAAGCGTTCATTTCCAGTAACAGTTTGAATTTTTAGGTTTCACTCTATTTTCTCCTATATTGATAGATGTATTTGGAACTCTAAATCCAACACGGTTTGTGCTAGCTTCTTGAAACTTGACACAATAAAGTAGTTTCATGTTCTGTCTCTATGTTTGTTTCCTCTTGATGTAGCCCTTAGCTGTGACTGGCGAGAAATACTTTCATGGAAACGGGTTGCCAAGCGTCCAAAAATTACGAATCTCCAGAAATCTCAGCAAATATTTTTTCACCCAAACTGGATGATACTTTCAGGTAATGATCAGTACACTAAGCTGACTTGGTTCCCCAAATTTCATTCTTCTATGTTGAAGCGTTCGTTTCCAGTAACAGTATGAATTTTTAGGTTTCACTCTATTTTCTCCTATATTGATAGATGTATTTGGAACTCTAAATCCAACACGGTTTGTGCTAGCTTCTTGAAACTTGACACAATAATGTAGTTTCACGTTCTATCTCTATGTTTTGTTTCCTCTTGATGTAGCCCTAAGCAGTGACTGGCGAGAAACACTTCCATATAAATGGGTTGCCAAGCGTCCAAAAATTATGAATCTCCAGAAATCTCAGCAAATATTTTTTCACCCAAACTGGATGATACTTTCAGGTAATGATCAGTACACTAAGCCCACTTGGTTCACCAAATTTCGTTCTTCTATGTTGAAGCGTTCGTTTCCAGTAACAGTTTGAATTTTTAGGTTTCACTCTGTTTTCTCCTATATTGATAGATGTATTTGGAACTCTAAATCCAACACGGTTTGTGATAGCTTCTTGAAACTTGACACAATAAAGTAGTTTCACGTTCTGTCTCTATGTTTTGTTTCCTCTTGATGTAGCCCTTAGCAGTGACTGGCGAGAAATACTTCCATATAAAGGGGTTGCCAAGCGTCCAAAAATTACGAATCTCCAGAAATCTCAGCAAATATTTTTTCACCCAAACTGGATGATACTTTCAGGTAATGATCAGTACACTAAGCTGACTTGGTTCCCCAAATTTCGTTCTTCTATGTTGTAGCGTTCGTTTCCAATAACAGTTTGAATTTTTAGGTTTCACTCTGTTTTCTCCTATATTGATAGATGTATTTGGAACTCTAAATCCAACACGGTTTGTGCTAGCTTCTTGAAACTTGACACAATAATGTAGTTTCACGTTCTATCTCTATGTTTTGTTTCCTCTTGATGTAGCCCTAAGCAGTGACTGGCAAGAAACACTTCCATATAAATGGGTTGCCAAGCGTCCAAAAATTACGAGTCTCCAGAAATCTCAGCAAATATTTTTTCACCCAAACTGGATGATACTTTCAGGTAATGATCAGTACACTAAGCTGACTTGGTTCACCAAATTTCGTTCTTCTATGTTGTCGCGTTCGTTTCCAGTAACAGTTTGAATTTTTAGGTTTCACTCTGTTTTCTCCTATATTGATAGATGTATTTGGAACTCTAAATCCAACACGGTTTGTGCTAGCTTCTTGAAACTTGACACAATAATGTAGTTTCACGTTCTATCTCTATGTTTTGTTTCCTCTTGATGTAGCCCTAAGCAGTGACTGGCGAGAAACACTTCCATATAAAGGGGTTGCCAAGCGTCCAAAAATTACGAATCTCCAGAAATCTCAGCAAATATTTTTTCACCCAAACTGGATGATACTTTCAGGTAATGATCAGTACACTAAGGCGACTTGGTTCCCGCAACTTCGTCCTTCTATGTTGAAGCGTTCATTTCCAGTAACAGTTTGAATTTTTAGGTTTCACTCTATTTTCTCCTATATTGATAGATGTATTTGGAACTCTAAATCCAACACGGTTTGTGCTAGCTTCTTGAAACTTGACACAATAATGTAGTTTCACGTTCTATCTCTATGTTTTGTTTCCTCTTGATGTAGCCCTAAGCAGTGACTGGCGAGAAACACTTCCATATAAAGGGGTTGCCAAGCGTCCAAAAATTACGAATCTCCAGAAATCTCAGCAAATATTTTTTCACCCAAACTGTATGATACTTTCAGGTAATGATCAGTACACTAAGCTGACTTGGTTCCCCAAATTTCATTCTTCTATGTTGAAGCGTTCGTTTCCAGTAACAGTTTGAATTTTTAGGTTTCACTCTATTTTCTCCTATATTGATAGATGTATTTGGAACTCTAAATCCAACAAGGTTTGTGCTAGCTTCTTGAAACTTGACACAATAAAGTAGTTTCACGTTCTGTCTCTATGTTTTGTTTCCTCTTGATGTAGCCCTTAGCAGTGACTGGGAGAAACACTTTCATGGAAACGGGTTGCCAAGCGTCCAAAAATTACGAATCTCCAGAAATCTCAGCAAATATTTTTTCACCCAAACTGGATGATACTTTCAGGTAATGATCAGTACACTAAGCTGACTTGGTTCCCCAAATTTCATTCTTCTATGTTGAAGCGTTCGTTTCCAGTAACAGTTTGAATTTTTAGGTTTCACTCTGTTTTCTCCTATATTGATAGATGTATTTGGAACTCTAAATCCAACACGGTTTGTGCTAGCTTCTTGAAACTTGACACAATAATGTAGTTTCACGTTCTATCTCTATGTTTTGTTTCCTCTTGATGTAGCCCTAAGCAGTGACTGGCAAGAAACACTTCCATATAAATGGGTTGCCAAGCGTCCAAAAATTACGAGTCTCCAGAAATCTCAGCAAATATTTTTTCACCCAAACTGGATGATACTTTCAGGTAATGATCAGTACCCTAAGCTGACTTGGTTCACCAAATTTCGTTCTTCTATGTTGTCGCGTTCGTTTCCAGTAACAGTTTGAATTTTTAGGTTTCACTCTGTTTTCTCCTATATTGATAGATGTATTTGGAACTCTAAATCCAACACGGTTTGTGCTAGCTTCTTGAAACTTGACACAATAATGTAGTTTCACGTTCTATCTCTATGTTTTGTTTCCTCTTGATGTAGCCCTAAGCAGTGACTGGCGAGAAACACTTCCATATAAAGGGGTTGCCAAGCGTCCAAAAATTACGAATCTCCAGAAATCTCAGCAAATATTTTTTCACCCAAACTGGATGATACTTTCAGGTAATGATCAGTACACTAAGGCGACTTGGTTCCCGCAACTTCGTCCTTCTATGTTGAAGCGTTCATTTCCAGTAACAGTTTGAATTTTTAGGTTTCACTCTATTTTCTCCTATATTGATAGATGTATTTGGAACTCTAAATCCAACACGGTTTGTGCTAGCTTCTTGAAACTTGACACAATAATGTAGTTTCACGTTCTATCTCTATGTTTTGTTTCCTCTTGATGTAGCCCTAAGCAGTGACTGGCGAGAAACACTTCCATATAAAGGGGTTGCCAAGCGTCCAAAAATTACGAATCTCCAGAAATCTCAGCAAATATTTTTTCACCCAAACTGTATGATACTTTCAGGTAATGATCAGTACACTAAGCTGACTTGGTTCCCCAAATTTCATTCTTCTATGTTGAAGCGTTCGTTTCCAGTAACAGTTTGAATTTTTAGGTTTCACTCTATTTTCTCCTATATTGATAGATGTATTTGGAACTCTAAATCCAACAAGGTTTGTGCTAGCTTCTTGAAACTTGACACAATAAAGTAGTTTCACGTTCTGTCTCTATGTTTTGTTTCCTCTTGATGTAGCCCTTAGCAGTGACTGGGAGAAACACTTTCATGGAAACGGGTTGCCAAGCGTCCAAAAATTACGAATCTCCAGAAATCTCAGCAAATATTTTTTCACCCAAACTGGATGATACTTTCAGGTAATGATCAGTACACTAAGCTGACTTGGTTCCCCAAATTTCATTCTTCTATGTTGAAGCGTTCGTTTCCAGTAACAGTTTGAATTTTTAGGTTTCACTCTGTTTTCTCCTATATTGATAGATGTATTTGGAACTCTAAATCCAACACGGTTTGTGCTAGCTTCTTGAAACTTGACACAATAATGTAGTTTCACGTTCTATCTCTATGTTTTGTTTCCTCTTGATGTAGCCCTAAGCAGTGACTGGCGAGAAACACTTCCATATAAAGGGGTTGCCAAGCGTCCAAAAATTACGAATCTCCAGAAATCTCAGCAAATATTTTTTCACCCAAACTGGATGATACTTTCAGGTAATGATCAGTACACTAAGCTGACTTGGTTCACCAAATTTCATTCTTCTATGTTGAAGCGTTCGTTTCCAGTAACAGTTTGAATTTTTAGGTTTCACTCTGTTTTCTCCTATATTGATAGATGTATTTGGAACTGTAAATCCAACACGGTTTGTGCTAGCTTCTTGAAACGTGACACAATAATGTAGTTTCACATTCTATCTCTATGTTTTGTTTCCTCTTGATGTAGCCCAAAGCAGTGACTGGCGAGAAACACTTCCATATAAAGGGGTTGCCAAGCGTCCAAAAATTACGAATCTCCAGAAATCTCAGCAAATATTTTTTCACCCAAACTGGATGATACTTTCAGGTAATGATCAGTACACTAAGGCGACTTGGTTCCCGCAACTTCGTCCTTCTATGTTGAAGCGTTCATTTCCAGTAACAGTTTGAATTTTTAGGTTTCACTCTATTTTCTCCTATATTGATAGATGTATTTGGAACTCTAAATCCAACACGGTTTGTGCTAGCTTCTTGAAACTTGACACAATAAAGTAGTTTCATGTTCTGTCTCTATGTTTTGTTTCCTCTTGATGTAGCCCTTAGCTGTGACTGGCGAGAAATACTTTCATGGAAACGGGTGGCCAAGCGTCCAAAAATTACGAATCTCCAGAAATCTCAGCAAATATTTTTTCACCCAAACTGGATGATACTTTCAGGTAATGATCAGTACACTAAGCTGACTTGGTTCCCCAAATTTCATTCTTCTATGTTGAAGCGTTCGTTTCCAGTAACAGTATGAATTTTTAGGTTTCACTCTATTTTCTCCTATATTGATAGATGTATTTGGAACTCTAAATCCAACACGGTTTGTGCTAGCTTCTTGAAACTTGACACAATAATGTAGTTTCACGTTCTATCTCTATGTTTTGTTTCCTCTTGATGTAGCCCTAAGCAGTGACTGGCGAGAAACACTTCCATATAAATGGGTTGCCAAGCGTCCAAAAATTATGAATCTCCAGAAATCTCAGCAAATATTTTTTCACCCAAACTGGATGATACTTTCAGGTAATGATCAGTACACTAAGCCCACTTGGTTCACCAAATTTCGTTCTTCTATGTTGAAGCGTTCGTTTCCAGTAACAGTTTGAATTTTTAGGTTTCACTCTGTTTTCTCCTATATTGATAGATGTATTTGGAACTCTAAATCCAACACGGTTTGTGATAGCTTCTTGAAACTTGACACAATAAAGTAGTTTCACGTTCTGTCTCTATGTTTTGTTTCCTCTTGATGTAGCCCTTAGCAGTGACTGGCGAGAAATACTTCCATATAAAGGGGTTGCCAAGCGTCCAAAAATTACGAATCTCCAGAAATCTCAGCAAATATTTTTTCACCCAAACTGGATGATACTTTCAGGTAATGATCAGTACACTAAGGCGACTTGGTTCCCGCAACTTCGTCCTTCTATGTTGAAGCGTTCATTTCCAGTAACAGTTTGAATTTTTAGGTTTCACTCTATTTTCTCCTATATTGATAGATGTATTTGGAACTCTAAATCCAACACGGTTTGTGCTAGCTTCTTGAAACTTGACACAATAAAGTAGTTTCATGTTCTGTCTCTATGTTTGTTTCCTCTTGATGTAGCCCTTAGCTGTGACTGGCGAGAAATACTTTCATGGAAACGGGTTGCCAAGCGTCCAAAAATTACGAATCTCCAGAAATCTCAGCAAATATTTTTTCACCCAAACTGGATGATACTTTCAGGTAATGATCAGTACACTAAGCTGACTTGGTTCCCCAAATTTCATTCTTCTATGTTGAAGCGTTCGTTTCCAGTAACAGTATGAATTTTTAGGTTTCACTCTATTTTCTCCTATATTGATAGATGTATTTGGAACTCTAAATCCAACACGGTTTGTGCTAGCTTCTTGAAACTTGACACAATAATGTAGTTTCACGTTCTATCTCTATGTTTTGTTTCCTCTTGATGTAGCCCTAAGCAGTGACTGGCGAGAAACACTTCCATATAAATGGGTTGCCAAGCGTCCAAAAATTATGAATCTCCAGAAATCTCAGCAAATATTTTTTCACCCAAACTGGATGATACTTTCAGGTAATGATCAGTACACTAAGCCCACTTGGTTCCCCAAATTTCGTTCTTCTATGTTGAAGCGTTCGTTTCCAGTAACAGTTTGAATTTTTAGGTTTCACTCTGTTTTCTCCTATATTGATAGATGTATTTGGAACTCTAAATCCAACACGGTTTGTGATAGCTTCTTGAAACTTGACACAATAAAGTAGTTTCACGTTCTGTCTCTATGTTTTGTTTCCTCTTGATGTAGCCCTTAGCAGTGACTGGCGAGAAATACTTCCATATAAAGGGGTTGCCAAGCGTCCAAAAATTACGAATCTCCAGAAATCTCAGCAAATATTTTTTCACCCAAACTGGATGATACTTTCAGGTAATGATCAGTACACTAAGCTGACTTGGTTCCCCAAATTTCGTTCTTCTATGTTGTAGCGTTCGTTTCCAGTAACAGTTTGAATTTTTAGGTTTCACTCTGTTTTCTCCTATATTGATAGATGTATTTGGAACTCTAAATCCAACACGGTTTGTGCTAGCTTCTTGAAACTTGACACAATAATGTAGTTTCACGTTCTATCTCTATGTTTTGTTTCCTCTTGATGTAGCCCTAAGCAGTGACTGGCAAGAAACACTTCCATATAAATGGGTTGCCAAGCGTCCAAAAATTACGAGTCTCCAGAAATCTCAGCAAATATTTTTTCACCCAAACTGGATGATACTTTCAGGTAATGATCAGTACACTAAGCTGACTTGGTTCACCAAATTTCGTTCTTCTATGTTGTCGCGTTCGTTTCCAGTAACAGTTTGAATTTTTAGGTTTCACTCTGTTTTCTCCTATATTGATAGATGTATTTGGAACTCTAAATCCAACACGGTTTGTGCTAGCTTCTTGAAACTTGACACAATAATGTAGTTTCACGTTCTATCTCTATGTTTTGTTTCCTCTTGATGTAGCCCTAAGCAGTGACTGGCGAGAAACACTTCCATATAAAGGGGTTGCCAAGCGTCCAAAAATTACGAATCTCCAGAAATCTCAGCAAATATTTTTTCACCCAAACTGGATGATACTTTCAGGTAATGATCAGTACACTAAGGCGACTTGGTTCCCGCAACTTCGTCCTTCTATGTTGAAGCGTTCATTTCCAGTAACAGTTTGAATTTTTAGGTTTCACTCTATTTTCTCCTATATTGATAGATGTATTTGGAACTCTAAATCCAACACGGTTTGTGCTAGCTTCTTGAAACTTGACACAATAATGTAGTTTCACGTTCTATCTCTATGTTTTGTTTCCTCTTGATGTAGCCCTAAGCAGTGACTGGCGAGAAACACTTCCATATAAAGGGGTTGCCAGGCGTCCAAAAATTACGAATCTCCAGAAATCTCAGCAAATATTTTTTCACCCAAACTGGATGATACTTTCAGGTAATGATCAGTACACTAAGCTGACTTGGTTCCCCAAATTTCATTCTTCTATGTTGAAGCGTTCGTTTCCAGTAACAGTTTGAATTTTTAGGTTTCACTCTATTTTCTCCTATATTGATAGATGTATTTGGAACTCTAAATCCAACAAGGTTTGTGCTAGCTTCTTGAAACTTGACACAATAAAGTAGTTTCACGTTCTGTCTCTATGTTTTGTTTCCTCTTGATGTAGCCCTTAGCAGTGACTGGCGAGAAACACTTTCATGGAAACGGGTTGCCAAGCGTCCAAAAATTACGAATCTCCAGAAATCTCAGCAAATATTTTTTCACCCAAACTGGATGATACTTTCAGGTAATGATCAGTACACTAAGCTGACTTGGTTCCCCAAATTTCATTCTTCTATGTTGAAGCGTTCGTTTCCAGTAACAGTTTGAATTTTTAGGTTTCACTCTGTTTTCTCCTATATTGATAGATGTATTTGGAACTCTAAATCCAACACGGTTTGTGCTAGCTTCTTGAAACTTGACACAATAATGTAGTTTCACGTTCTATCTCTATGTTTTGTTTCCTCTTGATGTAGCCCTAAGCAGTGACTGGCGAGAAACACTTCCATATAAAGGGGTTGCCAAGCATCCAAAAATTACGAATCTCCAGAAATCTCAGCAAATATTTTTTCATCCAAACTGGATGATACTTTCAGGTAATGATCAGTACACTAAGGCGACTTGGTTCCCGCAACTTCGTCCTTCTATGTTGAAGCGTTCATTTCCAGTAACAGTTTGAATTTTTAGGTTTCACTCTATTTTCTCCTATATTGATAGATGTATTTGGAACTCTAAATCCAACACGGTTTGTGCTAGCTTCTTGAAACTTGACACAATAATGTAGTTTCAGGTTCTATCTCTATGTTTTGTTTCCTCTTGATGTAGCCCTAAGCAGTGACTGGCGAGAAACACTTCCATATAAAGGGGTTGCCAAGCGTCCAAAAATTACGAATCTCCAGAAATCTCAGCAAATATTTTTTCACCCAAACTGGATGATACTTTCAGGTAATGATCAGTACACTAAGCTGACTTGGTTCACCAAATTTCGTTCTTCTATGTTGTAGCGTTCGTTTCCAGTAACAGTTTGAATTTTTAGGTTTCACTCTGTTTTCTCCTATATTGATAGATGTATTTGGAACTCTAAATCCAACACGGTTTGTGCTAGCTTCTTGAAACTTGACACAATAATGTAGTTTCACGTTCTATCTCTATGTTTTGTTTCCTCTTGATGTAGCCCTAAGCAGTGACTGGCGAGAAACACTTCCATATAAAGGGGTTGCCAAGCGTCCAAAAATTACGAATCTCCAGAAATCTCAGCAAATATTTTTTCACCCAAACTGGATGATACTTTCAGGTAATGATCAGTACACTAAGGCGACTTGGTTACCGCAACTTCGTCCTTCTATGTTGAAGCGTTCATTTCCAGTAACAGTTTGAATTTTTAGGTTTCACTCTATTTTCTCCTATATTGATAGATGTATTTGGAACTCTAAATCCAACACGGTTTGTGCTAGCTTCTTGAAACTTGACACAATAATGTAGATTCACGTTCTATCTCTATGTTTTGTTTCCTCTTGATGTAGCCCTAAGCAGTGACTGGCGAGAAACACTTCCATATAAAGGGGTTGCCAAGCGTCCAAAAATTACGAATCTCCAGAAATCTCAGCAAATATTTTTTCACCCAAACTGGATGATACTTTCAGGTAATGATCAGTACACTAAGCTGACTTGGTTCACCAAATTTCGTTCTTCTATGTTGAAGCGTTCGTTTCCAGTAACAGTTTGAATTTTTAGGTTTCACTCTGTTTTCTCCTATATTGATAGATGTATTTGGAACTCTAAATCCAACACGGTTTGTGCTAGCTTCTTGAAACTTGACACAATAATGTAGTTTCACATTCTATCTCTATGTTTTGTTTCCTCTTGATGTAGCCCAAAGCAGTGACTGGCGAGAAACACTTCCATATAAAGGGGTTGCCAAGCGTCCAAAAATTACGAATCTCCAGAAATCTCAGCAAATATTTTTTCACCCAAACTGGATGATACTTTCAGGTAATGATCAGTACACTAAGCTGACTTGGTTCACCAAATTTCGTTCTTCTATGTTGTAGCGTTCGTTTCCAGTAACAGTTTGATTTTTTAGGTTTCACTCTGTTTTCTCCTATATTGATAGATGTATTTGGAACTCTAAATCCAACACGGTTTGTGCTAGCTTCTTGAAACTTGACACAATAATGTAGTTTCACGTTCTATCTCTATGTTTTGTTTCCTCTTGATGTAGCCCTAAGCAGTGACTGGCGAGAAACACTTCCATATAAAGGGGTTGCCAAGCGTCCAAAAATTACGAATCTCCAGAAATCTCAGCAAATATTTTTTCACCCAAACTGGATGATACTTTCAGGTAATGATCAGTACACTAAGCCCACTTGGTTCACCAAATTTCGTTCTTCTATGTTGAAGCGTTCGTTTCCAGGAACAGTTTGAATTTTTAGGTTTCACTCTGTTTTCTCCTATATTGATAGATGTATTTGGAACTCTAAATACAACACGGTTTGTGGTAGCTTCTTGAAACTTGACACAATAAAGTACTTTCACGTTCTATCTCCATGTTTTGTTTCCTCTTGATGTAGCCCTAAGCAGTGACTGGCGAGAAACACTTTCATGGAAAGGGGTTGCCAAGCTTCCAAAAATTACGAATCTCCAGAAATCTCAGCAAATATTTTTTCATCCAAACTGGATGATACTTTCAGGTAATGATCAGTACACTAAGGCGACTTGGTTCCCACAACTTCGTCCTTCTATGTTGAAGCGTTCGTTTCCAGTAACAGTTTGAATTTTTAGGTTTCACTCTGATTTCTCCTATATTGATAGATGTATTTGGAACTCTAAATCCAACACGGTTTGTGCTAGCTTCTTGAAACTTAACACAATAATGTAGTTTCACATTCTATCTCTATGTTTTGTTTCCTCTTGATGTAGCCCTAAGCAGTGACTGGCTAGAAACACTTCCATATAAAGGGGTTGCCAAGCATCCAAAAATTACGAATCTCCAGAAATCTCAGCAAATATTTTTTCACCCAAACTGGATGATAGTTTCAGGTAATGATCAGTACACTAAGGCGACTTGGTTCCCAAAACTTCGTTCTTCTATGTTGAAGCGTTCATTTCCAGTAACAGTTTGAATTTTTAGGTTTCACTCTATTTTCTCCTATATTGATAGATGTATTTGGAACTCTAAATCCAACACGGTTTGTGCTAGCTTCTTGAAACTTGACACAATAAAGTAGTTTCACGTTCTGTCTCTATGTTTTGTTTCCTCTTGATGTAGCCCTTAGCAGTGACTGGGAGAAACACTTTCATGGAAACGGGTTGCCAAGCGTCCAAAAATTACGAATCTCCAGAAATCTCAGCAAATATTTTTTCACCCAAACTGGATGATACTTTCAGGTAATGATCAGTACACTAAGCTGACTTGGTTCACCAAATTTCGTTCTTCTATGTTGTAGCATTCGTTTCCAGTAACAGTTTGAATTTTTAGGTTTCACTCTGTTTTCTCCTATATTGATAGATGTATTTGGAACTCTAAATCCAACATGGTTTGTGCTAGCTTCTTGAAACTTGACACAATAATGTAGTTTCACATTTTATCTCTATGTTTTGTTTCCTCTTGATGTAGCCCTAAGCAGTGACTGGCGAGAAACACTTCCATATAAAGGGGTTGCCAAGCGTCCAAAAATTACGAATCTCCAGAAATCTCAGCAAATATTTTTTCACCCAAAATGGATGATACTTTCAGGTAATGATCAGTACACTAAGGCGACTTGGTTCCCGCAACTTCGTCCTTCTATGTTGAAGCATTCATTTCCAGTAACAGTTTGAATTTTTAGGTTTCACTCTATTTTCTCCTATATTGATAGATGTATTTGGAACTCTAAATCCAACAAGGTTTGTGCTAGCTTCTTGAAACTTGACACAATAAAGTAGTTTCACGTTCTGTCTCTATGTTTTGTTTCCTCTTGATGTAGCCCTTAGCAGTGACTGGCGAGAAACACTTTCATGGAAACGGGTTGCCAAGCGTCCAAAAATTACGAATCTCCAGAAATCTCAGCAAATATTTTTTCACCCAAACTGGATGATACTTTCAGGTAATGATCAGTACACTAAGCTGACTTGGTTCACCAAATTTCGTTCTTCTATGTTGTAGCGTTCGTTTCCAGTAACAGTTTGAATTTTTAGGTTTCACTCTGTTTTCTCCTATATTGATAGATGTATTTGGAACTCTAAATCCAACACGGTTTGTGCTAGCTTCTTGAAACTTGACACAATAATGTAGTTTCACGTTCTATCTCTATGTTTTGTTTCCTCTTGATGTAGCCCTAAGCAGTGACTGGCGAGAAACACTTCCATATAAAGGGGTTGCCAAGCGTCCAAAAATTACGAATCTCCAGAAATCTCAGCAAATATTTTTTCATCCAAACTGGATGATACTTTCAGGTAATGATCAGTACACTAAGGCGACTTGGTTCCCGCAACTTCGTCCTTCTATGTTGAAGCGTTCATTTCCAGTAACAGTTTGAATTTTTAGGTTTCACTCTATTTTCTCCTATATTGATAGATGTATTTGGAACTCTAAATCCAACACGGTTTGTGCTAGCTTCTTGAAACTTGACACAATAATGTAGTTTCAGGTTCTATCTCTATGTTTTGTTTCCTCTTGATGTAGCCCTAAGCAGTGACTGGCGAGAAACACTTCCATATAAAGGGGTTGCCAAGCGTCCAAAAATTACGAATCTCCAGAAATCTCAGCAAATATTTTTTCACCCAAACTGGATGATACTTTCAGGTAATGATCAGTACACTAAGGCGACTTGGTTACCGCAACTTCGTCCTTCTATGTTGAAGCGTTCATTTCCAGTAACAGTTTGAATTTTTAGGTTTCACTCTATTTTCTCCTATATTGATAGATGTATTTGGAACTCTAAATCCAACACGGTTTGTGCTAGCTTCTTGAAACTTGACACAATAATGTAGATTCACGTTCTATCTCTATGTTTTGTTTCCTCTTGATGTAGCCCTAAGCAGTGACTGGCGAGAAACACTTCCATATAAAGGGGTTGCCAAGCGTCCAAAAATTACGAATCTCCAGAAATCTCAGCAAATATTTTTTCACCCAAACTGGATGATACTTTCAGGTAATGATCAGTACACTAAGCTGACTTGGTTCACCAAATTTCGTTCTTCTATGTTGTAGCGTTCGTTTCCAGTAACAGTTTGAATTTTTAGGTTTCACTCTGTTTTCTCCTATATTGATAGATGTATTTGGAACTCTAAATACAACACGGTTTGTGGTAGCTTCTTGAAACTTGACACAATAAAGTACTTTCACGTTCTATCTCCATGTTTTGTTTCCTCTTGATGTAGCCCTAAGCAGTGACTGGCGAGAAACACTTTCATGGAAAGGGGTTGCCAAGCTTCCAAAAATTACGAATCTCTAGAAATCTCAGCAAATATTTTTTCATCCAAACTGGATGATACTTTCAGGTAATGATCAGTACACTAAGGCGACTTGGTTCCCACAACTTCGTCCTTCTATGTTGAAGCGTTCGTTTCCAGTAACAGTTTGAATTTTTAGGTTTCACTCTGATTTCTCCTATATTGATAGATGTATTTGGAACTCTAAATCCAACACGGTTTGTGCTAGCTTCTTGAAACTTGACACAATAATGTAGTTTCACATTCTATCTCTATGTTTTGTTTCCTCTTGATGTAGCCCTAAGCAGTGACTGGCGAGAAACACTTCCATATAAAGGGGTTGCCAAGCATCCAAAAATTACGAATCTCCAGAAATCTCAGCAAATATTTTTTCACCCAAACTGGATGATAGTTTCAGGTAATGATCAGTACACTAAGGCGACTTGGTTCCCAAAACTTCGTTCTTCTATGTTGAAGCGTTCATTTCCAGTAACAGTTTGAATTTTTAGGTTTCACTCTATTTTCTCCTATATTGATAGATGTATTTGGAACTCTAAATCCAACACGGTTTGTGCTAGCTTCTTGAAACTTGACACAATAAAGTAGTTTCACGTTCTGTCTCTATGTTTTGTTTCCTCTTGATGTAGCCCTTAGCAGTGACTGGGAGAAACACTTTCATGGAAACGGGTTGCCAAGCGTCCAAAAATTACGAATCTCCAGAAATCTCAGCAAATATTTTTTCACCCAAACTGGATGATACTTTCAGGTAATGATCAGTACACTAAGCTGACTTGGTTCCCCAAATTTCATTCTTCTATGTTGAAGCGTTCGTTTCCAGTAACAGTTTGAATTTTTAGGTTTCACTCTGTTTTCTCCTATATTGATAGATGTATTTGGAACTCTAAATCCAACACGGTTTGTGCTAGCTTCTTGAAACTTGACACAATAATGTAGTTTCACGTTCTATCTCTATGTTTTGTTTCCTCTTGATGTAGCCCTAAGCAGTGACTGGCGAGAAACACTTCCATATAAAGGGGTTGCCAAGCGTCCAAAAATTACGAATCTCCAGAAATCTCAGCAAATATTTTTTCACCCAAACTGGATGATACTTTCAGGTAATGATCAGTACACTAAGGCGACTTGGTTCCCGCAACTTCGTCCTTCTATGTTGAAGCGTTCATTTCCAGTAACAGTTTGAATTTTTAGGTTTCACTCTATTTTCTCCTATATTGATAGATGTATTTGGAACTCTAAATCCAACACGGTTTGTGCTAGCTTCTTGAAACTTGACACAATAATGTAGTTTCACGTTCTATCTCTATGTTTTGTTTCCTCTTGATGTAGCCCTAAGCAGTGACTGGCGAGAAACACTTCCATATAAAGGGGTTGCCAAGCGTCCAAAAATTACGAATCTCCAGAAATCTCAGCAAATATTTTTTCACCCAAACTGGATGATACTTTCAGGTAATGATCAGTACACTAAGCTGACTTGGTTCACCAAATTTCGTTCTTCTATGTTGTAGCATTCGTTTCCAGTAACAGTTTGAATTTTTAGGTTTCACTCTGTTTTCTCCTATATTGATAGATGTATTTGGAACTCTAAATCCAACACGGTTTGTGCTAGCTTCTTGAAACTTGACACAATAATGTAGTTTCACATTTTATCTCTATGTTTTGTTTCCTCTTGATGTAGCCCTAAGCAGTGACTGGCGAGAAACACTTCCATATAAAGGGGTTGCCAAGCGTCCAAAAATTACGAATCTCCAGAAATCTCAGCAAATATTTTTTCACCCAAACTGGATGATACTTTCAGGTAATGATCAGTACACTAAGCTGACTTGGTTCACCAAATTTCGTTCTTCTATGTTGTAGCGTTCGTTTCCAGTAACAGTTTGAATTTTTAGGTTTCACTCTGTTTTCTCCTATATTGATAGATGTATTTGGAACTCTAAATCCAACACGGTTTGTGCTAGCTTCTTGAAACTTGACACAATAATGTAGTTTCACGTTCTATCTCTATGTTTTGTTTCCTCTTGATGTAGCCCTAAGCAGTGACTGGCGAGAAACACTTCCATATAAAGGGGTTGCCAAGCGTCCAAAAATTACGAATCTCCAGAAATCTCAGCAAATATTTTTTCATCCAAACTGGATGATACTTTCAGGTAATGATCAGTACACTAAGGCGACTTGGTTCCCGCAACTTCGTCCTTCTATGTTGAAGCGTTCATTTCCAGTAACAGTTTGAATTTTTAGGTTTCACTCTATTTTCTCCTATATTGATAGATGTATTTGGAACTCTAAATCCAACACGGTTTGTGCTAGCTTCTTGAAACTTGACACAATAATGTAGTTTCAGGTTCTATCTCTATGTTTTGTTTCCTCTTGATGTAGCCCTAAGCAGTGACTGGCGAGAAACACTTCCATATAAAGGGGTTGCCAAGCGTCCAAAAATTACGAATCTCCAGAAATCTCAGCAAATATTTTTTCACCCAAACTGGATGATACTTTCAGGTAATGATCAGTACACTAAGCTGACTTGGTTCACCAAATTTCGTTCTTCTATGTTGTAGCGTTCGTTTCCAGTAACAGTTTGAATTTTTAGGTTTCACTCTGTTTTCTCCTATATTGATAGATGTATTTGGAACTCTAAATCCAACACGGTTTGTGCTAGCTTCTTGAAACTTGACACAATAATGTAGTTTCACGTTCTATCTCTATGTTTTGTTTCCTCTTGATGTAGCCCTAAGCAGTGACTGGCGAGAAACACTTCCATATAAAGGGGTTGCCAAGCGTCCAAAAATTACGAATCTCCAGAAATCTCAGCAAATATTTTTTCACCCAAACTGGATGATACTTTCAGGTAATGATCAGTACACTAAGGCGACTTGGTTACCGCAACTTCGTCCTTCTATGTTGAAGCGTTCATTTCCAGTAACAGTTTGAATTTTTAGGTTTCACTCTATTTTCTCCTATATTGATAGATGTATTTGGAACTCTAAATCCAACACGGTTTGTGCTAGCTTCTTGAAACTTGACACAATAATGTAGATTCACGTTCTATCTCTATGTTTTGTTTCCTCTTGATGTAGCCCTAAGCAGTGACTGGCGAGAAACACTTCCATATAAAGGGGTTGCCAAGCGTCCAAAAATTACGAATCTCCAGAAATCTCAGCAAATATTTTTTCACCCAAACTGGATGATACTTTCAGGTAATGATCAGTACACTAAGCTGACTTGGTTCACCAAATTTCGTTCTTCTATGTTGAAGCGTTCGTTTCCAGTAACAGTTTGAATTTTTAGGTTTCGCTCTGTTTTCTCCTATATTGATAGATGTATTTGGAACTCTAAATCCAACACGGTTTGTGCTAGCTTCTTGAAACTTGACACAATAATGTAGTTTCACATTCTATCTCTATGTTTTGTTTCCTCTTGATGTAGCCCAAAGCAGTGACTGGCGAGAAACACTTCCATATAAAGGGGTTGCCAAGCGTCCAAAAATTACGAATCTCCAGAAATCTCAGCAAATATTTTTTCACCCAAACTGGATGATACTTTCAGGTAATGATCAGTACACTAAGCTGACTTGGTTCACCAAATTTCGTTCTTCTATGTTGTAGCGTTCGTTTCCAGTAACAGTTTGAATTTTTAGGTTTCACTCTGTTTTCTCCTATATTGATAGATGTATTTGGAACTCTAAATCCAACACGGTTTGTGCTAGCTTCTTGAAACTTGACACAATAATGTAGTTTCACGTTCTATCTCTATGTTTTGTTTCCTCTTGATGTAGCCCTAAGCAGTGACTGGCGAGAAACACTTCCATATAAAGGGGTTGCCAAGCGTCCAAAAATTACGAATCTCCAGAAATCTCAGCAAATATTTTTTCACCCAAACTGGATGATACTTTCAGGTAATGATAAGTACACTAAGCTGACTTGGTTCACCAAATTTCGTTCTTCTATGTTGTAGCGTTCGTTTCCAGGAACAGTTTGAATTTTTAGGTTTCACTCTGTTTTCTCCTATATTGATAGATGTATTTGGAACTCTAAATACAACACGGTTTGTGGTAGCTTCTTGAAACTTGACACAATAAAGTACTTTCACGTTCTATCTCCATGTTTTGTTTCCTCTTGATGTAGCCCTAAGCAGTGACTGGCGAGAAACACTTTCATGGAAAGGGGTTGCCAAGCTTCCAAAAATTACGAATCTCCAGAAATCTCAGCAAATATTTTTTCATCCAAACTGGATGATACTTTCAGGTAATGATCAGTACATTAAGGCGACTTGGTCCCCACAACTTCGTCCTTCTATGTTGAAGCGTTCGTTTCCAGTAACAGTTTGAATTTTTAGGTTTCACTCTGATTTCTCCTATATTGATAGATGTATTTGGAACTCTAAATCCAACACGGTTTGTGCTAGCTTCTTGAAACTTGACACAATAATGTAGTTTCACATTCTATCTCTATGTTTTGTTTCCTCTTGATGTAGCCCTAAGCAGTGACTGGCGAGAAACACTTCCATATAAAGGGGTTGCCAAGCATCCAAAAATTACGAATCTCCAGAAATCTCAGCAAATATTTTTTCACCCAAACTGGATGATAGTTTCAGGTAATGATCAGTACACTAAGGCGACTTGGTTCCCAAAACTTCGTTCTTCTATGTTGAAGCGTTCATTTCCAGTAACAGTTTGAATTTTTAGGTTTCACTCTATTTTCTCCTATATTGATAGATGTATTTGGAACTCTAAATCCAACACGGTTTGTGCTAGCTTCTTGAAACTTGACACAATAAAGTAGTTTCACGTTCTGTCTCTATGTTTTGTTTCCTCTTGATGTAGCCCTTAGCAGTGACTGGGAGAAACACTTTCATGGAAACGGGTTGCCAAGCGTCCAAAAATTACGAATCTCCAGAAATCTCAGCAAATATTTTTTCACCCAAACTGGATGATACTTTCAGGTAATGATCAGTACACTAAGCTGACTTGGTTCCCCAAATTTCATTCTTCTATGTTGAAGCGTTCGTTTCCAGTAACAGTTTGAATTTTTAGGTTTCACTCTGTTTTCTCCTATATTGATAGATGTATTTGGAACTCTAAATCCAACACGGTTTGTGCTAGCTTCTTGAAACTTGACACAATAATGTAGTTTCATGTTCTATCTCTATGTTTTGTTTCCTCTTGATGTAGCCCTAAGCAGTGACTGGCGAGAAACACTTCCATATAAAGGGGTTGCCAAGCGTCCAAAAATTACGAATCTCCAGAAATCTCAGCAAATATTTTTTCACCCAAACTGGATGATACTTTCAGGTAATGATCAGTACACTAAGGCGACTTGGTTACCGCAACTTCGTCCTTCTATGTTGAAGCGTTCATTTCCAGTAACAGTTTGAATTTTTAGGTTTCACTCTATTTTCTCCTATATTGATAGATGTATTTGGAACTCTAAATCCAACACGGTTTGTGCTAGCTTCTTGAAACTTGACACAATAATGTAGTTTCACGTTCTATCTCTATGTTTTGTTTCCTCTTGATGTAGCCCTAAGCAGTGACTGGCGAGAAACACTTCCATATAAAGGGGTTGCCAAGCGTCCAAAAATTACGAATCTCCAGAAATCTCAGCAAATATTTTTTCACCCAAACTGGATGATACTTTCAGGTAATGATCAGTACACTAAGCTGACTTGGTTCACCAAATTTCGTTCTTCTATGTTGTAGCATTCGTTTCCAGTAACAGTTTGAATTTTTAGGTTTCACTCTGTTTTCTCCTATATTGATAGATGTATTTGGAACTCTAAATCCAACACGGTTTGTGCTAGCTTCTTGAAACTTGACACAATAATGTAGTTTCACATTTTATCTCTATGTTTTGTTTCCTCTTGATGTAGCCCTAAGCAGTGACTGGCGAGAAACACTTCCATATAAAGGGGTTGCCAAGCGTCCAAAAATTACGAATCTCCAGAAATCTCAGCAAATATTTTTTCACCCAAACTGGATGATACTTTCAGGTAATGATCAGTACACTAAGGCGACTTGGTTCCCGCAACTTCGTCCTTCTATGTTGAAGCATTCGTTTCCAGTAACAGTTTGAATTTTTAGGTTTCACTCTATTTTCTCCTATATTGATAGATGTATTTGGAACTCTAAATCCAACAAGGTTTGTGCTAGCTTCTTGAAACTTGACACAATAAAGTAGTTTCACGTTCTGTCTCTATGTTTTGTTTCCTCTTGATGTAGCCCTTTGCAGTGACTGGCGAGAAACACTTTCATGGAAACGGGTTGCCAAGCGTCCAAAAATTACGAATCTCCAGAAATCTCAGCAAATATTTTTTCACCCAAACTGGATGATACTTTCAGGTAATGATCAGTACACTAAGCTGACTTGGTTCACCAAATTTCGTTCTTCTATGTTGTAGCGTTCGTTTCCAGTAACAGTTTGAATTTTTAGGTTTCACTCTGTTTTCTCCTATATTGATAGATGTATTTGGAACTCTAAATCCAACACGGTTTGTGCTAGCTTCTTGAAACTTGACACAATAATGTAGTTTCACGTTCTATCTCTATGTTTTGTTTCCTCTTGATGTAGCCCTAAGCAGTGACTGGCGAGAAACACTTCCATATAAAGGGGTTGCCAAGCGTCCAAAAATTACGAATCTCCAGAAATCTCAGCAAATATTTTTTCACCCAAACTGGATGATACTTTCAGGTAATGATCAGTACACTAAGGCGACTTGGTTACCGCAACTTCGTCCTTCTATGTTGAAGCGTTCATTTCCAGTAACAGTTTGAATTTTTAGGTTTCACTCTATTTTCTCCTATATTGATAGATGTATTTGGAACTCTAAATCCAACACGGTTTGTGCTAGCTTCTTGAAACTTGACACAATAATGTAGATTCACGTTCTATCTCTATGTTTTGTTTCCTCTTGATGTAGCCCTAAGCAGTGACTGGCGAGAAACACTTCCATATAAAGGGGTTGCCAAGCGTCCAAAAATTACGAATCTCCAGAAATCTCAGCAAATATTTTTTCACCCAAACTGGATGATACTTTCAGGTAATGATCAGTACACTAAGCTGACTTGGTTCACCAAATTTCGTTCTTCTATGTTGAAGCGTTCGTTTCCAGTAACAGTTTGAATTTTTAGGTTTCACTCTGTTTTCTCCTATATTGATAGATGTATTTGGAACTCTAAATCCAACACGGTTTGTGCTAGCTTCTTGAAACTTGACACAATAATGTAGTTTCACATTCTATCTCTATGTTTTGTTTCCTCTTGATGTAGCCCAAAGCAGTGACTGGCGAGAAACACTTCCATATAAAGGGGTTGCCAAGCGTCCAAAAATTACGAATCTCCAGAAATCTCAGCAAATATTTTTTCACCCAAACTGGATGATACTTTCAGGTAATGATCAGTACACTAAGGCGACTTGGTTCCCGCAACTTCATCCTTCTATGTTGAAGCGTTCATTTCCAGTAACAGTTTGAATTTTTAGGTTTCACTCTATTTTCTCCTATATTGATAGATGTATTTGGAACTCTAAATCCAACACGGTTTGTGCTAGCTTCTTGAAACTTGACACAATAATGTAGTTTCAGGTTCTATCTCTATGTTTTGTTTCCTCTTGATGTAGCCCTAAGCAGTGACTGGCGAGAAACACTTCCATATAAAGGGGTTGCCAAGCGTCCAAAAATTACGAATCTCCAGAAATCTCAGCAAATATTTTTTCACCCAAACTGGATGATACTTTCAGGTAATGATCAGTACACTAAGCTGACTTGGTTCACCAAATTTCGTTCTTCTATGTTGTAGCGTTCGTTTCCAGTAACAGTTTGAATTTTTAGGTTTCACTCTGTTTTCTCCTATATTGATAGATGTATTTGGAACTCTAAATCCAACACGGTTTGTGCTAGCTTCTTGAAACTTGACACAATAATGTAGTTTCACGTTCTATCTCTATGTTTTGTTTCCTCTTGATGTAGCCCTAAGCAGTGACTGGCGAGAAACACTTCCATATAAAGGGGTTGCCAAGCGTCCAAAAATTACGAATCTCCAGAAATCTCAGCAAATATTTTTTCACCCAAACTGGATGATACTTTCAGGTAATGATCAGTACACTAAGGCGACTTGGTTACCGCAACTTCGTCCTTCTATGTTGAAGCGTTCATTTCCAGTAACAGTTTGAATTTTTAGGTTTCACTCTATTTTCTCCTATATTGATAGATGTATTTGGAACTCTAAATCCAACACGGTTTGTGCTAGCTTCTTGAAACTTGACACAATAATGTAGATTCACGTTCTATCTCTATGTTTTGTTTCCTCTTGATGTAGCCCTAAGCAGTGACTGGCGAGAAACACTTCCATATAAAGGGGTTGCCAAGCGTCCAAAAATTACGAATCTCCAGAAATCTCAGCAAATATTTTTTCACCCAAACTGGATGATACTTTCAGGTAATGATCAGTACACTAAGCTGACTTGGTTCACCAAATTTCGTTCTTCTATGTTGAAGCGTTCGTTTCCAGTAACAGTTTGAATTTTTAGGTTTCACTCTGTTTTCTCCTATATTGATAGATGTATTTGGAACTCTAAATCCAACACGGTTTGTGCTAGCTTCTTGAAACTTGACACAATAATGTAGTTTCACATTCTATCTCTATGTTTTGTTTCCTCTTGATGTAGCCCAAAGCAGTGACTGGCGAGAAACACTTCCATATAAAGGGGTTGCCAAGCGTCCAAAAATTACGAATCTCCAGAAATCTCAGCAAATATTTTTTCACCCAAACTGGATGATACTTTCAGGTAATGATCAGTACACTAAGGCGACTTGGTTCCCGCAACTTCATCCTTCTATGTTGAAGCGTTCATTTCCAGTAACAGTTTGAATTTTTAGGTTTCACTCTATTTTCTCCTATATTGATAGATGTATTTGGAACTCTAAATCCAACACGGTTTGGGCTAGCTTCTTGAAACTTGACACAATAAAGTAGTTTCACGTTCTGTCTCTATGTGTTCTTTCCTCTTGATGTAGCCCTTAGCAGTGACTGGCGAGAAACACTTTCATGGAAACGGGTTGCCAAGCGTCCAAAAATTACGAATCTCCAGAAATCTCAGCAAATATTTTTTCACCCAAACTGGATGATACTTTCAGGTAATGATCAGTACACTAAGCTGACTTGGTTCCCCAAATTTCATTCTTCTATGTTGAAGCGTTCGTTTCCAGTAACAGTTTGAATTTTTAGGTTTCACTCTGTTTTCTCCTATATTGATAGATGTATTTGGAACTCTAAATCCAACACGGTTTGTGCTAGCTTCTTGAAACTTGACACAATAATGTAGTTTCACGTTCTATCTCTCTGTTTTGTTTCCTCTTGATGTAGCCCTAAGCAGTGACTGGCGAGAAACACTTCCATATAAAGGGGTTGCCAAGCGTCCAAAAATTACGAATCTCCAGAAATCTCAGCAAATATTTTTTCACCCAAACTGGATGATACTTTCAGGAAATGATCAGTACACTAAGCCCACTTGGTTCACCAAATTTCGTTCTTCTATGTTGAAGCGTTCGTTTCCAGTAACAGTTTGAAATTTTAGGTTTCACTCTGTTTTCTCCTATATTGATAGATGTATTTGGAACTCTAAATACAACATGGTTTGTGCTAGCTTCTTGAAACTTGACACAATAATGTAGTTTCACGTTCTATCTCTATGTTTTGTTTCCTCTTGATGTAGCCCTAAGCAGTGACTGGCGAGAAACACTTCCATATAAAGGGGTTGCCAAGCGTCCAGAAATTACGAATCTCCAGAAATCTCAGCAAATATTTTTTCACCCAAACTGGATGATACTTTCAGGTAATGATCAGTACACTAAGCTGACTTGGTTCACCAAATTTCGTTCTTCTATGTTGTAGCGTTCGTTTCCAGGAACAGTTTGAATTTTTAGGTTTCACTCTGTTTTCTCCCATATTGATAGATGTATTTGGAACTCTAAATACAACACGGTTTGTGGTAGCTTCTTGAAACTTGACACAATAAAGTACTTTCACGTTCTATCTCCATGTTTTGTTTCCTCTTGATGTAGCCCTAAGCAGTGACTGGCGAGAAACACTTTCATGGAAAGGGGTTGCCAAGCTTCCAAAAATTACGAATCTCCAGAAATCTCAGCAAATATTTTTTCATCCAAACTGGATGATACTTTCAGGTAATGATCAGTACACTAAGGCGACTTGGTTCCCACAACTTCGTCCTTCTATGTTGAAGCGTTCGTTTCCAGTAACAGTTTGAATTTTTAGGTTTCACTCTGATTTCTCCTATATTGATAGATGTATTTGGAACTCTAAATCCAACACGGTTTGTGCTAGCTTCTTGAAACTTGACACAATAATGTAGTTTCACATTCTATCTCTATGTTTTGTTTCCTCTTGATGTAGCCCTAAGCAGTGACTGGCGAGAAACACTTCCATATAAAGGGGTTGCCAAGCATCCAAAAATTACGAATCTCCAGAAATCTCAGCAAATATTTTTTCACCCAAACTGGATGATAGTTTCAGGTAATGATCAGTACACTAAGGCGACTTGGTTCCCAAAACTTCGTTCTTCTATGTTGAAGCGTTCATTTCCAGTAACAGTTTGAATTTTTAGGTTTCACTCTATTTTCTCCTATATTGATAGATGTATTTGGAACTCTAAATCCAACACGGTTTGTGCTAGCTTCTTGAAACTTGACACAATAAAGTAGTTTCACGTTCTGTCTCTATGTTTTGTTTCCTCTTGATGTAGCCCTTAGCAGTGACTGGGAGAAACACTTTCATGGAAACGGGTTGCCAAGCGTCCAAAAATTACGAATCTCCAGAAATCTCAGCAAATATTTTTTCACCCAAACTGGATGATACTTTCAGGTAATGATCAGTACACTAAGCTGACTTGGTTCCCCAAATTTCATTCTTCTATGTTGAAGCGTTCGTTTCCAGTAACAGTTTGAATTTTTAGGTTTCACTCTGTTTTCTCCTATATTGATAGATGTATTTGGAACTCTAAATCCAACACGGTTTGTGCTAGCTTCTTGAAACTTGACACAATAATGTAGTTTCACGTTCTATCTCTATGTTTTGTTTCCTCTTGATGTAGCCCTAAGCAGTGACTGGCGAGAAACACTTCCATATAAAGGGGTTGCCAAGCGTCCAAAAATTACGAATCTCCAGAAATCTCAGCAAATATTTTTTCACCCAAACTGGATGATACTTTCAGGTAATGATCAGTACACTAAGCTGACTTGGTTCACCAAATTTCGTTCTTCTATGTTGAAGCGTTCGTTTCCAGTAACAGTTTGAATTTTTAGGTTTCACTCTGTTTTCTCCTATATTGATAGATGTATTTGGAACTCTAAATCCAACACGGTTTGTGCTAGCTTCTTGAAACTTGACACAATAATGTAGTTTCACATTCTATCTCTATGTTTTGTTTCCTCTTGATGTAGCCCAAAGCAGTGACTGGCGAGAAACACTTCCATATAAAGGGGTTGCCAAGCGTCCAAAAATTACGAATCTCCAGAAATCTCAGCAAATATTTTTTCACCCAAACTGGATGATACTTTCAGGTAATGATCAGTACACTAAGGCGACTTGGTTCCCGCAACTTCATCCTTCTATGTTGAAGCGTTCATTTCCAGTAACAGTTTGAATTTTTAGGTTTCACTCTATTTTCTCCTATATTGATAGATGTATTTGGAACTCTAAATCCAACACGGTTTGGGCTAGCTTCTTGAAACTTGACACAATAAAGTAGTTTCACGTTCTGTCTCTATGTGTTCTTTCCTCTTGATGTAGCCCTTAGCAGTGACTGGCGAGAAACACTTTCATGGAAACGGGTTGCCAAGCGTCCAAAAATTACGAATCTCCAGAAATCTCAGCAAATATTTTTTCACCCAAACTGGATGATACTTTCAGGTAATGATCAGTACACTAAGCTGACTTGGTTCCCCAAATTTCATTCTTCTATGTTGAAGCGTTCGTTTCCAGTAACAGTTTGAATTTTTAGGTTTCACTCTGTTTTCTCCTATATTGATAGATGTATTTGGAACTCTAAATCCAACACGGTTTGTGCTAGCTTCTTGAAACTTGACACAATAATGTAGTTTCACGTTCTATCTCTCTGTTTTGTTTCCTCTTGATGTAGCCCTAAGCAGTGACTGGCGAGAAACACTTCCATATAAAGGGGTTGCCAAGCGTCCAAAAATTACGAATCTCCAGAAATCTCAGCAAATATTTTTTCACCCAAACTGGATGATACTTTCAGGAAATGATCAGTACACTAAGCCCACTTGGTTCACCAAATTTCGTTCTTCTATGTTGAAGCGTTCGTTTCCAGTAACAGTTTGAAATTTTAGGTTTCACTCTGTTTTCTCCTATATTGATAGATGTATTTGGAACTCTAAATACAACATGGTTTGTGCTAGCTTCTTGAAACTTGACACAATAATGTAGTTTCACGTTCTATCTCTATGTTTTGTTTCCTCTTGATGTAGCCCTAAGCAGTGACTGGCGAGAAACACTTCCATATAAAGGGGTTGCCAAGCGTCCAGAAATTACGAATCTCCAGAAATCTCAGCAAATATTTTTTCACCCAAACTGGATGATACTTTCAGGTAATGATCAGTACACTAAGCTGACTTGGTTCACCAAATTTCGTTCTTCTATGTTGTAGCGTTCGTTTCCAGGAACAGTTTGAATTTTTAGGTTTCACTCTGTTTTCTCCCATATTGATAGATGTATTTGGAACTCTAAATACAACACGGTTTGTGGTAGCTTCTTGAAACTTGACACAATAAAGTACTTTCACGTTCTATCTCCATGTTTTGTTTCCTCTTGATGTAGCCCTAAGCAGTGACTGGCGAGAAACACTTTCATGGAAAGGGGTTGCCAAGCTTCCAAAAATTACGAATCTCCAGAAATCTCAGCAAATATTTTTTCATCCAAACTGGATGATACTTTCAGGTAATGATCAGTACACTAAGGCGACTTGGTTCCCACAACTTCGTCCTTCTATGTTGAAGCGTTCGTTTCCAGTAACAGTTTGAATTTTTAGGTTTCACTCTGATTTCTCCTATATTGATAGATGTATTTGGAACTCTAAATCCAACACGGTTTGTGCTAGCTTCTTGAAACTTGACACAATAATGTAGTTTCACATTCTATCTCTATGTTTTGTTTCCTCTTGATGTAGCCCTAAGCAGTGACTGGCGAGAAACACTTCCATATAAAGGGGTTGCCAAGCATCCAAAAATTACGAATCTCCAGAAATCTCAGCAAATATTTTTTCACCCAAACTGGATGATAGTTTCAGGTAATGATCAGTACACTAAGGCGACTTGGTTCCCAAAACTTCGTTCTTCTATGTTGAAGCGTTCATTTCCAGTAACAGTTTGAATTTTTAGGTTTCACTCTATTTTCTCCTATATTGATAGATGTATTTGGAACTCTAAATCCAACACGGTTTGTGCTAGCTTCTTGAAACTTGACACAATAAAGTAGTTTCACGTTCTGTCTCTATGTTTTGTTTCCTCTTGATGTAGCCCTTAGCAGTGACTGGGAGAAACACTTTCATGGAAACGGGTTGCCAAGCGTCCAAAAATTACGAATCTCCAGAAATCTCAGCAAATATTTTTTCACCCAAACTGGATGATACTTTCAGGTAATGATCAGTACACTAAGCTGACTTGGTTCCCCAAATTTCATTCTTCTATGTTGAAGCGTTCGTTTCCAGTAACAGTTTGAATTTTTAGGTTTCACTCTGTTTTCTCCTATATTGATAGATGTATTTGGAACTCTAAATCCAACACGGTTTGTGCTAGCTTCTTGAAACTTGACACAATAATGTAGTTTCACGTTCTATCTCTATGTTTTGTTTCCTCTTGATGTAGCCCTAAGCAGTGACTGGAGAGAAACACTTCCATATAAATGGGTTGCCAAGCGTCCAAAAATTACGAGTCTCCAGAAATCTCAGCAAATATTTTTTCACCCAAACTGGATGATACTTTCAGGTAATGATCAGTACACTAAGCTGACTTGGTTCACCAAATTTCGTTCTTCTATGTTGTCGCGTTCGTTTCCAGTAACAGTTTGAATTTTTAGGTTTCACTCTGTTTTCTCCTATATTGATAGATGTATTTGGAACTCTAAATCCAACACGGTTTGTGCTAGCTTCTTGAAACTTGACACAATAATGTAGTTTCACGTTCTATCTCTATGTTTTGTTTCCTCTTGATGTAGCCCTAAGCAGTGACTGGCGAGAAACACTTCCATATAAAGGGGTTGCCAAGCGTCCAAAAATTACGAATCTCCAGAAATCTCAGCAAATATTTTTTCACCCAAACTGGATGATACTTTCAGGTAATGATCAGTACACTAAGCTGACTTGGTTCACCAAATTTCGTTCTTCTATGTTGTAGCGTTCGTTTCCAGTAACAGTTTGAATTTTTAGGTTTCACTCTGTTTTCTCCTATATTGATAGATGTATTTGGAACTCTAAATCCAACACGGTTTGTGCTAGCTTCTTGAAACTTGACACAATAATGTAGTTTCACGTTCTATCTCTATGTTTTGTTTCCTCTTGATGTAGCCCTAAGCAGTGACTGGCGAGAAACACTTCCATATAAAGGGGTTGCCAAGCGTCCAAAAATTACGAATCTCCAGAAATCTCAGCAAATATTTTTTCACCCAAACTGGATGATACTTTCAGGTAATGATCAGTACACTAAGGCGACTTGGTTACCGCAACTTCGTCCTTCTATGTTGAAGCGTTCATTTCCAGTAACAGTTTGAATTTTTAGGTTTCACTCTATTTTTTCCTATATTGATAGATGTATTTGGAACTCTAAATCCAACACGGTTTGTGCTAGCTTCTTGAAACTTGACACAATAATGTAGATTCACGTTCTATCTCTATGTTTTGTTTCCTCTTGATGTAGCCCTAAGCAGTGACTGGCGAGAAACACTTCCATATAAAGGGGTTGCCAAGCGTCCAAAAATTACGAATCTCCAGAAATCTCAGCAAATATTTTTTCACCCAAACTGGATGATACTTTCAGGTAATGATCAGTACACTAAGCTGACTTGGTTCACCAAATTTCGTTCTTCTATGTTGAAGCGTTCGTTTCCAGTAACAGTTTGAATTTTTAGGTTTCACTCTGTTTTCTCCTATATTGATAGATGTATTTGGAACTCTAAATCCAACACGGTTTGTGCTAGCTTCTTGAAACTTGACACAATAATGTAGTTTCACATTCTATCTCTATGTTTTGTTTCCTCTTGATGTAGCCCAAAGCAGTGACTGGCGAGAAACACTTCCATATAAAGGGGTTGCCAAGCGTCCAAAAATTACGAATCTCCAGAAATCTCAGCAAATATTTTTTCACCCAAACTGGATGATACTTTCAGGTAATGATCAGTACACTAAGGCGACTTGGTTCCCGCAACTTCATCCTTCTATGTTGAAGCGTTCATTTCCAGTAACAGTTTGAATTTTTAGGTTTCACTCTATTTTCTCCTATATTGATAGATGTATTTGGAACTCTAAATCCAACACGGTTTGGGCTAGCTTCTTGAAACTTGACACAATAAAGTAGTTTCACGTTCTGTCTCTATGTGTTCTTTCCTCTTGATGTAGCCCTTAGCAGTGACTGGCGAGAAACACTTTCATGGAAACGGGTTGCCAAGCGTCCAAAAATTACGAATCTCCAGAAATCTCAGCAAATATTTTTTCACCCAAACTGGATGATACTTTCAGGTAATGATCAGTACACTAAGCTGACTTGGTTCCCCAAATTTCATTCTTCTATGTTGAAGCGTTCGTTTCCAGTAACAGTTTGAATTTTTAGGTTTCACTCTGTTTTCTCCTATATTGATAGATGTATTTGGAACTCTAAATCCAACACGGTTTGTGCTAGCTTCTTGAAACTTGACACAATAATGTAGTTTCACGTTCTATCTCTCTGTTTTGTTTCCTCTTGATGTAGCCCTAAGCAGTGACTGGCGAGAAACACTTCCATATAAAGGGGTTGCCAAGCGTCCAAAAATTACGAATCTCCAGAAATCTCAGCAAATATTTTTTCACCCAAACTGGATGATACTTTCAGGAAATGATCAGTACACTAAGCCCACTTGGTTCACCAAATTTCGTTCTTCTATGTTGAAGCGTTCGTTTCCAGTAACAGTTTGAAATTTTAGGTTTCACTCTGTTTTCTCCTATATTGATAGATGTATTTAGAACTCTAAATACAACATGGTTTGTGCTAGCTTCTTGAAACTTGACACAATAATGTAGTTTCACGTTCTATCTCTATGTTTTGTTTCCTCTTGATGTAGCCCTAAGCAGTGACTGGCGAGAAACACTTCCATATAAAGGGGTTGCCAAGCGTCCAAAAATTACGAATCTCCAGAAATCTCAGCAAATATTTTTTCACCCAAACTGGATGATACTTTCAGGTAATGATCAGTACACTAAGGCGACTTGGTTACCGCAACTTCGTCTTTCTATGTTGAAGCGTTCATTTCCAGTAACAGTTTGAATTTTTAGGTTTCACTCTATTTTCTCCTATATTGATAGATGTATTTGGAACTCTAAATCCAACACGGTTTGTGCTAGCTTCTTGAAACTTGACACAATAATGTAGATTCACGTTCTATCTCTATGTTTTGTTTCCTCTTGATGTAGCCCTAAGCAGTGACTGGCGAGAAACACTTCCATATAAAGGGGTTGCCAAGCGTCCAAAAATTACGAATCTCCAGAAATCTCAGCAAATATTTTTTCACCCAAACTGGATGATACTTTCAGGTAATGATCAGTACACTAAGCTGACTTGGTTCACCAAATTTCGTTCTTCTATGTTGAAGCGTTCGTTTCCAGTAACAGTTTGAATTTTTAGGTTTCACTCTGTTTTCTCCTATATTGATAGATGTATTTGGAACTCTAAATCCAACACGGTTTGTGCTAGCTTCTTGAAACTTGACACAATAATGTAGTTTCACATTCTATCTCTATGTTTTGTTTCCTCTTGATGTAGCCCAAAGCAGTGACTGGCGAGAAACACTTCCATATAAAGGGGTTGCCAAGCGTCCAAAAATTACGAATCTCCAGAAATCTCAGCAAATATTTTTTCACCCAAACTGGATGATACTTTCAGGTAATGATCAGTACACTAAGGCGACTTGGTTCCCGCAACTTCATCCTTCTATGTTGAAGCGTTCATTTCCAGTAACAGTTTGAATTTTTAGGTTTCACTCTATTTTCTCCTATATTGATAGATGTATTTGGAACTCTAAATCCAACACGGTTTGGGCTAGCTTCTTGAAACTTGACACAATAAAGTAGTTTCACGTTCTGTCTCTATGTGTTCTTTCCTCTTGATGTAGCCCTTAGCAGTGACTGGCGAGAAACACTTTCATGGAAACGGGTTGCCAAGCGTCCAAAAATTACGAATCTCCAGAAATCTCAGCAAATATTTTTTCACCCAAACTGGATGATACTTTCAGGTAATGATCAGTACACTAAGCTGACTTGGTTCCCCAAATTTCATTCTTCTATGTTGAAGCGTTCGTTTCCAGTAACAGTTTGAATTTTTAGGTTTCACTCTGTTTTCTCCTATATTGATAGATGTATTTGGAACTCTAAATCCAACACGGTTTGTGCTAGCTTCTTGAAACTTGACACAATAATGTAGTTTCACGTTCTATCTCTCTGTTTTGTTTCCTCTTGATGTAGCCCTACGCAGTGACTGGCGAGAAACACTTCCATATAAAGGGGTTGCCAAGCGTCCAAAAATTACGAATCTCCAGAAATCTCAGCAAATATTTTTTCACCCAAACTGGATGATACTTTCAGGAAATGATCAGTACACTAAGCCCACTTGGTTCACCAAATTTCGTTCTTCTATGTTGAAGCGTTCGTTTCCAGTAACAGTTTGAAATTTTAGGTTTCACTCTGTTTTCTCCTATATTGATAGATGTATTTGGAACTCTAAATACAACATGGTTTGTGCTAGCTTCTTGAAACTTGACACAATAATGTAGTTTCACGTTCTATCTCT
This sequence comes from Spermophilus citellus, assembly GCF_964194105.1. Lineage (NCBI taxonomy): Eukaryota > Metazoa > Chordata > Mammalia > Rodentia > Sciuridae > Spermophilus > Spermophilus citellus. Next base: position 32,171,529 of record NC_138186.1, read on the forward strand.
ATGTTTTGTTTCCTCTTGATGTAGCCCTAAGCAGTGACTGGCGAGAAACACTTCCATATAAAGGGGTTGCCAAGCGTCCAAAAATTACGAATCTCCAGAAATCTCAGCAAATATTTTTTCACCCAAACTGGATGATACTTTCAGGTAATGATCAGTACACTAAGCTGACTTGGTTCACCAAATTTCGTTCTTCTATGTTGTAGCGTTCGTTTCCAGGAACAGTTTGAATTTTTAGGTTTCACTCTGTTTTCTCCCATATTGATAGATGTATTTGGAACTTTAAATACAACACGGTTTGTGGTAGCTTCTTGAAACTTGACACAATAAAGTACTTTCACGTTCTATCTCCATGTTTTGTTTCCTCTTGATGTAGCCCTAAGCAGTGACTGGCGAGAAACACTTTCATGGAAAGGGGTTGCCAAGCTTCCAAAAATTACAAATCTCCAGAAATCTCAGCAAATATTTTTTCATCCAAACTGGATGATACTTTCAGGTAATGATCAGTACACTAAGGCGACTTGGTTCCCACAACTTCGTCCTTCTATGTTGAAGCGTTCGTTTCCAGTAACAGTTTGAATTTTTAGGTTTCACTCTGATTTCTCCTATATTGATAGATGTATTTGGAACTCTAAATCCAACACGGTTTGTGCTAGCTTCTTGAAACTTGACACAATAATGTAGTTTCACATTCTATCTCTATGTTTTGTTTCCTCTTGATGTAGCCCTAAGCAGTGACTGGCGAGAAACACTTCCATATAAAGGGGTTGCCAAGCATCCAAAAATTACGAATCTCCAGAAATCTCAGCAAATATTTTTTCACCCAAACTGGATGATAGTTTCAGGTAATGATCAGTACACTAAGGCGACTTGGTTCCCAAAACTTCGTTCTTCTATGTTGAAGCGTTCATTTCCAGTAACAGTTTGAATTTTTAGGTTTCACTCTATTTTCTCCTATATTGATAGATGTATTTGGAACTCTAAATCCAACACGGTTTGTGCTAGCTTCTTGAAACTTGACACAATAAAGTAGTTTCACGTTCTGTCTCTATGTTTTGTTTCCTCTTGATGTAGCCCTTAGCAGTGACTGGGAGAAACACTTTCATGGAAACGGGTTGCCAAGCGTCCAAAAATTACGAATCTCCAGAAATCTCAGCAAATATTTTTTCACCCAAACTGGATGATACTTTCAGGTAATGATCAGTACACTAAGCTGACTTGGTTCCCCAAAGTTCATTCTTCTATGTTGAAGCGTTCGTTTCCAGTAACAGTTTGAATTTTTAGGTTTCACTCTGTTTTCTCCTATATTGATAGATGTATTTGGAACTCTAAATCCAACACGGTTTGTGCTAGCTTCTTGAAACTTGACACAATAATGTAGTTTCACGTTCTATCTCTATGTTTTGTTTCCTCTTGATGTAGCCCTAAGCAGTGACTGGCGAGAAACACTTCCATATAAATGGGTTGCCAAGCGTCCAAAAATTACGAGTCTCCAGAAATCTCAGCAAATATTTTTTCACCCAAACTGGATGATACTTTCAGGTAATGATCAGTACACTAAGCTGACTTGGTTCACCAAATTTCATTCTTCTAAGTTGAAGCGTTCGTTTCCAGTAACAGTTTGAATTTTTAGGTTTCACTCTGTTTTCTCCTATATTGATAGATGTATTTGGAACTCTAAATCCAACACGGTTTGTGCTAGCTTCTTGAAACTTGACACAATAATGTAGTTTCACGTTCTATCTCTATGTTTTGTTTCCTCTTGATGTAGCCCTAAGCAGTGACTGGCGAGAAACACTTCCATATAAAGGGGTTGCCAAGCGTCCAAAAATTACGAATCTCCAGAAATCTCAGCAAATATTTTTTCACCCAAACTGGATGATACTTTCAGGTAATGATCAGTACACTAAGCTGACTTGGTTCACCAAATTTCGTTCTTCTATGTTGTAGCATTCGTTTCCAGTAACAGTTTGAATTTTTAGGTTTCACTCTGTTTTCTCCTATATTGATAGATGTATTTGGAACTCTAAATCCAACACGGTTTGTGCTAGCTTCTTGAAACTTGACACAATAATGTAGTTTCACATTTTATCTCTATGTTTTGTTTCCTCTTGATGTAGCCCTAAGCAGTGACTGGCGAGAAACACTTCCATATAAAGTGGTTGCCAAGCGTCCAAAAATTACGAATCTCCAGAAATCTCAGCAAATATTTTTTCACCCAAACTGGATGATACTTTCAGGTAATGATGAGTACACTAAGCCCACTTGGTTCACCAAATTTCGTTCTATGTTGTAGCGTTCGTTTCCAGTAACACTTTGAATATTTAGGTTTCACTCTGTTTTCTCCTATATTGATAGATGTATTTGGAACTCTAAATCCAACACGGTTTGTGCTAGCTTCTTGAAACTTGACACAATAAAGTAGTTTCACGTTCTGTCTCTATGTTTTGTTTCCTCTTGATGTAGCCCTTAGCAGTGACTGGCGAGAAACACTTTCATGGAAACGGGTTGCCAAGCTTCCAAAAATTACGAATCTCCAGAAATCTCAGCAAATATTTTTTCATCCAAACTGGATGATACTTTCAGGTAATGATCAGTACACTAAGGCGACTTGGTTCCCGCAACTTCGTCCTTTTATGTTGAAGCGTTCATTTCCAGTAACAGTTTGAATTTTTAGGTTTCACTCTATTTTCGCCTATATTGATAGATATATTTGGAACTCTAAATCCAACACGGTTTGTGCTAGCTTCTTGAAACTTGACACAATAATGTAGTTTCAGGTTCTATCTCTATGTTTTGTTTCCTCTTGATGTAGCCCTAAGCAGTGACTGGCGAGAAACACTTACATATAAAGGGGTTGCCAAGCGTCCAAAAATTACGAATCTCCAGAAATCTCAGCAAATATTTTTTCACCCAAACTGGATGATACTTTCAGGTAATGATCAGTACACTAAGCTGACTTGGTTCACCAAATTTCGTTCTTCTATGTTGAAGCGTTGGTTTCCAGTAACAGTTTGAATTTTTAGGTTTCACTCTGTTTTCTCCTATATTGATAGATGTATTTGGAACTCTAAATCCAACACGGTTTGTGCTAGCTTCTTGAAACTTGACACAATAAAGTAGTTTCACGTTCTATCTCTATGTTTTGTTTCCTCTTGATGTAGCCCTAAGCAGTGACTGGCGAGAAACACTTCCATATAAAGGGGTTGCCAAGCGTCCAAAAATTACGAATCTCCAGAAATCTCAGCAAATATTTTTTCACCCAAACTGGATGATAATTTCAGGTAATGATCAGTACACTAAGCTGACTTGGTTCACCAAATTTCGTTCTTCTATGTTGAAGCGTTCGTTTCCAGTAACAGTTTGAATTTTTAGGTTTCACTCTGTTTTCTCCTATATTGATAGATGTATTTGGAACTCTAAATCCAACACGGTTTGTGCTAGCTTCTTGAAACTTGACACAATAATGTAGTTTCACATTCTATCTCTATGTTTTGTTTCCTCTTGATGTAGCCCAAAGCAGTGACTGGCGAGAAACACTTCCATATAAAGGGGTTGCCAAGCGTCCAAAAATTACGAATCTCCAGAAATCTCAGCAAATATTTTTTCACCCAAACTGGATGATACTTTCAGGTAATGATCAGTACACTAAGGCGACTTGGTTCCCGCAACTTCGTCCTTCTATGTTGAAGCGTTCATTTCCAGTAACAGTTTGAATTTTTAGGTTTCACTCTATTTTCTCCTATATTGATAGATGTATTTGGAACTCTAAATCCAACACGGTTTGTGCTAGCTTCTTGAAACTTGACACAATAATGTAGTTTCACGTTCTATCTCTATGTTTTGTTTCCTCTTGATGTAGCCCTAAGCAGTGACTGGCGAGAAACACTTATATATAAAGGGGTTGCCAAGCGTCCAAAAATTACGAATCTCCAGAAATATCAGCAAATATTTTTTCACCCAAACTGGATGATACTTTCAGGTAATGATCAGTACACTAAGCTGACTTGGTTCCCGCAACTTCGTCCTTCTATGTTGAAGCGTTCATTTCCAGTAACAGTTTGAATTTTTAGGTTTCACTCTATTTTCTCCAATATTGATAGATGTATTTGGAACTCTAAATCCAACACGGTTTGTGCTAGCTTCTTGAAACTTGACACAATAATGTAGTTTCACGTTCTATCTCTATGTTTTGTTTCCTCTTGATGTAGCCCTAAGCAGTGACTGGCGAGAAACACTTCCATATAAAGGGGTTGCCAAGCGTCCAAAAATTACGAATCTCCAGAAATCTCAGCAAATATTTTTTCACCCAAACTGGATGATACTTTCAGGTAATGATCAGTACACTAAGCTGACTTGGTTCACCAAATTTCGTTCTTCTATGTTGTAGCGTTCGTTTCCAGTAACAGTTTGAATTTTTAGTTTTCACTCTGTTTTCTCCTATATTGATAGATGTATTTGGAACTCTAAATCCAACACGGTTTGTGCTAGCTTCTTGAAACTTGACACAATAAAGTAGTTTCACGTTCTATCTCCAAGTTTTGTTTCCTCTTGATGTAGCCCTAAGCAGTGACTGGGAGAAACACTTTCATGGAAACGGGTTGCCAAGCGTCCAAAAATTACGAATCTCCAGAAATCTCAGCAAATATTTTTTCACCCAAACTGGATGATACTTTCAGGTAATGATCAGTACACTAAGCTGACTTGGTTCCCCAAATTTCATTCTTCTAAGTTGAAGCGTTCGTTTCCAGTAACAGTTTGAATTTTTAGATTTCACTCTGTTTTCTCCTATATTGATAGATGTATTTGGAACACTAAATCCAACACGGTTTGTGCTAGCTTCTTGAAACTTGACACAATAATGTAGTTTCACGTTCTATCTCTATGTTTTGTTTCCTCTTGATGTAGCCCTAAGGAGTGACTGGCGAGAAACACTTACATATAAAGGGGTTGCCAAGCGTCCAAATATTACGAATCTCCAGAAATCTCAGCAAATATTTTTTCAACCAAACTGGATGATACTTTCAGGTAATGATGAGTACACTAAGCCCACTTGGGTCACCAAATTTCGTTCTTCTATGTTGAAGCATTCGTTTCCAGTAACAGTTTGAATTTTTCGGTTCCACTCTGTTTTCTCCTATATTGATAGATGTATTTGGAACTCTAAATACAACACGGTTTGTGCTAGCTTCTTGAAACTTGACACAATAATGTAGTTTCACGTTCTATCTCTATGTTTTGTTTCCTCTTGATGTAGCCCTAAGCAGTGACTGTCGAGAAACACTTCCATATAAAGGGGTTGCCAAGCGTCCAAAAATTACGAATCTCCAGAAATCTCAGCAAATATTTTTTCACCCAAACTGGATGATACTTTCAGGTAATGATCAGTACACTAAGCTGACTTGGTTCACCAAATTTCGTTCTTCAATGTTGTAGCGTTCGTTTCCAGTAACAGTTTGAATTTTTAGGTTTCACTCTGTTTTCTCCTATATTGATAAATGTATTTGGAACTCTAAATCCAACACGGTTTGTGCTAGCTTCTTGAAACATGACACAATAAAGTAGTATCACGTTCTGTCTCTATGTTTTGTTTCCTCTTGATGTAGCCCTTAGGAGTGACTGGCGAGAAACACTTTCATGGAAACGTGTTGCCAAGCGTCCAAAAATTACGAATCTCCTGAAATCTCAGCAAATATTTTTTCACCCAAACTGGATGATACTTTCAGGTAATGATCAGTACACTAAGCTGACTTGGTTCCCCAAATTTCATTCTTCTATGTTGAAGTGTTCGTTTCCAGTAACAGTTTGAATTTTTAGGTTTCACTCTGTTTTCTCCTATATTGATAGATGTATTTGGAACTCTAAATCCAACACGGTTTGTCCTAGCTTCTTGAAACTTGACACAATAATGTAGTTTCACGTTCTATCTCTACGTTTTGTTTCTTCTTGATGTAGCCCTAAGCAGTGACTGGCGAGAAACACTTCCATATAAAGGGGTTGCCAAGCGTCCAAAAATTACGAATCTCCAGAAATCTCAGCAAATATTTTTTCACCCAAACTGGATGATACTTTCAGGTAATGATCAGTACACTAAGCCCACTTGGTTCACCAAATTTCGTTCTTCAATGTTGTAGCGTTCGTTTCCAGTAACAGTTTGAATTTTTAGGTTTCACTCTGTTTTCTCCTATATTGATAGATGTATTTGGAACTCTAAATCCAACACGGTTTGTGCTAGCTTCTTTAAACTTGACACAATAAAGTAGTTTCACGTTCTGTCTCTATGTTTTGTTTCCACTTGATGTAGCCCTTAGCAGTGACTGGCGAGAAACACTTTCATGGAAACGTGTTGCCAAGCGTCCAAAAATTACGAATCTCCTGAAATCTCAGCAAATATTTTTTCACCCAAACTGGATGATACTTTCAGGTAATGATCAGTACACTAAGCTGACTTGGTTCCCCAAATTTCATTCTTCTATGTTGAAGCGTTCGTTTCCAGTAACAGTTTGAATTTTTAGGTTTCACTCTGTTTTCTCCTATATTGATAGATGTATTTGGAACTCTAAATCCAACACGGTTTGTGCTAGCTTCTTGAAACTTGACACAATAAAGTAGTTTCACGTTCTGTCTCTATGTTTTGTTTTTTCTTGATGTAGCCCTAAGCAGTGACTGGCGAGAAACACTTCCATATAAAGGGGTTGCCAAGCGTCCAAAAATTACGAATCTCCAGAAATCTCAGCAAATATTTTTTCACCCAAACTGGATGATACTTTCAGGTAATGATCAGTACACTAAGCCCACTTGGTTCACCAAATTTCGTTCTTCTATGTTGTAGCGTTCGTTTCCAGTAACAGTTTGAATTTTTAGTTTTCACTCTGTTTTCTCCTATATTGATAGATGTATTTGGAACTCTAAATCCAACACGGTTTGTGCTAGCTTCTTGAAACTTGACACAATAAAGTAGTTTCACGTTCTGTCTCTATGTTATGTTTCCTCTTGATGTAGCCCTTAGCAGTGACTGGCGAGAAACACTTTCATGGAAACGGGTTGCCAAGCTTCCAAAAATTACGAATCTCCAGAAATCTCAGCAAATATTTTTTCATCCAAACTGGATGATACTTTCAGGTAATGATCAGTACACTAAGGCGACTTGGTTCCCGCAACTTCGTCCTTCTATGTTGAAGCGTTCATTTCCAGTAACAGTTTGAATTTTTAGGTTTCATTCTGTTTTCTCTTATATTGATAGATGTATTTGGAACTCTAAATCCAACACGGTTTGTGCTAGCTTCTTGAAACTTGACACAATAATGTAGTTTCACGTTCTATCTCTATGTTTTGTTTCCTCTTGATGTAGCCCTAAGCAGTGACTGGCGAGAAACACTTCCATATAAAGGGGTTGCCAAGCGTCCAAATATTACGAATCTCCAGAAATCTCAGCAAATATTTTTTCACCCAAAGTGGATGATACTTTCAGGTAATGATCAGTACACTAAGGCGACTTGGTTCCCGCAACTTTGTCCTTCTATGTTGAAGCGTTCATTTCCAGTAACAGTTTGAATTTTTAGGTTTCATTCTGTTTTCTCTTATATTGATAGATGTATTTGGAACTCTAAATCCAACACGGTTTGTGCTAGCTTCTTGAAACTTGACACAATACAGTAGATTCACGTTCTGTCTCTATGTTTTGTTTCCTCTTGATGTAGCCCTTAGCAGTGACTGGGAGAAACACTTTCATGGAAACGGGTTGCCAAGCGTCCAAAAATTACGAATCTCCAGAAATCTCAGCAAATATTTTTTCACCCAAACAGGATGATACTTTCAGGTAATGATCAGTACACTAAGCTGACTTGGTTCCCCAAATTTCATTCTTCTATGTTGAAGCGTTCGTTTCCAGTAACAGTTTGAATTTTTAGGTTTCACTCTGTTTTCTCCTATATTGATAGATGTATTTGGAACTCTAAATCCAACACTGTTTGTGCTAGCTTCTTGAAACTTGACACAATAAAGTAGTTTCACGTTCTGTCTCTATGTTTTGTTTTTTCTTGATGTAGCCCTAAGCAGTGACTGGCGAGAAACACTTCCATATAAAGGGGTTGCCAACGTCCAAAAATTACGAATCTCTAGAAATCTCAGCAAATATTTTTTCACCCAAACTGGATGATACTTTCAGGTAATGATCAGTACACTAAGCTGACTTGGTTCACCAAATTTCGTTCTTCTATGTTGTAGCGTTCGTTTCCAGTAACAGTTTGAATTTTTAGGTTTCACTCTGTTTTCTCTTATATTGATAGATGTATTTGGAACTCTAAATCCAACACGGTTTGTGCTAGCTTCTTGAAACTTGACACAATAATGTAGTTTCACGTTCTATCTCTATGTTTTGTTTCCTCTTGATGTAGCCCTAAGCAGTGACTGGCGAGAATCACTTTCATGGAAAGGGGTTGCCAAGCATCCAAAAATTACGAATCTCCAGAAATCTCAGCAAATATTTTTTCACCCAAACTTGATGATAGTTTCAAGTAATGATCAGTACACTAAGGCGACGTGGTTCCCGAAACTTCGTTCTTCTATGTTGAAGCGTTCATTTCCAGTAACAGTTTGAATTTTTAGGTTTCATTCTGTTTTCTCCTATATTGATAGATGTATTTGGAACTCTAAATCCAACACGGTTTGTGCTAGCTTCTTGAAACTTGACACAATAATGTAGTTTCACGTTCTATCTCTATGTTTTGTTTCCTCTTGATGTAGCCCTAAGCAGTGACTGGCGAGAAACACTTCCATATAAAGGGGTTGCCAAGCGTCCAAATATTACGAATCTCCAGAAATCTCAGCAAATATTTTTTCACCCAAACTGGATGATACTTTCAGGTAATGATCAGTACACTAAGCCCACTTGGTTCACCAAATTTCGTTCTTCTATGTTGTAGCATTCGTTTCCAGTAACAGTTTGAATTTTTAGGTTTTACTCTGTTTTCTCCTATATTGATAGATGTATTTGGAACTCTAAATCCAACACTGTTTGTGCTAGCTTCTTGAAACTTGACACAATAAAGTAGTTTCACGTTCTGTCTCTATGTTTTGTTTTTTCTTGATGTAGCCCTAAGCAGTGACTGGCGAGAAACACTTCCATATAAAGGGGTTGCCAAGCGTCCAAAAATTACGAATCTCCAGAAATCTCAGCAAATATTTTTTCACCCAAACTGGATGATACTTTCAGGTAATGATCAGTACACTAAGCTGACTTGGTTCACCAAATTTCGTTCTTCTATGTTGTAGCGTTCGTTTCCAGTAACAGTTTGAATTTTTAGTTTTCACTCTGTTTTCTCCTATATTGATAGATGTATTTGGAACTCAAAATCCAACACGGTTTGTGCTAGCTTCTTGAAACTTGACACAATAATGTAGTTTCACATTCTATCTCTATGTTTTGTTTCCTCTTGATGTAGCCCTAAGCAGTGACTGGCGAGAAACACTTCCATATAAAGGGGTTGCCAAGCGTCCAAAAATTACGAATCTCCAGAAATCTCAGCAAATATTTTTTCACCCAAACTGGATGATACTTTCAGGTAATGATCAGTACACTAAGGCGACTTGGTTCCCGCAACTTCGTCCTTCTATGTTGAAGCGTTCATTTCCAGTAACAGTTTGAATTTTTAGGTTTCACTCTATTTTCTCCTATATTGATAGATGTATTTGGAACTCTAAATCCAACACGGTTTGTGCTAGCTTCTTGAAACTTGACACAATAAAGTAGTTTCACGTTCTGTCTCTATGCTTTGTTTCCTCTTGATGTAGCCCTTAGCAGTGACTGGCGAGAAGCACTTTCATGGAAACGGTTTGCCACGCGTCCAAAAATTACGAATCTCCAGAAATCTCAGCAAATATTTTTTCACCCAAAGTGGATGATACTTTCAGGTATTGATCAGTACACTAAGCTGACTTGGTTCCCCAAATTTCATTCTTCTATGTTGAAGCGTTCGTTTCCAGTAACAGTTTGAATTTTTAGGTTTCACTCTGTTTTCTCCTATATTGATAGATGTATTTGGAACTCTAAATCCAACACGGTTTGTGCTAGCTTCTTGAAACTTGACACAATAATGTAGTTTCACGTTCTATCTCTATGTTTTGTTTCCTCTTGATGTAGCCCTTAGCAGTGACTGGGAGAAACACTTTCATGGAAACGGGTTGCCAAGCGTCCAAAAATTACGAATCTCCAGAAATCTCAGCAAATATTTTTTCACCCAAACTGGATGATACTTTCAGGTAATGATCAGTACACTAAGGCGACTTGGTTCACGCAACTTCGTCCTTCTATGTTGAAGCGTTCATTTCCAGTAACAGTTTGAATTTTTAGGTTTCACTCTGTTTTCTCCTATATTGATAGATGTATTTGGAACTCTAAATCCAACACGGTTTGTGCTAGCTTCTTGAAACTTGACACAATAATGTAGCTTCACGTTCTATCTCTATGTTTTGTTTCCTCTTGATGTAGCCCTAAGCAGTGACTGGCGAGAAACACTTTCATGGAAAGGGGTTGCCAAGCGTCCAAAAATTACGAATCTCCAGAAATCTCAGCAAATATTTTTTCACCCAAACTGGATGATACTTTCAGGTAATGATCAGTACACTAAGCTGACTTGGTTCCCCAAATTTCATTCTTCTATGTTGAAGCGTTCGTTTCCAGTAACAGTTTGAATTTTTAGGTTTCACTCTATTTTCTCCTATATTGATAGATGTATTTGGAACTCTAAATCCAACACGGTTTGTGCTAGCTTCTTGAAACTTGACACAATAATGTAGTTTCACGTTCTATCTCTATGTTTTGTTTCCTCTTGATGTAGCCCTAAGCAGTGACTGGCGAGAAACACTTCCATATAAAGGGGTTGCCAAGCGTCCAAAAATTACGAATCTCCAGAAATCTCAGCAAATATTTTTTCACCCAAACTGGATGATACTTCAGGTAATGATCAGTACACTAAGGTGACTTGGTTCCCGCAACTTCGTCCTTCTATATTGAAGCGTTCATTTCCAGTAACAGTTTGAATTTTTAGGTTTCACTCTATTTTCTCCTATATTGATAGATGTATTTGGAACTCTAAATCCAACACGGTTTGTGCTAGCTTCTTGAAACTTGACACAATAATGTAGTTTCACGTTCTATCTCTATGTTTTGTTTCCTCTTGATGTAGCCCTAAGCAGTGACTGGCGAGAAACACTTCCATATAAAGGGGTTGCCAAGCGTCCAAATATTACGAATCTCCAGAAATCTCAGCAAATATTTTTTTCACCCAAACTGGATGATACTTTCAGGTAATGATCAGTACACTAAGCCCACTTGGTTCACCAAATTTCGTTCTTCTATGTTGTAGCATTCGTTTCCAGTAACAGTTTGAATTTTTAGGTTTCACTCTGTTTTCTCCTATATTGATAGATGTATTTGGAACTCTAAATCCAACACTGTTTGTGCTAGCTTCTTGAAACTTGACACAATAAAGTAGTTTCACGTTCTGTCTCTATGTTTTGTTTTTTCTTGATGTAGCCCTAAGCAGTGACTGGCGAGAAACACTTCCATATAAAGGGGTTGCCAAGCGTCCAAAAATTACGAATCTCCAGAAATCTCAGCAAATATTTTTTCACCCAAACTGGATGATACTTTCAGGTAATGATCAGTACACTAAGCTGACTTGGTTCACCAAATTTCGTTCTTCTATGTTGTAGCGTTCGTTTCCAGTAACAGTTTGAATTTTTAGTTTTCACTCTGTTTTCTCCTATATTGATAGATGTATTTGGAACTCTAAATCCAACACGGTTTGTGCTAGCTTCTTGAAACTTGACACAATAAAGTAGTTTCACGTTCTGTCTCTATGTTTTGTTTTTTCTTGATGTAGCCCTAAGCAGTGACTGGCGAGAAACACTTCCATATAAAGGGGTTGCCAAGCGTCCAAAAATTACGAATCTCCAGAAATCTCAGCAAATATTTTTTCACCCAAACTGGATGATACTTTCAGGTAATGATCAGTACACTAAGCTGACTTGGTTCACCAAATTTCGTTCTTCTATGTTGTAGCGTTCGTTTCCAGTAACAGTTTGAATTTTTAGTTTTCACTCTGTTTTCTCCTATATTGATAGATGTATTTGGAACTCAAAATCCAACACGGTTTGTGCTAGCTTCTTGAAACTTGACACAATAATGTAGTTTCACATTCTATCTCTATGTTTTGTTTCCTCTTGATGTAGCCCTAAGCAGTGACTGGCGAGAAACACTTCCATATAAAGGGGTTGCCAAGCGTCCAAAAATTACGAATCTCCAGAAATCTCAGCAAATATTTTTTCACCCAAACTGGATGATACTTTCAGGTAATGATCAGTACACTAAGGCGACTTGGTTCCCGCAACTTCGTCCTTCTATGTTGAAGCGTTCATTTCCAGTAACAGTTTGAATTTTTAGGTTTCACTCTATTTTCTCCTATATTGATAGATGTATTTGGAACTCTAAATCCAACACGGTTTGTGCTAGCTTCTTGAAACTTGACACAATAAAGTAGTTTCACGTTCTGTCTCTATGCTTTGTTTCCTCTTGATGTAGCCCTTAGCAGTGACTGGCGAGAAGCACTTTCATGGAAACGGTTTGCCACGCGTCCAAAAATTACGAATCTCCAGAAATCTCAGCAAATATTTTTTCACCCAAAGTGGATGATACTTTCAGGTATTGATCAGTACACTAAGCTGACTTGGTTCCCCAAATTTCATTCTTCTATGTTGAAGCGTTCGTTTCCAGTAACAGTTTGAATTTTTAGGTTTCACTCTGTTTTCTCCTATATTGATAGATGTATTTGGAACTCTAAATCCAACACGGTTTGTGCTAGCTTCTTGAAACTTGACACAATAATGTAGTTTCACGTTCTATCTCTATGTTTTGTTTCCTCTTGATGTAGCCCTTAGCAGTGACTGGGAGAAACACTTTCATGGAAACGGGTTGCCAAGCGTCCAAAAATTACGAATCTCCAGAAATCTCAGCAAATATTTTTTCACCCAAACTGGATGATACTTTCAGGTAATGATCAGTACACTAAGGCGACTTGGTTCACGCAACTTCGTCCTTCTATGTTGAAGCGTTCATTTCCAGTAACAGTTTGAATTTTTAGGTTTCACTCTGTTTTCTCCTATATTGATAGATGTATTTGGAACTCTAAATCCAACACGGTTTGTGCTAGCTTCTTGAAACTTGACACAATAATGTAGCTTCACGTTCTATCTCTATGTTTTGTTTCCTCTTGATGTAGCCCTAAGCAGTGACTGGCGAGAAACACTTTCATGGAAAGGGGTTGCCAAGCGTCCAAAAATTACGAATCTCCAGAAATCTCAGCAAATATTTTTTCACCCAAACTGGATGATACTTTCAGGTAATGATCAGTACACTAAGCTGACTTGGTTCCCCAAATTTCATTCTTCTATGTTGAAGCGTTCGTTTCCAGTAACAGTTTGAATTTTTAGGTTTCACTCTATTTTCTCCTATATTGATAGATGTATTTGGAACTCTAAATCCAACACGGTTTGTGCTAGCTTCTTGAAACTTGACACAATAATGTAGTTTCACGTTCTATCTCTATGTTTTGTTTCCTCTTGATGTAGCCCTAAGCAGTGACTGGCGAGAAACACTTCCATATAAAGGGGTTGCCAAGCGTCCAAAAATTACGAATCTCCAGAAATCTCAGCAAATATTTTTTCACCCAAACTGGATGATACTTCAGGTAATGATCAGTACACTAAGGTGACTTGGTTCCCGCAACTTCGTCCTTCTATATTGAAGCGTTCATTTCCAGTAACAGTTTGAATTTTTAGGTTTCACTCTATTTTCTCCTATATTGATAGATGTATTTGGAACTCTAAATCCAACACGGTTTGTGCTAGCTTCTTGAAACTTGACACAATAATGTAGTTTCACGTTCTATCTCTATGTTTTGTTTCCTCTTGATGTAGCCCTAAGCAGTGACTGGCGAGAAACACTTCCATATAAAGGGGTTGCCAAGCGTCCAAATATTACGAATCTCCAGAAATCTCAGCAAATATTTTTTTCACCCAAACTGGATGATACTTTCAGGTAATGATCAGTACACTAAGCCCACTTGGTTCACCAAATTTCGTTCTTCTATGTTGTAGCATTCGTTTCCAGTAACAGTTTGAATTTTTAGGTTTCACTCTGTTTTCTCCTATATTGATAGATGTATTTGGAACTCTAAATCCAACACTGTTTGTGCTAGCTTCTTGAAACTTGACACAATAAAGTAGTTTCACGTTCTGTCTCTATGTTTTGTTTTTTCTTGATGTAGCCCTAAGCAGTGACTGGCGAGAAACACTTCCATATAAAGGGGTTGCCAAGCGTCCAAAAATTACGAATCTCCAGAAATCTCAGCAAATATTTTTTCACCCAAACTGGATGATACTTTCAGGTAATGATCAGTACACTAAGCTGACTTGGTTCACCAAATTTCGTTCTTCTATGTTGTAGCGTTCGTTTCCAGTAACAGTTTGAATTTTTAGTTTTCACTCTGTTTTCTCCTATATTGATAGATGTATTTGGAACTCTAAATCCAACACGGTTTGTGCTAGCTTCTTGAAACTTGACACAATAATGTAGTTTCACATTCTATCTCTATGTTTTGTTTCCTCTTGATGTAGCCCTAAGCAGTGACTGGCGAGAAACACTTCCATATAAAGGGGTTGCCAAGCGTCCAAAAATTACGAATCTCCAGAAATCACAGCAAATATTTTTTCACCCAAACTGTATGATACTTTCAGGTAATGATCAGTACACTAAGGCGACTTGGTTCCCGCAACTTCGTCCTTCTATGTTGAAGCGGTCATTTCCAGTAACAGTTTGAATTTTTAGGTTTCACTCTATTTTCTCCTATATTGATAGATGTATTTGGAACTCTAAATCCAACACGGTTTGTGCTAGCTTCTTGAAACTTGACACAATAAAGTAGTTTCACGTTCTGTCTCTATGTTTTGTTTCCTCTTGATGTAGCCCTTAGCAGTGACTGGCGAGAAGCACTTTCATGGAAACGGTTTGCCACGCGTCCAAAAATTACGAATCTCCAGAAATCTCAGCAAATATTTTTTCACCCAAAGTGGATGATACTTTCAGGTATTGATCAGTACACTAAGCTGACTTGGTTCCCCAAATTTCATTCTTCTATGTTGAAGCGTTCGTTTCCAGTAACAGTTTGAATTTTTAGGTTTCACTCTGTTTTCTCCTATATTGATAGATGTATTTGGAACTCTAAATCCAACACGGTTTGTGCTAGCTTCTTGAAACTTGACACAATAATGTAGTTTCACGTTCTATCTCTATGTTTTGTTTCCTCTTGATGTAGCCGTAAGCAGTGACTGGCGAGAAACACTTCCATATAAAGGGGTTGCCAACGTCCAAAAATTACGAATCTCCAGAAATCTCAGCAAATATTTTTTCACCCAAACTGGATGATACTTTCAGGTAATGATCAGTACACGAAGCTGACTTGGTTCCCCAAATTTCATTCTTCTATGTTGAAGCGTTCGTTGCCAGTAACAGTTTGAATTTTTAGGTTTCACTCTGTTTTCTCCTATATTGATAGATGTATTTGGAACTCTAAATCCAACACGGTTTGTGCTAGCTTCTTGAAACTTGACACAATAATGTAGTTTCACGTTCTATCTCTATGTTTTGTTTCCTCTTGATGTAGCCCTAAGCAGTGACTGGCGAGAATCACTTTCATGGAAAGGGGTTGCCAAGCATCCAAAAATTACGAATCTCCAGAAATCTCAGCAAATATTTTTTCACCCAAACTTGATGATAGTTTCGGGTAATGATCAGTACACTAAGGCGACGTGGTTCCCGAAACTTTCTTCTTCTATGTTGAAGCGTTCATTTCCAGTAACAGTTTGAATTTTTAGGTTTCATTCTGTTTTCTCCTATATTGATAGATGTATTTGGACCTCTAAATCCAACACGGTTTGTGCTAGCTTCTTGAAACTTGACACAATACAGTAGATTCACGTTCTGTCTCTATGTTTTGTTTCCTCTTGATGTAGCCCTTAGCAGTGACTGGGAGAAACACTTTCATGGAAACGGGTTGCCAAGCGTCCAAAAATTACGAATCTCCAGAAATCTCAGCAAATATTTTTTCACCCAAACTGGATGATACTTTCAGGTAATGATCAGTACACTAAGGCGACTTGGTTCACGCAACTTCGTCCTTCTATGTTGAAGCGTTCATTTCCAGTAACAGTTTGAATTTTTAGGTTTCACTCTGTTTTCTCCTATATTGATAGATGTATTTGGAACTCTAAATCCAACACGGTTTGTGCTAGCTTCTTGAAACTTGACACAATAATGTAGCTTCACGTTCTATCTCTATGTTTTGTTTCCTCTTGATGTAGCCCTAAGCAGTGACTGGCGAGAAACACTTTCATGGAAAGGGGTTGCCAAGCGTCCAAAAATTACGAATCTCCAGAAATCTCAGCAAATATTTTTTCACACAAACTGGATGATACTTTCAGGTTATGATCAGTACATTAAGCTGACTTGGTTCCCCAAATTTCATTCTTCTATGTTGAAGCGTTCGTTTCCAGTAACAGTTTGAATTTTTAGGTTTCACTCTATTTTCTCCTATATTGATAGATGTATTTGGAACTCTAAATCCAACACGGTTTGTGCTAGCTTCTTGAAACTTGACACAATAATGTAGTTTCACGTTCTATCTCTATGTTTTGTTTCCTCTTGATGTAGCCCTAAGCAGTGACTGGCGAGAAACACTTCCATATAAAGGGGTTGCCAAGCGTCCAAAAATTACGAATCTCCAGAAATCTCAGCAAATATTTTTTCACCCAAACTGGATGATACTTCAGGTAATGATCAGTACACTAAGGTGACTTGGTTCCCGCAACTTCGTCCTTCTATATTGAAGCGTTCATTTCCAGTAACAGTTTGAATTTTTAGGTTTCACTCTATTTTCTCCTATATTGATAGATGTATTTGGAACTCTAAATCCAACACGGTTTGTGCTAGCTTCTTGAAACTTGACACAATAATGTAGTTTCACGTTCTATCTCTATGTTTTGTTTCCTCTTGATGTAGCCCTAAGCAGTGACTGGCGAGAAACACTTCCATATAAAGGGGTTGCCAAGCGTCCAAAAATTACGAATCTCCAGAAATCTCAGCAAATATTTTTTCACCCAAACTGGATGATACTTTCAGGTAATGATCAGTACACTAAGCCCACTTGGTTCACCAAATTTCGTTCTTCTATGTTGTAGCATTCGTTTCCAGTAACAGTTTGAATTTTTAGGTTTCACTCTGTTTTCTCCTATATTGATAGATGTATTTGGAACTCTAAATCCAACACTGTTTGTGCCAGCTTCTTGAAACTTGACACAATAAAGTAGTTTCACGTTCTGTCTCTATGTTTTGTTTTTTCTTGATGTAGCCCTAAGCAGTGACTGGCGAGAAACACTTCCATATAAAGGGGTTGCCAAGCGTCCAAAAATTACGAATCTCCAGAAATCTCAGCAAATATTTTTTCACCCAAACTGGATGATACTTTCAGGTAATGATCAGTACACTAAGGCGACTTGGTTCCCGCAACTTCGTCCTTCTATGTTGAAGCGTTCATTTCCAGTAACAGTTTGAATTTTTAGGTTTCACTCTATTTTCTCCTATATTGATAGATGTATTTGGAACTCTAAATCCAACACGGTTTGTGCTAGCTTCTTGAAACTTGACACAATAATGTAGTTTCACGTTCTATCTCTATGTTTTGTTTCCTCTTGATGTAGCCCTAAGCAGTGACTGGCGAGAAACACTTCCATATAAAGGGGTTGCCAAGCGTCCAAAAATTACGAATCTCCAGAAATCTCAGCAAATATTTTTTCACCCAAACTGGATGATACTTTCAGGTAATGATCAGTACACTAAGCCCACTTGGTTCACCAAATTTCGTTCTTCTATGTTGTAGCATTCGTTTCCAGTAACAGTTTGAATTTTTAGGTTTCACTCTGTTTTCTCCTATATTGATAGATGTATTTGGAACTCTAAATCCAACACTGTTTGTGCCAGCTTCTTGAAACTTGACACAATAAAGTAGTTTCACGTTCTGTCTCTATGTTTTGTTTTTTCTTGATGTAGCCCTAAGCAGTGACTGGCGAGAAACACTTCCATATAAAGGGGTTGCCAAGCGTCCAAAAATTACGAATCTCCAGAAATCTCAGCAAATATTTTTTCACCCAAACTGGATGATACTTTCAGGTAATGATCAGTACACTAAGGCGACTTGGTTCCCGCAACTTCGTCCTTCTATGTTGAAGCGTTCATTTCCAGTAACAGTTTGAATTTTTAGGTTTCACTCTATTTTCTCCTATATTGATAGATGTATTTGGAACTCTAAATCCAACACGGTTTGTGCTAGCTTCTTGAAACTTGACACAATAAAGTAGTTTCACGTTCTGTCTCTATGTTTTGTTTCCTCTTGATGTAGCCCTTAGCAGTGACTGGCGAGAAGCACTTTTATGAAAACGGGTTGCCAAGCGTCCAAAAATTACGAATCTCCAGAAATCTCAGCAAATATTTTTTCACCCAAAGTGGATGATACTTTCAGGTATTGATCAGTACACTAAGCTGACTTGGTTCCCCAAATTTCATTCTTCTATGTTGAAGCGTTCGTTTTCAGTAACAGTTTGAATTTTTAGGTTTCACTCTGATTTCTCCTATATTGATAGATGTATTTGGAACTCTAAATCCAACACGGTTTGTGCTAGCTTCTTGAAACTTGACACAATAATGTAGTTTCACGTTCTATCTCTATGTTTTGTTTCCTCTTGATGTAGCCGTAAGCAGTGACTGGCGAGAAACACTTCCATATAAAGGGGTTGCCAACGTCCAAAAATTACGAATCTCCAGAAATCTCAGCAAATATTTTTTCACCCAAACTGGATGATACTTTCAGGTAATGATCAGTACACGAAGCTGACTTGGTTCCCCAAATTTCATTCTTCTATGTTGAAGCGTTCGTTGCCAGTAACAGTTTGAATTTTTAGGTTTCACTCTGTTTTCTCCTATATTGATAGATGTATTTGGAACTCTAAATCCAACACGGTTTGTGCTAGCTTCTTGAAACTTGACACAATAATGTAGTTTCACGTTCTATCTCTATGTTTTGTTTCCTCTTGATGTAGCCCTAAGCAGTGACTGGCGAGAATCACTTTCATAGAAAGGGGTTGCCAAGCGTCCAAAAATTACGAATCTCCAGAAATCTCAGCAAATATTTTTTCACCCAAACTTGATGATAGTTTCAGGTAATGATCAGTACACTAAGGCGACGTGGTTCCCGAAACTTCGTTCTTCTATGTTGAAGCGTTCATTTCCAGTAACAGTTTGAATTTTTAGGTTTCATTCTGTTTTCTCCTATATTGATAGATGTATTTGGACCTCTAAATCCAACACGGTTTGTGCTAGCTTCTTGAAACTTGACACAATACAGTAGATTCACGTTCTGTCTCTATGTTTTGTTTCCTCTTGATGTAGCCCTTAGCAGTGACTGGGAGAAACACTTTCATGGAAACGGGTTGCCAAGCGTCCAAAAATTACGAATCTCCAGAAATCTCAGCAAATATTTTTTCACCCAAACTGGATGATACTTTCAGGTAATGATCAGTACACTAAGGCGACTTGGTTCACGCAACTTCGTCCTTCTATGTTGAAGCGTTCATTTCCAGTAACAGTTTGAATTTTTAGGTTTCACTCTGTTTTCTCCTATATTGATAGATGTATTTGGAACTCTAAATCCAACACGGTTTGTGCTAGCTTCTTGAAACTTGACACAATAATGTAGCTTCACGTTCTATCTCTATGTTTTGTTTCCTCTTGATGTAGCCCTAAGCAGTGACTGGCGAGAAACACTTTCATGGAAAGGGGTTGCCAAGCGTCCAAAAATTACGAATCTCCAGAAATCTCAGCAAATATTTTTTCACCCAAACTGGATGATACTTTCAGGTAATGATCAGTACACTAAGCTGACTTGGTTCCCCAAATTTCATTCTTCTATGTTGAAGCGTTCGTTTCCAGTAACAGTTTGAATTTTTAGGTTTCACTCTATTTTCTCCTATATTGATAGATGTATTTGGAACTCTAAATCCAACACGGTTTGTGCTAGCTTCTTGAAACTTGACACAATAATGTAGTTTCACGTTCTATCTCTATGTTTTGCTTCCTCTTGATGTAGCCCTAAGCAGTGACTGGCGAGAAACACTTCCATATAAAGGGGTTGCCAAGCGTCCAAAAATTACGAATCTCCAGAAATCTCAGCAAATATTTTTTCACCCAAACTTGATGATAGTTTCAGGTAATGATCAGTACACTAAGGTGACTTGGTTCCCGCAACTTCGTCCTTCTATATTGAAGCGTTCATTTCCAGTAACAGTTTGAATTTTTAGGTTTCACTCTATTTTCTCCTATATTGATAGATGTATTTGGAACTCTAAATCCAACACGGTTTGTGCTAGCTTCTTGAAACTTGACACAATAATGTAGTTTCACGTTCTATCTCTATGTTTTGTTTCCTCTTGATGTAGCCCTAAGCAGTGACTGGCGAGAAACACTTCCATATAAAGGGGTTGCCAAGCGTCCAAAAATTACGAATCTCCAGAAATCTCAGCAAATATTTTTTCACCCAAACTGGATGATACTTTCAGGTAATGATCAGTACACTAAGCTGACTTGGTTCACCAAATTTCGTTCTTCTATGTTGTAGCATTCGTTTCCAGTAACAGTTTGAATTTTTAGTTTTCACTCTGTTTTCTCCTATATTGATAGATGTATTTGGAACTCTAAATCCAACACGGTTTGTGCTAGCTTCTTGAAACTTGACACAATAATGTAGTTTCACATTCTATCTCTATGTTTTGTTTCCTCTTGATGTAGCCCTAAGCATTGACTGGCGAGAAACACTTCCATATAAAGGGGTTGCCAAGCGTCCAAAAATTACGAATCTCCAGAAATCTCAGCAAATAATTTTTCACCCAAACTGGATGATACTTTCAGGTAATGATCAGTACACTAAGGCGACTTGGTTCCCGCATCTTCGTCCTTCTATGTTGAAGCGTTCATTTCCAGTAACAGTTTGAATTTTTAGGTTTCACTCTATTTTCTCCTATATTGATAGATGTATTTGGAACTCTAAATCCAACACGGTTTGTGCTAGCTTCTTGAAACTTGACACAATAAAGTAGTTTCACGTTCTGTCTCTATGTTTTGTTTCCTCTTGATGTAGCCCTTAGCAGTGACTGGCGAGAAACACTTTCATGGAAACGGGTTGCCAAGCGTCCAAAAATTACGAATCTCCAGAAATCTCAGCAAATATTTTTTCACCCAAACTTGATGATAGTTTCAGGTAATGATCAGTACACTAAGGCGACGTGGTTCCCGAAACTTCGTTCTTCTATGTTGAAGCGTTCATTTCCAGTAACAGTTTGAATTTTTAGGTTTCATTCTGTTTTCTCCTATATTGATAGATGTATTTGGACCTCTAAATCCAACACGGTTTGTGCTAGCTTCTTGAAACTTGACACAATACAGTAGATTCACGTTCTGTCTCTATGTTTTGTTTCCTCTTGATGTAGCCCTTAGCAGTGACTGGGAGAAACACTTTCATGGAAACGGGTTGCCAAGCGTCCAAAAATTACGAATCTCCAGAAATCTCAGCAAATATTTTTTCACCCAAACTGGATGATACTTTCAGGTAATGATCAGTACACTAAGGCGACTTGGTTCACGCAACTTCGTCCTTCTATGTTGAAGCGTTCATTTCCAGTAACAGTTTGAATTTTTAGGTTTCACTCTGTTTTCTCCTATATTGATAGATGTATTTGGAACTCTAAATCCAACACGGTTTGTGCTAGCTTCTTGAAACTTGACACAATAATGTAGCTTCACGTTCTATCTCTATGTTTTGTTTCCTCTTGATGTAGCCCTAAGCAGTGACTGGCGAGAAACACTTTCATGGAAAGGGGTTGCCAAGCGTCCAAAAATTACGAATCTCCAGAAATCTCAGCAAATATTTTTTCACCCAAACTGGATGATACTTTCAGGTAATGATCAATACACTAAGCTGACTTGGTTCCCCAAATTTCATTCTTCTATGTTGAAGCGTTCGTTTCCAGTAACAGTTTGAATTTTTAGGTTTCACTCTATTTTCTCCTATATTGATAGATGTATTTGGAACTCTAAATCCAACACGGTTTGTGCTAGCTTCTTGAAACTTGACACAATAATGTAGTTTCACGTTCTATCTCTATGTTTTGCTTCCTCTTGATGTAGCCCTAAGCAGTGACTGGCGAGAAACACTTCCATATAAAGGGGTTGCCAAGCGTCCAAAAATTACGAATCTCCAGAAATCTCAGCAAATATTTTTTCACCCAAACTTGATGATAGTTTCAGGTAATGATCAGTACACTAAGGTGACTTGGTTCCCGCAACTTCGTCCTTCTATATTGAAGCGTTCATTTCCAGTAACAGTTTGAATTTTTAGGTTTCACTCTATTTTCTCCTATATTGATAGATGTATTTGGAACTCTAAATCCAACACGGTTTGTGCTAGCTTCTTGAAACTTGACACAATAATGTAGTTTCACGTTCTATCTCTATGTTTTGTTTCCTCTTGATGTAGCCCTAAGCAGTGACTGGCGAGAAACACTTCCATATAAAGGGGTTGCCAAGCGTCCAAAAATTACGAATCTCCAGAAATCTCAGCAAATATTTTTTCACCCAAACTGGATGATACTTTCAGGTAATGATCAGTACACTAAGCTGACTTGGTTCACCAAATTTCGTTCTTCTATGTTGTAGCATTCGTTTCCAGTAACAGTTTGAATTTTTAGTTTTCACTCTGTTTTCTCCTATATTGATAGATGTATTTGGAACTCTAAATCCAACACGGTTTGTGCTAGCTTCTTGAAACTTGACACAATAATGTAGTTTCACATTCTATCTCTATGTTTTGTTTCCTCTTGATGTAGCCCTAAGCATTGACTGGCGAGAAACACTTCCATATAAAGGGGTTGCCAAGCGTCCAAAAATTACGAATCTCCAGAAATCTCAGCAAATAATTTTTCACCCAAACTGGATGATACTTTCAGGTAATGATCAGTACACTAAGGCGACTTGGTTCCCGCAACTTCGTCCTTCTATGTTGAAGCGTTCATTTCCAGTAACAGTTTGAATTTTTAGGTTTCACTCTATTTTCTCCTATATTGATAGATGTATTTGGAACTCTAAATCCAACACGGTTTGTGCTAGCTTCTTGAAACTTGACACAATAAAGTAGTTTCACGTTCTGTCTCTATGTTTTGTTTCCTCTTGATGTAGCCCTTAGCAGTGACTGGCGAGAAACACTTTCATGGAAACGGGTTGCCAAGCGTCCAAAAATTACGAATCTCCAGAAATCTCAGCAAATATTTTTTCACCCAAAGTGTATGATACTTTCAGGTAATGATCAGTACACTAAGCTGACTTGGTTCCCCAAATTTCATTCTTCTATGTTGACGCGTTCGTTTCCAGTAACAGTTTGAATTTTTAGGTTTCACTCTGTTTTCTCCTATATTGATAGATGTATTTGGAACTCTAAATCCAACACGGTTTGTGCTAGCTTCTTGAAACTTGACACAATAATGTAGTTTCACGTTCTATCTCTATGTTTTGTTTCCTCTTGATGTAGCCCTAAGCAGTGACTGGCGAGAAACACTTCCATATAAAGGGGTTGCCAACGTCCAGAAATTACGAATCTCCAGAAATCTCAGCAAATATTTTTTCACCCAAACTGGATGATACTTTCAGGTAATGATC
This sequence comes from Spermophilus citellus, assembly GCF_964194105.1. Taxonomy (NCBI): domain Eukaryota; kingdom Metazoa; phylum Chordata; class Mammalia; order Rodentia; family Sciuridae; genus Spermophilus; species Spermophilus citellus. The sequence goes on from NC_138186.1 coordinate 32,195,398, forward strand.
AGTACACTAAGCTGACTTGGATCCCCAAATTTCATTCTTCTATGTTGAAGCGTTCGTTTCCAGTAACAGTTTGAATTTTTAGGTTTCACTCTGTTTTCTCCTATATTGATAGATGTATTTGGAACTCTAAATCCAACACGGTTTGTGCTAGCTTCTTGAAACTTGACACAATAATGTAGTTTCACGTTCTATCTCTATGTTTTGTTTCCTCTTGATGTAGCCCTAAGCAGTGACTGGCGAGAAACACTTTCATGGAAAGGGGATGCCAAGCATCCAAAAATTACGAATCTCCAGAAATCTCAGCAAATATTTTTTCACCCAAACTTGATGATAGTTTCAGGTAATCATCAGTACACTAAGGCGACTTGGTTCCCGAAACTTCGTTCTTCTATGTTGAAGCGTTCATTTCCAGTAACAGTTTGAATTTTTAGGTTTCATTCTGTTTTCTCCTATATTGATAGATGTTTTTGGAACTCTAAATCCAACACGGTTTGTGCTAGCTTCTTGAAACTTGACACAATACAGTAGATTCACGTTCTGTCTCTATGTTTTGTTTCCTCTTGATGTAGCCCTTAGCAGTGACTGGGAGAAACACTTTCATGGAAACGGGTTGCCAAGCGTCCAAAAATTACGAATCTCCAGAAATCTCAGCAAATATTTTTTCACCCAAACTGGATGATACTTTCAGGTAATGATCAGTACACTAAGCTGACTTGGTTCCCCAAATTTCATTCTTCTATGTTGAAGCGTTCGTTTCCAGTAACAGTTTGAATTTTTAGGTTTCACTCTGTTTTCTCCTATATTGATAGATGTATTTGGAACTCTAAATCCAACACGGTTTGTGCTAGCTTCTTGAAACTTGACACAATAATGTAGTTTCACGTTCTATCTCTATGTTTTGTTTCCTCTTGATGTAGCCCTAAGCAGTGACTGGCGAGAAACACTTCCATATAAAGGTGTTGCCAAGCGTCCAAAAATTACGAATCTCCAGAAATCTCAGCAAATATTTTTTCACCCAAACTGGATGATACTTTCAGGTAATGATCAGTACACTAAGCCCACTTGGTTCACCAAATTTCGTTCTTCTATGTTGTAGCGTTCGTTTCCAGTAACAGTTTGAATTTTTAGGTTTCACTCTGTTTTCTCCTATATTGATAGATGTATTTGGAACTCTAAATCCAACACGGTTTGTGCTAGCTTCTTGAAACTTGACACAATAATGTAGTTTCACGTTCTATCTCTATGTTTTGTTTCCTCTTGATGTAGCCCTAAGCAGTGACTGGCGAGAAACACTTCCATATAAAGGGGTTGCCAAGCGTCCAAAAATTACGAAACTCCAGAAATCTCAGCAAATATTTTTTCACCCAAACTGGATGATACTTTCAGGTAATGATCAGTACACTAAGCTGACTTGGTTCACCAAATTTCGTTCTTCTATGTTGTAGCGTTCGTTTCCAGTAACAGTTTGAATTTTTAGGTTTCACTCTGTTTTCTCCTATATTGATAGATGTATTTGGAACTCTAAATCCAACACGGTTTGTGCTAGCTTCTTGAAACTTGACACAATAAAGTAGTTTCACGTTCTATCTCCATGTTTTGTTTCCTCTTGATGTAGCCCTAAGCAGTGACTGGCGAGAAACACTTTCATGGAAATGGGTTGCCAAGCTTCCAAAAATTACGAATCTCCAGAAATCTCAGCAAATATTTTTTCATCCAAACTGGATGATACTTTCAGGTAATGATCAGTACACTAAGGCGACTTGGTTCCCGCAACTTCGTCCTTCTATATTGAAGCGTTCATTTCCAGTAACAGTTTGAATTTTTAGGTTTCACTCTATTTTCGCCTATATTGATAGATGTATTTCGAACTCTAAATCCAACACGGTTTGTGCTAGCTTCTTGAAACTTGACACAATAATGTAGTTTCACGTTCTATCTCTATGTTTTGTTTCCTCTTGATGTAGCCCTAAACAGTGACTGGCGAGAAACACTTTCATGGAAAGGGGTTGCCAAGCATCCAAAAATTACGAATCTCCAGAAATATCAGCAAATATTTTTTCACCCAAACTAGATGATACTTTCAGGTAATGATCTGTACACTAAGGCGACTTGGTTCCCGAAACTTCGTTCTTCTATGTTGAAGCGTTCATTTCCAGTAACAGTTTGAATTTTTAGGTTTCATTCTGTTTTCTCCTATATTGATAGATGTATTTGGAACTCTAAATCCAAAACGGTTTGTGCTAGCTTCTTGAAACTTGACACAATACAGTAGATTCACGTTCTGTCTCTATGTTTTGTTTCCTCTTGATGTAGCCCTTAGCAGTGACTGGGAGAAACACTTTCATGGAAACGGGTTGCCAAGCGTCCAAAAATTACGAATCTCCAGAAATCTCAGCAAATATTTTTTCACCCAAACTGGATGATACTTTCAGGTAATGATCAGTACACTAAGCTGACTTGGTTCCCCAAATTTCATTCTTCTATGTTGAAGCATTCGTTTCCAGTAACAGTTTGAATTTTTAGGTTTCACTCTGTTTTCTCCTATATTGATAGATGTATTTGGAACTCTAAATCCAACACGGTTTGTGCTAGCTTCTTGAAACTTGACACAATAATGTAGTTTCACGTTCTATCTCTATGTTTTGTTTCCTCTTGATGTAGCCCTAAGCAGTGACTGGCGAGAAACACTTCCATATAAAGGGGTTGCCAAGCGTCCAAAAATTACGAATCTCCAGAAATATCAGCAAATATTTTTTCACCCAAACTGGATGATACTTTCAGGTAATGATCAGTACACTAAGGCGACTTGATTCCCGCAACTTCGTCCTTCTATGTTGAAGCGTTCATTTCCAGTAACAGTTTGAATTTTTAGGTTTCACTCTATTTTCTCCAATATTGATAGATGTATTTGGAACTCTAAATCCAACACGGTTTGTGCTAGCTTCTTGAAACTTGACACAATAATGTAGTTTCACGTTCTATCTCTATGTTTTGTTTCCTCTTGATGTAGCCCTAAGCAGTGACTGGCGAGAAACACTTCCATATAAAGGGGTTGCCAAGCGTCCAAAAATTACGAATCTCCAGAAATCTCAGCAAATATTTTTTCACCCAAACTGGATGATACTTTCAGGTAATGATCAGTACACTAAGCCCACTTGGTTCACCAAATTTCGTTCTATGTTGTAGCGTTCGTTTCCAGTAACACTTTGAATTTTTAGGTTTCACTCTGTTTTCTCCTATATTGATAGATGTATTTGGAACTCTAAATCCAACACGGTTTGTGCTAGCTTCTTGAAACTTGACACAATAAAGTAGTTTCACGTTCTGTCTCTATGTTTTGTTTCCTCTTGATGTAGCCCTTAGCAGTGACTGGCGAGAAACACTTTCATGGAAACGGGTTGCCAAGCTTCCAAAAATTACGAATCTCCAGAAATCTCAGCAAATATTTTTTCATCCAAACTGGATGATACTTTCAGGTAATGATCAGTACACTAAGGCGACTTGGTTCCCGCAACTTCGTCCTTTTATGTTGAAGCGTTCATTTCCAGTAACAGTTTGAATTTTTAGGTTTCACTCTATTTTCGCCTATATTGATAGATGTATTTGGAACTCTAAATCCAACACGGTTTGTGCTAGCTTCTTGAAACTTGACACAATAATGTAGTTTCACGTTCTATCTCTATGTTTTGTTTCCTCTTGATGTAGCCCTAAGCAGTGACTGGCGAGAAACACTTTCATGGAAAGGGGTTGCCAAGCATCCAAAAATTACGAATCTCCAGAAATCTCAGCAAATATTTTTTCACCCAAACTTGATGATAGTTTCAGGTAATGATCAGTACACTAAGGCGACTTGGTTCCCGAAACTTCGTTCTTCTATGTTGAAGCGTTCATTTCCAGTAACAGTTTGAATTTTTAGGTTTCATTCTGTTTTCTCTTATATTGATAGATGTATTTGGAACTCTAAATCCAACACGGTTTGTGCTAGTTTCTTGAAACTTGACACAATACAGTAGATTCACGTTCTGTCTCTATGTTTTGTTTCCTCTTGATGTAGCCCTTAGCAGTGACTGGGAGAAACACTTTCATGGAAACGGGTTGCCAAGCGTCCAAAAATTACGAATCTCCAGAAATCTCAGCACATATTTTTTCACCCAAACTGGATGATACTTTCAGGTAATGATCAGTACACTAAGCTGACTTGGTTCCCCAAATTTCATTCTTCTATGTTGAAGCATTCGTTTCCAGTAACAGTTTGAATTTTTAGGTTTCACTCTGTTTTCTCCTATATTGATAGATGTATTTGGAACTCTAAATCCAACACGGTTTGTGCTAGCTTCTTGAAACTTGACACAATAATGTAGTTTCACGTTCTATCTCTATGTTTTTTTTCCTCTTGATGTAGCCCTAAGCAGTGACTGGCGAGAAACACTTCCATATAAAGGGGTTGCCAAGCGTCCAAAAATTACGAATCTCCAGAAATCTCAGCAAATATTTTTTCACCCAAACTGGATGATACTTTCAGGTAATGATCAGTACACTAAGGCGACTTGGTTCCCGCAACTTCGTCCTTCTATGTTGAAGCGTTCATTTCCAGTAACAGTTTTAATTTTTAGGTTTCACTCTATTTTCTCCTATATTGATAGATGTATTTGGAACTCTAAATCCAACACGGTTTGTGCTAGCTTCTTGAAACTTGACACAATAATGTAGTTTCACGTTCTATCTCTATGTTTTGTTTCCTCTTGATGTAGCCCTAAGCAGTGACTGGCGAGAAACACTTCCATATAAAGGGGTTGCCAAGCGTCCAAATATTACGAATCTCCAGAAATCTCAGCAAATATTTTTTCACACAAACTGGATGATACTTTCAGGTAATGATCAGTACACTAAGCTGACTTGGTTCACCAAATTTCGTTCTTCTATGTTGTAGCGTTCGTTTCCAGTAACAGTTTGAATTTTTAGGTTTCACTCTGTTTTCTCCTATATTGATAGATGTATTTGGAACTCTAAATCCAACACGGTTTGTGCTAGCTTCTTGAAACTTGACAAAATAAAGTAGTTTCACGTTCTATCTCCATGTTTTGTTTCCTCTTGATGTAGCCCTAAGCAGTGACTGGGAGAAACACTTTCATGGAAACGGGTTGCCAAGCGTCCAAAAATTACGAATCTCCAGAAATCTCAGCAAATATTTTTTCACCCTAACTGGATGATACTTTCAGGTAATGATCAGTACACTAAGGCGACTTGGTTCCCGCAACTTCGTCCTTCTATGTTGAAGCGTTCATTTCCAGTAACAGTTTTAATTTTTAGGTTTCACTCTATTTTCTCCTATATTGATAGATGTATTTGGAACTCTAAATCCAACACGGTTTGTGCTAGCTTCTTGAAACTTGACACAATAATGTAGTTTCACGTTCTATCTCTATGTTTTGTTTCCTCTTGATGTACCCCTAAGCAGTGACTGGCGAGAAACACTTCCATATAAAGGGGTTGCCAAGCGTCCAAATATTACGAATCTCCAGAAATCTCAGCAAATATTTTTTCACACAAACTGGATGATACTTTCAGGTAATGATCAGTACACTAAGCTGACTTGGTTCACCAAATTTCGTTCTTCTATGTTGTAGCGTTCGTTTCCAGTAACAGTTTGAATTTTTAGGTTTCACTCTGTTTTCTCCTATATTGATAGATGTATTTGGAACTCTAAATCCAACACGGTTTGTGCTAGCTTCTTGAAACTTGACAAAATAAAGTAGTTTCACGTTCTATCTCCATGTTTTGTTTCCTCTTGATGTAGCCCTAAGCAGTGACTGGGAGAAACACTTTCATGGAAACGGGTTGCCAAGCGTCCAAAAATTACGAATCTCCAGAAATCTCAGCAAATATTTTTTCACCCTAACTGGATGATACTTTCAGGTAATGATCAGTACACTAAGCTGACTTGGTTCCCCAAGTTTCATTCTTCTAAGTTGAAGCGTTCGTTTCCAGTAACAGTTTGAATTTTTAGATTTCACTCTGTTTTCTCCTATATTGATAGATGTATTTGGAACTCTAAATCCAACACGGTTTGTGCTAGCTTCTTGAAACTTGACACAATAATGTAGTTTCACGTTCTATCTCTATGTTTTGTTTCCTCTTGATGTAGCCCTAAGGAGTGACTGGCGAGAAACACTTACATATAAAGGGGTTGCCAAGCGTCCAAATATTACGAATCTCCAGAAATCTCAGCAAATATTTTTTCAACCAAATTGGATGATACTTTCAGGTAATGATCAGTACACAAAGCTGACTTGGTTCCCCAAATTTAATTCTTCTAAGTAGAAGCGTTCGTTTCCAGTAACAATTTGAATTTTTAGGTTTCACTCTGTTTTCTCCTATATTGATAGATGTATTTGGAACTCTAAATCCAACACGGTTTGTGCTAGCTTCTTGAAACTTGACACAATAAAGTAGTTTCACGTTCTGTCTCTATGTTTTGTTTCCTCTTGATGTAGCCCTTAGCAGTGACTGCCGAGAAACACTTTCATGGAAACGGGTTGCCAAGCGTCCAAAAATTACGAATCTCCAGAAATCTCAGCAAATATTTTTTCACCCAAACTGGATGATACTTTCAGGTAATGATCAGTACACTAAGCTGAGTTGGTTCCCCAAATTTCATTCTTCTATGTTGAAGCGTTCGTTTCCAGTAACAGTTTGAATTTTTAGGTTTCACTCTGTTTTCTCCTATATTGATAGATGTATTTGGAACTCTAAATCCAACACGGTTTGTGCTAGCTTCTTGAAACTTGACACAATAATGTAGTTTCACGTTCTATCTCTATGTTTTGTTTTCTCTTGATGTAGCCCTAAGCAGTGACTGGCGAGAAACACTTCCATATAAAGGGGTTGCCAAGCGTCCAAAAATTACGAATCTCCAGAAATCTCAGCAAATATTTTTTCACCCAAACTGGATGATACTTTCAGGTAATGATCAGTACACTAAGCCCACTTGGTTCACCAAATTTCGTTCTTCTATGTTGTAGCGTTCGTTTCCAGTAACAGTTTGAATTTTTAGGTTTCACTCTGTTTTCTCCTATATTGATAGATGTATTTGGAACTCTAAATCCAACACTGTTTGTGCTAGCTTCTTGAAACTTGACACAATAAAGTAGTTTCACGTTCTGTCTCTATGTTTTGTTTCCTCTTGATGTAGCCCTTAGCAGTGACTGGCGAAAAACACTTTCATGGAAACGGGTTGCCAAGCGTCCAAAAATTACGAATCTCCAGAAATCTCAGCAAATATTTTTTCACCCAAGCTGGATGATACTTTCAGGTAATGATCAGTACACTAAGCTGACTTGGTTCCCCAAATTTCATTCTTCTATGTTGAAGCATTCGTTTCCAGTAACAGTTTGAATTTTTAGGTTTCACTCTGTTTTCTCCTATATTGATAGATGTATTTGGAACTCTAAATCCAACACGGTTTGTGCTAGCTTCTTGAAACTTGACACAATAATGTAGTTTCACGTTCTATCTCTATGTTTTGTTTCCTCTTGATGTAGCCCTAAGCAGTGACTGGCGAGAAACACTTCCATATAAAGGGGTTGCCAAGCGTCCAAAAATTACGAATCTCCAGAAATCTCAGCAAATATTTTTTCACCCAAACTGAATGATACTTTCAGGTAATGATCAGTACACTAAGCCCACTTGGTTCACCAAATTTCGTTCTTCTATGTTGAAGCATTCGTTTCCAGTAACAGTTTGAATTTTTCGGTTCCACTCTGTTTTCTCCTATATTGATAGATGTATTTGGAACTCTAAATACAACACGGTTTGTGCTAGCTTCTTGAAACTTGACACAATAATGTAGTTTCACGTTCTATCTCTATGTTTTGTTTCCTCTTGATGTAGCCCTAAGCAGTGACTGGCGAGAAACACTTCCATATAAAGGGGTTGCCAAGCGTCCAAAAATTACGAAACTCCAGAAATCTCAGCAAATATTTTTTCACCCAAACTGGATGATACTTTCAGGTAATGATCAGTACACTAAGCTGACTTGGTTCACCAAATTTCGTTCTTCTATGTTGTAGCGTTCGTTTCCAGTAACAGTTTGAATTTTTAGGTTTCACTCTGTTTTCTCCTATATTGATAGATGTATTTGGAACTCTAAATCCAACACGGTTTGTGCTAGCTTCTTGAAACTTGACACAATAAAGTAGTTTCACGTTCTATCTCCATGTTTTGTTTCCTCTTGATGTAGCCCTAAGCAGTGACTGGCGAGAAACACTTTCATGGAAATGGGTTGCCAAGCTTCCAAAAATTACGAATCTCCAGAAATCTCAGCAAATATTTTTTCATCCAAACTGGATGATACTTTCAGGTAATGATCAGTACACTAAGGCGACTTGGTTCCCGCAACTTCGTCCTTCTATATTGAAGCGTTCATTTCCAGTAACAGTTTGAATTTTTAGGTTTCACTCTATTTTCGCCTATATTGATAGATGTATTTCGAACTCTAAATCCAACACGGTTTGTGCTAGCTTCTTGAAACTTGACACAATAATGTAGTTTCACGTTCTATCTCTATGTTTTGTTTCCTCTTGATGTAGCCCTAAGCAGTGACTGGCGAGAAACACTTCCATATGAAAAGATTGACAAGCGTCCAAATATTACGAATCTCCAGAAATCTCAGCAAATATATTTTCACCCAAACTGGATGATACTTTCAGGTAATGATCAGTACACTAAGCTGACTTGGTTCCCGAAATTTCATTCTTCTATGTTGAAGCGTTCGTTTCCAGTAGCAGTTTGAATTTTTAGGTTTCACTCTGTTTTCTCCTATATCGATAGATGTATTTGGAACTCTAAATCCAACACGGTTTGTCCTAGCTTCTTGAAACTTGACACAATAATGTAGTTTCACCTTCTATCTCTATGTTTTGTTTCCTCTTGATGTAGCCCTAAGCAGTGACTGGCGAGAAACACTTCCATATAAAGGGGTTGCCAAGCGTCCAAAAATTACGAATCTCCAGAAATCTCAGCAAATATTTTTTCACCCAAACTAGATGATACTTTCAGGTAATGATCAGTACACTAAGCTGACTTGGTTCACCAAATTTCGTTCTTCTATGTTGTAGCGTTCGTTTCCAGTAACAGTTTGAATTTTTAGGTTTCACTCTGTTTTCTCCTATATTGATAGATGTATTTGGAACTCTAAATCCAACACGGTTTGTGCTAGCTTCTTGAAACTTGACACAATAAAGTAGTTTCACGTTCTATCTCCATGTTTTGTTTCCTCTTGATGTAGCCCTAAGCAGTGACTGGGAGAAACACTTTCATTGAAACGGGTTGCCAAGCGTCCAAAAATTACGAATCTCCAGAAATCTCAGAAAATATTTTTTCACCCAAACTGGATGATACTTTCAGGTAATGATAAGTACACTAAGCTGACTTGGTTCACCAAATTTTATTCTTCTAAGTTGAAGCGTTCGTTTCCAGTAACAGTTTGAATTTTTAGGTTTCACTCTGTTTTCTCCTATATTGATAGATGTATTTGGAACTCTAAATCCAACACGGTTTGTGCTAGCTTCTTGAAACTTGACACAATAATGTAGTTTCACGTTCTATCTCTATGTTTTGTTTCCTCTTGATGTAGCCCTAAGCAGTGACTGGCGAGAAACACTTGCATATAAAGGGGTTGCCAAGCGTCCAAATATTACGAATCTCCAGAAATCTCAGCAAATATTTTTTCACCCAAACTGGATGATACTTTCAGGTAATGATGAGTACACTAAGCCCACTTGGTTCACCAAATTTCGTTCTATGTTGTAGCGTTCGTTTCCAGTAACACTTTGAATTTTTAGGTTTCACTCTGTTTTCTCCTATATTGATAGATGTATTTGGAACTCTAAATCCAACACGGTTTGTGCTAGCTTCTTGAAACTTGACACAATAAAGTAGTTTCACGTTCTGTCTCTATGTTTTGTTTCCTCTTGATGTAGCCCTTAGCAGTGACTGGCGAGAAACACTTTCATGGAAACGGGTTGCCAAGCTTCCAAAAATTACGAATCTCCAGAAATCTCAGCAAATATTTTTTCATCCAAACTGGATGATACTTTCAGGTAATGATCAGTACACTAAGGCGACTTGGTTCCCGCAACATCGTCCTTTTATGTTGAAGCGTTCATTTCCAGTAACAGTTTGAATTTTTAGGTTTCACTCTATTTTCGCCTATATTGATAGATATATTTGGAACTCTAAATCCAACACGGTTTGTGCTAGCTTCTTGAAACTTGACACAATAATGTAGTTTCACGTTCTATCTCTATGTTTTGTTTCCTCTTGATGTAGCCCTAAGCAGTGACTGGCGAGAAACACTTTCATGGAAAGGGGTTGCCAAGCATCCAAAAATTACGAATCTCCAGAAATCTCAGCAAATATTTTTTCACCCAAACTTGATGATAGTTTCAGGTAATGATCAGTACACTAAGGCGACTTGGTTCCCGAAACTTCGTTCTTCTATGTTGAAGCGTTCATTTCCAGTAACAGTTTGAATTTTTAGGTTTCATTCTGTTTTCTCTTATATTGATAGATGTATTTGGAACTCTAAATCCAACACGGTTTGTGCTAGTTTCTTGAAACTTGACACAATACAGTAGATTCACGTTCTGTCTCTATATTTTGTTTCCTCTTGATGTAGCCCTAAGCAGTGACTGGCGAGAAACACTTTCATGGAAAGGGGTTGCCAAGCGTCCAAAAATTACGAATCTCCAGAAATCTCAGCAAATATTTTTTCACCCAAACTGGATGATACTTTCAGGTAATGATCAGTACACTAAGCTGACTTGGTTCCCCAAATTTCATTCTTCTATGTTGAATCATTCGTTTCCAGTAACAGTTTGAATTTTTAGGTTTCACTCTGTTTTCTCCTATATTGATAGATGTATTTGGAACTCTAAATCCAACACGGTTTGTGCTAGCTTCTTGAAACTTGACACAATAATGTAGTTTCACGTTCTATCTCTATGTTTTGTTTCCTCTTGATGTAGCCCTAAGCAGTGACTGGCGAGAAACACTTCCATATAAAGGGGTTGCCAAGCGTCCAAAAATTACGAATCTCCAGAAATCTCAGCAAATATTTTTTCACCCAAACTGGATGATACTTTCAGGTAATGATCAGTACACTAAGGCGACTTGGTTCCCGCAACTTCGTCCTTCTATGTTGAAGCGTTCATTTCCAGTAACAGTTTGAATTTTTAGGTTTCACTCTATTTTCTACTATATTGATAGATGTATTTGGAACTCTAAATCCAACACGGTTTGTGCTAGCTTCTTGAAACTTGACACAATAATGTAGTTTCACGTTCTATCTCTATGTTTTGTTTCCTCTTGATGTAGCCCTAAGCAGTGACTGGGAGAAACACTTTCATGGAAACGGGTTGCCAAGCGTCCAAAAATTACGAATCTCCAGAAATCTCAGCAAATATTTTTTCACCCTAACTAAATGATACTTTCAGGTAATGATCAGTACACTAAGCTGACTTGGTTCCCCAAGTTTCATTCTTCTAAGTTGAAGCGTTCGTTTCCAGTAACAGTTTGAATTTTTAGATTTCACTCTGTTTTCTCCTATATTGATAGATGTATTTGGAACTCTAAATCCAACACGGTTTGTGCTAGCTTCTTGAAACTTGACACAATAATGTAGTTTCACGTTCTATCTCTATGTTTTGTTTCCTCTTGATGTAGCCCTAATGAGTGACTGGCGAGAAACACTTACATATAAAGGGGTTGCCAAGCGTCCAAATATTACGAATCTCCAGAAATCTCAGCAAATATTTTTTCAACCAAATTGGATGATACTTTCAGGTAATGATCAGTACACAAAGCTGACTTGGTTCCCCAAATTTCATTCTTCTAAGTAGAAGCATTCGTTTCCAGTAACAGTTTGAATTTTTAGGTTTCACTCTGTTTTCTCCTATATTGATAGATGTATTTGGAACTCTAAATCCAACACGGTTTGTGCTAGCTTCTTGAAACTTGACACAATAAAGTAGTTTCACGTTCTGTCTCTATGTTTTGTTTCCTCTTGATGTAGCCCTTAGCAGTGACTGCCGAGAAACACTTTCATGGAAACGGGTTGCCAAGCGTCCAAAAATTACGAATCTCCAGAAATCTCAGCAAATATTTTTTCACCCAAACTGGATGATACTTTCAGGTAATGATCAGTACACTAAGCTGAGTTGGTTCCCCAAATTTCATTCTTCTATGTTGAAGCGTTCGTTTCCAGTAACAGTTTGAATTTTTAGGTTTCACTCTGTTTTCTCCTATATTGATAGATGTATTTGGAACTCTAAATCCAACACGGTTTGTGCTAGCTTCTTGAAACTTGACACAATAATGTAGATTCACGTTCTATCTCTATGTTTTGTTTCCTCTTGATGTAGCCCTAAGCAGTGACTGGCGAGAAAGACTTCCATATAAAGGGGTTGCCAAGCATCCAAAAATTACGAATCTCCAGAAATCTCAGCAAATATTTTTTCACCCAAACTGGATGATACATTCAGGTAATGATGAGTACACTAAGCCCACTTGGTTCACCAAATTTCGTTCTTCTATGTTGAAGCATTCGTTTCCAGTAACAGTTTGAATTTTTCGGTTCCACTCTGTTTTCTCCTATATTGATAGATGTATTTGGAACTCTAAATACAACACGGTTTGTGCTAGCTTCTTGAAACTTGACACAATAATGTAGTTTCACGTTCTATCTCTATGTTTTGTTTCCTCTTGATGTAGCCCTAAGCAGTGACTGTCGAGAAACACTTCCATATAAAGGGGTTGCCAAGCGTCCAAAAATTACGAATCTCCAGAAATCTCAGCAAATATTTTTTCACCCAAACTGGATGATACTTTCAGGTAATGATCAGTACACTAAGCCCACTTGGTTCACCAAATTTCGTTCTTCAATGTTGTAGCGTTCGTTTCCAGTAACAGTTTGAATTTTTAGGTTTCACTCTGTTTTCTCCTATATTGATAGATGTATTTGGAACTCTAAATCCAACACGGTTTGTGCTAGCTTCTTGAAACTTGACACAATAAAGTAGTTTCACGTTCTGTCTCTATGTTTTGTTTCCTCTTGATGTAGCCCTTAGCAGTGACTGGCGAGAAACACTTTCATGGAAACGTGTTGCCAAGCGTCCAAAAATTACGAATCTCCTGAAATCTCAGCAAATATTTTTTCACCCAAACTGGATGATACTTTCAGGTAATGATCAGTACACTAAGCTGACTTGGTTCCCCAAATTTCATTCTTCTATGTTGAAGCGTTCGTTTCCAGTAACAGTTTGAATTTTTAGGTTTCACTCTGTTTTCTCCTATATTGATAGATGTATTTGGAACTCTAAATCCAACACGGTTTGTGCTAGCTTCTTGAAACTTGACACAATAATGTAGTTTCACGTTCTATCTCTACATTTTGTTTCTTCTTGATGTAGCCCTAAGCAGTGACTGGCGAGAAACACTTCCATATAAAGGGGTTGCCAAGCGTCCAAAAATTACGAATCTCCAGAAATCTCAGCAAATATTTTTTCACCCAAACTGGATGATACTTTCAGGTAATGATCAGTACACTAAGCCCACTTGGTTCACCAAATTTCGTTCTTCAATGTTGTAGCATTCGTTTCCAGTAACAGTTTGAATTTTTAGGTTTCACTGTGTTTTCTCCTATATTGATAGATGTATTTGGAACTCTAAATCCAACACGGTTTGTGCTAGCTTCTTGAAACTTGACACAATAAAGTAGTTTCACGTTCTGTCTCTATGTTTTGTTTCCTCTTGATGTAGCCCTTAGCAGTGACTGGCGAGAAACACTTTCATGGAAACGGGTTGCCAAGCGTCCAAAAATTACGAATCTCCAGAAATCTCAGCAAATATTTTTTCACCCAAACTGGATGATACTTTCAGGTAATGATCAGTACACTAAGCTGACTTGGTTCCCCAAATTTCATTCTTCTATGTTGAAGCATTCGTTTCCAGTAACAGTTTGAATTTTTAGGTTTCACTCTGTTTTCTCCTATATTGATAGATGTATTTGGAACTCTAAATCCAACACGGTTTGTGCTAGCTTCTTGAAACTTGACACAATAATGTAGTTTCACGTTCTATCTCTATGTTTTGTTTCCTCTTGATGTAGCCCTAAGCAGTGACTGGCGAGAAACACTTCCATATAAAGGGGTTGCCAAGCGTCCAAAAATTACGAATCTCCAGAAATCTCAGCAAATATTTTTTCACCCAAACTGGATGATACTTTCAGGTAATGATCAGTACACTAAGGCGACTTGGTTCCCGCAAATTCGTCCTTCTATGTTGAAGCGTTCATTTCCAGTAACAGTTTTAATTTTTAGGTTTCACTCTATTTTCTCCTATATTGATAGATGTATTTGGAACTCTAAATCCAACACGGTTTGTGCTAGTTTCTTGAAACTTGACACAATAATGTAGTTTCACGTTCTATCTCTACGTTTTGTTTCTTCTTGATGTAGCCCTAAGCAGTGACTGGCGAGAAACACTTCCATATAAAGGGGTTGCCAAGCGTCCAAAAATTACGAATCTCCAGAAATCTCAGCAAATATTTTTTCACCCAAACTGGATGATACTTTCAGGTAATGATCAGTACACTAAGCCCACTTGGTTCACCAAATTTCGTTCTTCAATGTTGTAGCGTTCGTTTCCAGTAACAGTTTGAATTTTTAGGTTTCACTGTGTTTTCTCCTATATTGATAGATGTATTTGGAACTCTAAATCCAACACGGTTTGTGCTAGCTTCTTGAAACTTGACACAATAAAGTAGTTTCACGTTCTGTCTCTATGTTTTGTTTCCTCTTGATGTAGCCCTAAGCAGTGACTGGCGAGAAACACTTTCTTGGAAACGGGTTGCCAAGCTTCCAAAAATTACGAATCTCCAGAAATCTCAGCAAATATTTTTTCATCCAAACTGGATGATACTTTCAGGTAATGATCAGTACACTAAGGCGACTTGGTTCCCGCAACTTCGTCCTTCTATGTTGAAGCGTTCATTTCCAGTAACAGTTTGAATTTTTAGGTTTCATTCTGTTTTCTCTAATATTGATAGATGTATTTGGAACTCTAAATCCAACACGGTTTGTGCTAGCTTCTTGAAACTTGACACAATACAGTAGATTCACGTTCTGTCTCTATGTTTTGTTTCCTCTTGATGTAGCCCTTAGCAGTGACTGGGAGAAACACTTTCATGGAAACGGGTTGCCAAGCGTCCAAAAATTACAAATCTCCAGAAATCTCAGCAAATATTTTTTCACCCAAACTGGATGATACTTTCAGGTAATGATCAGTACACTAAGCCCACTTGGTTCACCAAATTTCGTTCTTCTATGTTGTAGCATTCGTTTCCAGTAACAGTTTGAATTTTTAGGTTTCACTCTGTTTTCTCCTATATTGATAGATGTATTTGGAACTCTAAATCCAACACTGTTTGTGCTAGCTTCTTGAAACTTGACACAATAAAGTAGTTTCACGTTCTGTCTCTATGTTTTGTTTTTTCTTGATGTATCCCTAAGCAGTGACTGGCGAGAAACACTTCCATATAAAGGGGTTGCCAAGCGTCCAAAAATTACGAATCTCCAGAAATCTCAGCAAATATTTTTTCACCCAAAGTGGATGATACTTTCAGGTATTGATCAGTACACTAAGCTGACTTGGTTCCCCAAATTTCATTCTTCTATGTTGAAGCGTTCGTTTCCAGTAACAGTTTGAATTTTTAGGTTTCACTCTGATTTCTCCTATATTGATAGATGTATTTGGAACTCTAAATCCAACACGGTTTGTGCTAGCTTCTTGAAACTTGACACAATAATGTAGTTTCACGTTCTATCTCTATGTTTTGTTTCCTCTTGATGTAGCCGTAAGCAGTGACTGGCGAGAAACACTTCCATATAAAGGGGTTGCCAACGTCCAAAAATTACGAATCTCCAGAAATCTCAGCAAATATTTTTTCACCCAAACTGGATGATACTTTCAGGTAATGATCAGTACACGAAGCTGACATGGTTCCCCAAATTTCATTCTTCTATGTTGAAGCGTTCGTTTCCAGTAACAGTTTGAATTTTTAGGTTTCACTCTGTTTTCTCCTATATTGATAGATGTATTTGGAACTCTAAATCCAACACGGTTTGTGCTAGCTTCTTGAAACTTGACACAATAATGTAGTTTCACGTTCTATCTCTATGTTTTGTTTCCTCTTGATGTAGCCCTAAGCAGTGACTGGCGAGAATCACTTTCATAGAAAGGGGTTGCCAAGCATCCAAAAATTACGAATCTCCTGAAATCTCAGCAAATATTTTTTCACCCAAACTTGATGATAATTTCAGGTAATGATCAGTACACTAAGGCAACGTGGTTCCCGAAACTTCGTTCTTCTATGTTGAAGCGTTCATTTCCAGTAACAGTTTGAATTTTTAGGTTTCATTCTGTTTTCTCCTATATTGATAGATGTATTTGGAACTCTAAATCCAACACGGTTTGTGCTAGCTTCTTGAAACTTGACACAATACAGTAGATTCACGTTCTGTCTCTATGTTTTGTTTCCTCTTGATGTAGCCCTTAGCAGTGACTGGGAGAAACACTTTCATGGAAACGGGTTGCCAAGCGTCCAAAAATTACGAATCTCCAGAAATCTCAGCAAATATTTTTTCACCCAAACTGGATGATACTTTCAGGTAATGATCAGTACACTAAGCTGACTTGGTTCCCCAAATTTCATTCTTCTATGTTGAAGCATTCGTTTCCAGTAACAGTTTGAATTTTTAGGTTTCACTCTGTTTTCTCCTATATTGATAGATGTATTTGGAACTCTAAATCCAACACGGTTTGTGCTAGCTTCTTGAAACTTGACACAATAATGTAGTTTCACGTTCTATCTCTATGTTTTGTTTCCTCTTGATGTAGCCCTAAGCAGTGACTGGCGAGAAACACTTCCATATAAAGGGGTTGCCAAGCGTCCAAAAATTACGAATCTCCAGAAATCTCAGCAAATATTTTTTCACCCAAACTGGATGATACTTTCAGGTAATGATCAGTACACTAAGCCCACTTGGTTCACCAAATTTCGTTCTTCTATGTTGTAGCGTTCGTTTCCAGTAACAGTTTGAATTTTTAGGTTTCACTCTGTTTTCTCCTATATTGATAGATGTATTTGGAACTCTAAATCCAACACGGTTTGTGCTAGCTTCTTGAAACTTGACACAATAAAGTAGTTTCACGTTCTGTCTCTATGTTTTGTTTCCTCTTGATGTAGCCCTTAGCAGTGACTGGCGAGAAACACTTTCATGGAAACGGGTTGCCAAGCGTCCAGAAATTACGAATCTCCATAAATCTCAGCAAATATTTTTTCACCCAAACTGGATGATACTTTCAGGTAATGATCAGTACACTAAGCTGACTTGGTTCCCCAAATTTCATTCTTCTATGTTGAAGCATTCGTTTCCAGTAACAGTTTGAATTTTTAGGTTTCACTCTGTTTTCTCCTATATTGATAGATGTATTTGGAACTCTAAATCCAACACGGTTTGTGCTAGCTTCTTGAAACCTGACACAATAATGTAGTTTCACGTTCTATCTCTATGTTTTGTTTCCTCTTGATGTAGCCCTAAGCAGTGACTGGCGAGAAACACTTCCATATAAAGGGGTTGCCAAGCGTCCAAAAATTACGAATCTCTAGAAATCTCAGCAAATATTTTTTCACCCAAACTGAATGATACTTTCAGGTAATGATCAGTACACTAAGCCCACTTGGTTCACCAAATTTCGTTCTTCTATGTTGAAGCATTCGTTTCCAGTAACAGTTTGAATTTTTCGGTTCCACTCTGTTTTCTCCTATATTGATAGATGTATTTGGAACTCTAAATACAACACGGTTTGTGCTAGCTTCTTGAAACTTGACACAATAATGTAGTTTCACGTTCTATCTCTATGTTTTGTTTCCTCTTGATGTAGCCCTAAGCAGTGACTGGCGAGAAACACTTCCATATAAAGGGGTTGCCAAGCGTCCAAAAATTACGAAACTCCAGAAATCTCAGCAAATATTTTTTCACCCAAACTGGATGATACTTTCAGGTAATGATCAGTACACTAAGCTGACTTGGTTCACCAAATTTCGTTCTTCTATGTTGTAGCGTTCGTTTCCAGTAACAGTTTGAATTTTTAGGTTTCACTCTGTTTTCTCCTATATTGATAGATGTATTTGGAACTCTAAATCCAACACGGTTTGTGCTAGCTTCTTGAAACTTGACACAATAAAGTAGTTTCACGTTCTGTCTCCATGTTTTGTTTCCTCTTGATGTAGCCCTAAGCAGTGACTGGCGAGAAACACTTTCATGGAAATGGGTTGCCAAGCTTCCAAAAATTACGAATCTCCAGAAATCTCAGCAAATATTTTTTCATCCAAACTGGATGATACTTTCAGGTAATGATCAGTACACTAAGGCGACTTGGTTCCCGCAACTTCGTCCTTCTATATTGAAGCGTTCATTTCCAGTAACAGTTTGAATTTTTAGGTTTCACTCTATTTTCGCCTATATTGATAGATGTATTTCGAACTCTAAATCCAACACGGTTTGTGCTAGCTTCTTGAAACTTGACACAATAATGTAGTTTCACGTTCTATCTCTATGTTTTGTTTCCTCTTGATGTAGCCCTAAGCAGTGACTGGCGAGAAACACTTGCATATGAAAAGATTGACAAGCGTCCAAATATTACGAATCTCCAGAAATCTCAGCAAATATATTTTCACCCAAACTGGATGATACTTTCAGGTAATGATCAGTACACTAAGCTGACTTGGTTCCCCAAATTTCATTCTTCTATGTTGAAGCGTTCGTTTCCAGTAGCAGTTTGAATTTTTAGGTTTCACTCTGTTTTCTCCTATATTGATAGATGTATTTGGAACTCTAAATCCAACACGGTTTGTGCTAGCTTCTTGAAACTTGACACAATAATGTAGTTTCACCTTCTATCTCTATGTTTTGTTTCCTCTTGATGTAGCCCTAAGCAGTGACCGGCGAGAAACACTTCCATATAAAGGGGTTGCCAAGCGTCCAAAAATTACGAATCTCCAGAAATCTCAGCAAATATTTTTTCACCCAAACTGGATGATACTTTCAGGTAATGATCAGTACACTAAGCTGACTTGGTTCCCCAAATTTCATTCTTCTATGTTGAAGCGTTCGTTTCCAGTAACAGTTTGAATTTTTCGGTTTCACTCTGTTTTCTCCTATATTGATAGATGTATTTGGAACTCTAAATCCAACACGGTTTGTGCTAGCTTCTTGAAACTTGACACAATAAAGTAGTTTCACGTTCTATCTCTATGTTTTGTTTCCTCTTGATGTAGCCCTAAGCAGTGACTGGCGAGAAACACTTTCATGGAAAGGGGTTGCCAAGCATCCAAAAATTACGAATCTCCAGAAATATCAGCAAATATTTTTTCACCCAAACTAGATGATACTTTCAGGTAATGATCAGTACACTAAGGCGACTTGGTTCCCGAAACTTCGTTCTTCTATGTTGAAGCGTTCATTTCCAGTAACAGTTTGAATTTTTAGGTTTCATTCTGTTTTCTCCTATATTGATAGATGTATTTGGAACTCTAAATCCAAAACGGTTTGTGCTAGCTTCTTGAAACTTGACACAATACAGTAGATTCACGTTCTGTCTCTATGTTTTGTTTCCTCTTGATGTAGCCCTTAGCAGTGACTGGGAGAAACACTTTCATGGAAACGGGTTGCCAAGCGTCCAAAAATTACGAATCTCCAGAAATATCAGCAAATATTTTTTCACCCAAACTGGATGATACTTTCAGGTAATGATCAGTACACTAAGCTGACTTGGTTCCCCAAATTTCATTCTTCTATGTTGAAGCATTCGTTTCCAGTAACAGTTTGAATTTTTAGGTTTCACTCTGTTTTCTCCTATATTGATAGATGTATTTGGAACTCTAAATCCAACACGGTTTGTGCTAGCTTCTTGAAACTTGACACAATAATGTAGTTTCACGTTCTATCTCTATGTTTTGTTTCCTCTTGATGTAGCCCTAAGCAGTGACTGGCGAGAAACACTTCCATATAAAGGGGTTGCCAAGCGTCCAAAAATTACGAATCTCCAGAAATATCAGCAAATATTTTTTCACCCAAACTGGATGATACTTTCAGGTAATGATCAGTACACTAAGGCGACTTGATTCCCGCAACTTCGTCCTTCTATGTTGAAGCGTTCATTTCCAGTAACAGTTTGAATTTTTAGGTTTCACTCTATTTTCTCCAATATTGATAGATGTATTTGGAACTCTAAATCCAACACGGTTTGTGCTAGCTTCTTGAAACTTGACACAATAATGTAGTTTCACGTTCTATCTCTATGTTTTGTTTCCTCTTGATGTAGCCCTAAGAAGTGACTGGCGAGAAACACTTCCATATAAAGGGGTTGCCAAGCGTCCAAAAATTACGAATCTCCAGAAATCTCAGCAAATATTTTTTCACCCAAACTAGATGATACTTTCAGGTAATGATCAGTACACTAAGCTGACTTGGTTCACCAAATTTCGTTCTTCTATGTTGTAGCGTTCGTTTCCAGTAACAGTTTGAATTTTTAGGTTTCACTCTGTTTTCTCCTATATTGATAGATGTATTTGGAACTCTAAATCCAACACGGTTTGTGCTAGCTTCTTGAAACTTGACACAATAAAGTAGTTTCACGTTCTATCTCCATGTTTTGTTTCCTCTTGATGTAGCCCTAAGCAGTGACTGGGAGAAACACTTTCATTGAAACGGGTTGCCAAGCGTCCAAAAATTACGAATCTCCAGAAATCTCAGAAAATATTTTTTCACCCAAACTGGATGATACTTTCAGGTAATGATAAGTACACTAAGCTGACTTGGTTCACCAAATTTTATTCTTCTAAGTTGAAGCGTTCGTTTCCAGTAACTGTTTGAATTTTTAGGTTTCACTCTGTTTTCTCCTATATTGATAGATGTATTTGGAACTCTAAATCCAACACGGTTTGTGCTAGCTTCTTGAAACTTGACACAATAATGTAGTTTCACGTTCTATCTCTATGTTTTGTTTCCTCTTGATGTAGCCCTAAGCAGTGACTGTCGAGAAACACTTCCATATAAAGGGGTTGCCAAGCGCCCAAAAATTACGAATCTCCAGAAATCTCAGCAAATATTTTTTCACCCAAACTGGATGATACTTTCAGGTAATGATCAGTACACTAAGCTGACTTGGTTCCCCAAATTTCATTCTTCTATGTTGAAGCGTTCGTTTCCAGTAACAGTTTGAATTTTTAGGTTTCACTCTGTTTTCTCCTATATTGATAGATGTATTTGGAACTCTAAATCCAACACGGTTTGTGCTAGCTTCTTGAAACTTGACACAATAAAGTAGTTTCACGTTCTGTCTCTACGTTTTGTTTCTTCTTGATGTAGCCCTAAGCAGTGACTGGCGAGAAACACTTCCATATAAAGGGGTTGCCAAGCGTCCAAAAATTACGAATCTCCAGAAATCTCAGCAAATATTTTTTCACCCAAACTGGATGATACTTTCAGGTAATGATCAGTACACTAAGCCCACTTGGTTCACCAAATTTCGTTCTTCAATGTTGTAGCATTCGTTTCCAGTAACAGTTTGAATTTTTATGTTTCACTGTGTTTTCTCCTATATTGATAGATGTATTTGGAACTCTAAATCCAACACGGTTTGTGCTAGCTTCTTGAAACTTGACACAATAAAGTAGTTTCACGTTCTGTCTCTATGTTTTGTTTCCTCTTGATGTAGCCCTTAGCAGTGACTGGCGAGAAACACTTTCATGGAAACGGGTTGCCAAGCTTCCAAAAATTACGAATCTCCAGAAATCTCAGCAAATATTTTTTCATCCAAACTGGATGATACTTTCAGGTAATGATCAGTACACTAAGGCGACTTGGTTCCCGCAACTTCGTCCTTCTATGTTGAAGCGTTCATTTCCAGTAACAGTTTGAATTTTTAGGTTTCATTCTGTTTTCTCTTATATTGATAGATGTATTTGGAACTCTAAATCCAAAACGGTTTGTGCTAGCTTCTTGAAACTTGACACAATACAGTAGATTCACGTTCTGTCTCTATGTTTTGTTTCCTCTTGATGTAGCCCTTAGCAGTGACTGGGAGAAACACTTTCATGGAAACGGGTTGCCAAGCGTCCAAAAATTACGAATCTCCAGAAATCTCAGCAAATATTTTTTCACCCAAACTGGATGATACTTTCAGGTAATGATCAGTACACTAAGCTGACTTGGTTCCCCAAATTTCATTCTTCTATGTTGAAGCATTCGTTTCCAGTAACAGTTTGAATTTTTAGGTTTCACTCTGTTTTCTCCTATATTGATAGATGTATTTGGAACTCTAAATCCAACACGGTTTGTGCTAGCTTCTTGAAACTTGACACAATAAAGTAGTTTCACGTTCTGTCTCTACGTTTTGTTTCTTCTTGATGTAGCCCTAAGCAGTGACTGGCGAGAAACACTTCCATATAAAGGGGTTGCCAAGCGTCCAAAAATTACGAATCTCCAGAAATCTCAGCAAATATTTTTTCACCCAAACTGGATGATACTTTCAGGTAATGATCAGTACACTAAGCCCACTTGGTTCACCAAATTTCGTTCTTCAATGTTGTAGCATTCGTTTCCAGTAACAGTTTGAATTTTTATGTTTCACTGTGTTTTCTCCTATATTGATAGATGTATTTGGAACTCTAAATCCAACACGGTTTGTGCTAGCTTCTTGAAACTTGACACAATAAAGTAGTTTCACGTTCTGTCTCTATGTTTTGTTTCCTCTTGATGTAGCCCTTAGCAGTGACTGGCGAGAAACACTTTCATGGAAACGGGTTGCCAAGCTTCCAAAAATTACGAATCTCCAGAAATCTCAGCAAATATTTTTTCATCCAAACTGGATGATACTTTCAGGTAATGATCAGTACACTAAGGCGACTTGGTTCCCGCAACTTCGTCCTTCTATGTTGAAGCGTTCATTTCCAGTAACAGTTTGAATTTTTAGGTTTCATTCTGTTTTCTCTTATATTGATAGATGTATTTGGAACTCTAAATCCAAAACGGTTTGTGCTAGCTTCTTGAAACTTGACACAATACAGTAGATTCACGTTCTGTCTCTATGTTTTGTTTCCTCTTGATGTAGCCCTTAGCAGTGACTGGGAGAAACACTTTCATGGAAACGGGTTGCCAAGCGTCCAAAAATTACGAATCTCCAGAAATCTCAGCAAATATTTTTTCACCCAAACTGGATGATACTTTCAGGTAATGATCAGTACACTAAGCTGACTTGGTTCCCCAAATTTCATTCTTCTATGTTGAAGCATTCGTTTCCAGTAACAGTTTGAATTTTTAGGTTTCACTCTGTTTTCTCCTATATTGATAGATGTATTTGGAACTCTAAATCCAACACGGTTTGTGCTAGCTTCTTGAAACTTGACACAATAATGTAGTTTCACGTTCTATCTCTATGTTTTGTTTCCTTTTGATGTAGCCCTAAGCAGTGACTGGCGAGAAACACTTCCATATAAAGGGGTTGCCAAGCGTCCAAAAATTACGAATCTCCAGAAATCTCAGCAAATATTTTTTCACCCAAACTGGATGATACTTTCAGGTAATGATCAGTACACTAAGGCGACTTGGTTCCCGCAAATTCGTCCTTCTATGTTGTAGCGTTCATTTCCAGTAACAGTTTTAATTTTTAGGTTTCACTCTATTTTCTCCTATATTGATAGATGTATTTGGAACTCTAAATCCAACACGGTTTGTGCTAGCTTCTTGAAACTTGACACAATAATGTAGTTTCACGTTCTATCTCTACGTTTTGTTTCTTCTTGATGTAGCCCTAAGCAGTGACTGGCGAGAAACACTTCCATATAAAGGGGTTGCCAAGCGTCCAAAAATTACGAATCTCCAGAAATCTCAGCAAATATTTTTTCACCCAAACTGGATGATACTTTCAGGTAATGATCAGTACACTAAACCCACTTGGTTCACCAAATTTCGTTCTTCAATGTTGTAGCGTTCGTTTCCAGTAACAGTTTGAATTTTTAGGTTTCACTGTGTTTTCTCCTATATTGATAGATGTATTTGGAACTCTAAATCCAACACGGTTTGTGCTAGCTTCTTGAAACTTGACACAATAAAGTAGTTTCACATTCTGTCTCTATGTTTTGTTTCCTCTTGATGTAGCCCTTAGCAGTGACTGGCGAGAAACACTTTCATGGAAACGGGTTGCCAAGCTTCCAAAAATTACGAATCTCCAGAAATCTCAGCAAATATTTTTTCATCCAAACTGGATGATACTTTCAGGTAATGATCAGTACACTAAGGCGACTTGGTTCCCGCAACTTCGTCCTTCTATGTTGAAGCGTTCATTTCCAGTAACAGTTTGAATTTTTAGGTTTCATTCTGTTTTCTCTTATATTGATAGATGTATTTGGAACTCTAAATCCAACATGGTTTGTGCTAGCTTCTTGAAACTTGACACAATACAGTAGATTCACGTTCTGTCTCTATGTTTTGTTTCCTCTTGATGTAGCCCTTAGCAGTGACTGGGAGAAACACTTTCATGGAAACTGGTTGCAAGCGTCCAAAAATTACGAATCTCCAGAAATCTCAGCAAATATTTTTTCACCCAAACTGGATGATACTTTCAGGTAATGATCAGTACACTAAGCTGACTTGGTTCCCCAAATTTCATTCTTCTATGTTGAAGCATTCGTTTCCAGTAACAGTTTGAATTTTTAGGTTTCACTCTGTTTTCTCCTATATTGATAGATGTATTTGGAACTCTAAATCCAACACGGTTTGTGCTAGCTTCTTGAAACTTGACACAATAATGTAGTTTCACGTTCTATCTCTATGTTTTGTTTCCTCTTGATGTAGCCCTAAGCAGTGACTGGGAGAAACACTTTCATGGAAACGGGTTGCCAAGCGTCCAAAAATTACGAATCTCCAGAAATCTCAGCAAATATTTTTTCACCCAAACTGGATGATACTTTCAGGTAATGATCAGTACACTAAGCTGACTTGGTTCCCCAAATTTCATTCTTCTAAGTTGAAGCGTTCGTTTCCAGTAACAGTTTGAATTTTTAGGTTTCACTCTGTTTTCTCCTATATTGATAGATGTATTTGAACTCTAAATCCAACACGGTTTGTGCTAGCTTCTTCAAACTTGACACAATAATGTAGTTTCACGTTCTATCTCTATGTTTTGTTTCCTCTTGATGTAGCCCTAAGCAGTGACTGGCGAGAAACACTTCCATATAAAGGGGTTGCCAAGCGTCCAAAAATTACGAATCTCCAGAAATCTCAGCAAATATTTTTTTACCCAAACTGGATGATACTTTCAGGTAATGATCAGTACACTAAGCTGACTTGGTTCACCAAATTTCGTTCTTCAATGTTGTAGCGTTCGTTTCCAGTAACAGTTTGAATTTTTAGGTTTCACTCTGTTTTCTCCTATATTGATAGATGTATTTGGAACTCTAAATCCAACACGGTTTGTGCTAGCTTCTTGAAACTTGACACAATAAAGTAGTTTCACGTTCTGTCTCTATGTTTTGTTTCCTCTTGATGTAGCCCTTAGCAGTGACTGGCGAGAAACACTTTCATGGAAACGTGTTGCCAAGCGTCCAAAACTTACGAATCTCCAGAAATCTCAGCAAATATTTTTTCACCCAAACTGGATGATACTTTCAGGTAATGATCAGTACACTAAGCTGACTTGGTTCCCCAAATTTCATTCTTCTATGTTGAAGCGTTCGTTTCCAGTAACAGTTTGAATTTTTAGGTTTCACTCTGTTTTCTCCTATATTGATAGATGTATTTGGAACTCTAAATCCAACACGGTTTGTGCTAGCTTCTTGAAACTTGACACAATAATGTAGTTTCACGTTCTATCTCTACGTTTTGTTTCCTCTTGATGTAGCGCTAAGCAGTGACTGGCGAGAAACACTTCCATATAAAGGGGTTGCCAAGCATCCAAAAATTACGAATCTCCAGAAATCTCAGCAAATATTTTTTCACCCAAACTGGATGATACTTTCAGGTAATGATCAGTACACTAAGCTGACTTGGTTCCCCAAATTTCATTCTTCTATGTTGAAGCGTTCGTTTCCAGTAACAGTTTGAATTTTTAGGTTTCACTCTGTTTTCTCCTATATTGATAGATGTATTTGGAACTCTAAATCCAACACGGTTTGTGCTAGCTTCTTGAAACTTGACACAATAATGTAGTTTCACGTTCTATCTCTACGTTTTGTTTCTTCTTGATGTAGCCCTAAGCAGTGACTGGCGAGAAACACTTCCATATAAAGGGGTTGCCAAGCGTCCAAAAATTACGAATCTCCAGAAATCTCAGCAAATATTTTTTCACCCAAACTGGATGATACTTTCAGGTAATGATCAGTACACTAAGCCCACTTGGTTCACCAAATTTCGTTCTTCAATGTTGTAGCATTCGTTTCCAGTAACAGTTTGAATTTTTAGGTTTCACTGTGTTTTCTCCTATATTGATAGATGTATTTGGAACTCTAAATCCAACACGGTTTGTGCTAGCTTCTTGAAACTTGACACAATAATGTAGTTTCACGTTCTAACTCTATGTTTTGTTTCCTCTTGATGTAGCCCTTAGCAGTGACTGGCGAGAAACACTTTCATGGAAACGGGTTGCCAAGCTTCCAAAAATTACGAATCTCCAGAAATCTCAGCAAATATTTTTTCATCCAAACTGGATGATACTTTCAGGTAATGATCAGTACACTAAGGCGACTTGGTTCCCGCAACTTCGTCCTTCTATGTTGAAGCGTTCATTTCCAGTAACAGTTTGAATTTTTAGGTTTCATTCTGTTTTCTCTTATATTGATAGATGTATTTGGAACTCTAAATCCAAAACGGTTTGTGCTAGCTTCTTGAAACTTGACACAATACAGTAGATTCACGTTCTGTCTCTATGTTTTGTTTCCTCTTGATGTAGCCCTTAGCAGTGACTGGGAGAAACACTTTCATGGAAACGGGTTGCCAAGCGTCCAAAAATTACGAATCTCCAGAAATCTCAGCAAATATTTTTTCACCCAAACTGGATGATACTTTCAGGTAATGATCAGTACACTAAGCTGACTTGGTTCCCCAAATTTCATTCTTCTATGTTGAAGCATTCGTTTCCAGTAACAGTTTGAATTTTTAGGTTTCACTCTGTTTTCTCCTATATTGATAGATGTATTTGGAACTCTAAATCCAACACGGTTTGTGCTAGCTTCTTGAAACTTGACACAATAATGTAGTTTCACGTTCTATCTCTATGTTTTGTTTCCTTTTGATGTAGCCCTAAGCAGTGACTGGCGAGAAACACTTCCATATAAAGGGGTTGCCAAGCGTCCAAAAATTACGAATCTCCAGAAATCTCAGCAAATATTTTTTCACCCAAACTGGATGATACTTTCAGGTAATGATCAGTACACTAAGGCGACTTGGTTCCCGCAAATTCGTCCTTCTATGTTGTAGCGTTCATTTCCAGTAACAGTTTTAATTTTTAGGTTTCACTCTATTTTCTCCTATATTGATAGATGTATTTGGAACTCTAAATCCAACACGGTTTGTGCTAGCTTCTTGAAACTTGACACAATAATGTAGTTTCACGTTCTATCTCTACGTTTTGTTTCTTCTTGATGTAGCCCTAAGCAGTGACTGGCGAGAAACACTTCCATATAAAGGGGTTGCCAAGCGTCCAAAAATTACGAATCTCCAGAAATCTCAGCAAATATTTTTTCACCCAAACTGGATGATACTTTCAGGTAATGATCAGTACACTAAGCCCACTTGGTTCACCAAATTTCGTTCTTCAATGTTGTAGCGTTCGTTTCCAGTAACAGTTTGAATTTTTAGGTTTCACTGTGTTTTCTCCTATATTGATAGATGTATTTGGAACTCTAAATCCAACACGGTTTGTGCTAGCTTCTTGAAACTTGACACAATAAAGTAGTTTCACATTCTGTCTCTATGTTTTGTTTCCTCTTGATGTAGCCCTTAGCAGTGACTGGCGAGAAACACTTTCATGGAAACGGGTTGCCAAGCTTCCAAAAATTACGAATCTCCAGAAATCTCAGCAAATATTTTTTCATCCAAACTGGATGATACTTTCAGGTAATGATCAGTACACTAAGGCGACTTGGTTCCCGCAACTTCGTCCTTCTATGTTGAAGCGTTCATTTCCAGTAACAGTTTGAATTTTTAGGTTTCATTCTGTTTTCTCTTATATTGATAGATGTATTTGGAACTCTAAATCCAACATGGTTTGTGCTAGCTTCTTGAAACTTGACACAATACAGTAGATTCACGTTCTGTCTCTATGTTTTGTTTCCTCTTGATGTAGCCCTTAGCAGTGACTGGGAGAAACACTTTCATGGAAACGGGTTGCAAGCGTCCAAAAATTACGAATCTCCAGAAATCTCAGCAAATATTTTTTCACCCAAACTGGATGATACTTTCAGGTAATGATCAGTACACTAAGCTGACTTGGTTCCCCAAATTTCATTCTTCTATGTTGAAGCATTCGTTTCCAGTAACAGTTTGAATTTTTAGGTTTCACTCTGTTTTCTCCTATATTGATAGATGTATTTGGAACTCTAAATCCAACACGGTTTGTGCTAGCTTCTTGAAACTTGACACAATAATGTAGTTTCACGTTCTATCTCTATGTTTTGTTTCCTCTTGATGTAGCCCTAAGCAGTGACTGGGAGAAACACTTTCATGGAAACGGGTTGCCAAGCGTCCAAAAATTACGAATCTCCAGAAATCTCAGCAAATATTTTTTCACCCAAACTGGATGATACTTTCAGGTAATGATCAGTACACTAAGCTGACTTGGTTCCCCAAATTTCATTCTTCTAAGTTGAAGCGTTCGTTTCCAGTAACAGTTTGAATTTTTAGGTTTCACTCTGTTTTCTCCTATATTGATAGATGTATTTGAACTCTAAATCCAACACGGTTTGTGCTAGCTTCTTCAAACTTGACACAATAATGTAGTTTCACGTTCTATCTCTATGTTTTGTTTCCTCTTGATGTAGCCCTAAGCAGTGACTGGCGAGAAACACTTCCATATAAAGGGGTTGCCAAGCGTCCAAAAATTACGAATCTCCAGAAATCTCAGCAAATATTTTTTTACCCAAACTGGATGATACTTTCAGGTAATGATCAGTACACTAAGCTGACTTGGTTCACCAAATTTCGTTCTTCAATGTTGTAGCGTTCGTTTCCAGTAACAGTTTGAATTTTTAGGTTTCACTCTGTTTTCTCCTATATTGATAGATGTATTTGGAACTCTAAATCCAACACGGTTTGTGCTAGCTTCTTGAAACTTGACACAATAAAGTAGTTTCACGTTCTGTCTCTATGTTTTGTTTCCTCTTGATGTAGCCCTTAGCAGTGACTGGCGAGAAACACTTTCATGGAAACGTGTTGCCAAGCGTCCAAAACTTACGAATCTCCAGAAATCTCAGCAA
Organism: Spermophilus citellus; assembly: GCF_964194105.1. Taxonomy (NCBI): domain Eukaryota; kingdom Metazoa; phylum Chordata; class Mammalia; order Rodentia; family Sciuridae; genus Spermophilus; species Spermophilus citellus. The sequence goes on from NC_138186.1 coordinate 32,224,991, forward strand.
ATATTTTTTCACCCAAACTGGATGATACTTTCAGGTAATGATCAGTACACTAAGCTGACTTGGTTCCCCAAATTTCATTCTTCTATGTTGAAGCGTTCGTTTCCAGTAACAGTTTGAATTTTTAGGTTTCACTCTGTTTTCTCCTATATTGATAGATGTATTTGGAACTCTAAATCCAACACGGTTTGTGCTAGCTTCTTGAAACTTGACACAATAATGTAGTTTCACGTTCTATCTCTACGTTTTGTTTCCTCTTGATGTAGCGCTAAGCAGTGACTGGCGAGAAACACTTCCATATAAAGGGGTTGCCAAGCATCCAAAAATTACGAATCTCCAGAAATCTCAGCAAATATTTTTTCACCCAAACTGGATGATACTTTCAGGTAATGATCAGTACACTAAGCCCACTTGGTTCACCAAATTTCGTTCTTCTATGTTGTAGCGTTCGTTTCCAGTAACAGTTTGAATTTTTAGGTTTCACTCTGTTTTCTCCTATATTGATAGATGTATTTGGAACTCTAAATCCAACACGGTTTGTGCTAGTTTCTTGAAACTTGACACAATAAAGTAGTTTCACGTTCTATCTCCATGTTTTGTTTCCTCTTGATGTAGCCCTTAGCAGTGACTGGGAGAAACACTTTCATTGAAACGGGTTGCCAAGCGTCCAAAAATTATGAATCTCCAGAAATCTCAGAAAATATTTTTTCACCCAAACTGGATGATACTTTCAGGTAATGATAAGTACACTAAGCTGACTTGGTTCACCAAATTTTATTCTTCTAAGTTGAAGCGTTCGTTTCCAGTAACTGTTTGAATTTTTAGGTTTCACTCTGTTTTCTCCTATATTGATAGATGTATTTGGAACTCTAAATCCAACACGGTTTGTGCTAGCTTCTTGAAACTTGACACAATAATGTAGTTTCACGTTCTATCTCTATGTTTTGTTTCCTCTTGATGTAGCCCTAAGCAGTGACTGGCGAGAAACACTTCCATATAAAGGGGTTGCCAAGCGTCCAAATATTACGAATCTCCAGAAATCTCAGCAAATATTTTTTCACCCAAACTGGATGATACTTTCAGGTAATGATCAGTACACTAAGCCCACTTGGTTCACCAAATTTCGTTCTATGTTGTAGCGTTCGTTTCCAGTAACACTTTGAATTTTTAGGTTTCACTCTGTTTTCTCCTATATTGATAGATGTATTTGGAACTCTAAATCCAACACGGTTTGTGCTAGCTTCTTGAAACTTGACACAATAAAGTAGTTTCACGTTCTGTCTCTATGTTTGTTTCCTCTTGATGTAGCCCTTAGCAGTGACTGGCGAGAAACACTTTCATGGAAACGGGTTGCCAAGCTTCCAAAAATTACGAATTTCCAGAAATCTCAGCAAATATTTTTTCATCCAAACTGGATGATACTTTCAGGTAATGATCAGTACACTAAGTCGACTTGGTTCCCGCAACTTCGTCCTTCTATGTTGAAGCGCTCATTTCCAGTAACAGTTTGAATTTTTAGGTTTCACTCTATTTTCGCCTATATTGATAGATGTATTTGGAACTCTAAATCCAACACGGTTTGTGCTAGCTTCTTGAAACTTGACACAATAATGTAGTTTCACGTTCTATCTCTATGTTTTGTTTCCTCTTGATGTAGCCCTAAGCAGTGACTGGCGAGAAACACTTTCATGGAAAGGGGTTGCCAAGCATCCAAAAATTACGAATCTCCAGAAATATCAGCAAATATTTTTTCACCCAAACTTGATGATAGTTTCAGGTAATGATCAGTACACTAAGGCGACTTGGTTCCCGCAACTTCGTCCTTCTATGTTGAAGCGTTCATTTCCAGTAACAGTTTGAATTTTTAGGTTTCACTCTGTTTTCTCTTATATTGATAGATGTATTTGGAACTCTAAATCCAACACGGTTTGTGCTAGTTTCTTGAAACTTGACACAATACAGTAGATTCACGTTCTGTCTCTATGTTTTGTTTTCTCTTGATGTAGCCCTTAGCAGTGACTGGGAGAAACACTTTCATGGAAACGGGTTGCCAAGCGTCCAAAAATTACGAATCTCCAGAAATCTCAGCAAATATTTTTTCACCCAAACTGGATGATACTTTCAGGTAATGATCAGTACACTAAGCTGACTTGGTTCCCCAAATTTCATTCTTCTATGTTGAAGCATTCGTTTCCAGTAACAGTTTGAATTTTTAGGTTTCACTCTGTTTTCTCCTATATTGATAGATGTATTTGGAACTCTAAATCCAACACGGTTTGTGCTAGCTTCTTGAAACTTGACACAATAATGTAGTTTCACGTTCTATCTCTATGTTTTGTTTCCTTTTGATGTAGCCCTAAGCAGTGACTGGCGAGAAACACTTCCATATAAAGGGGTTGCCAAGCGTCCAAAAATTACGAATCTCCAGAAATCTCAGCAAATATTTTTTCACCCAAACTGGATGATACTTTCAGGTAATGATCAGTACACTAAGGCGACTTGGTTCCCGCAAATTCGTCCTTCTATGTTGTAGCGTTCATTTCCAGTAACAGTTTTAATTTTTAGGTTTCACTCTATTTTCTCCTATATTGATAGATGTATTTGGAACTCTAAATCCAACACGGTTTGTGCTAGCTTCTTGAAACTTGACACAATAATGTAGTTTCACGTTCTATCTCTACGTTTTGTTTCTTCTTGATGTAGCCCTAAGCAGTGACTGGCGAGAAACACTTCCATATAAAGGGGTTGCCAAGCGTCCAAAAATTACGAATCTCCAGAAATCTCAGCAAATATTTTTTCACCCAAACTGGATGATACTTTCAGGTAATGATCAGTACACTAAGCCCACTTGGTTCACCAAATTTCGTTCTTCAATGTTGTAGCGTTCGTTTCCAGTAACAGTTTGAATTTTTAGGTTTCACTGTGTTTTCTCCTATATTGATAGATGTATTTGGAACTCTAAATCCAACACGGTTTGTGCTAGCTTCTTGAAACTTGACACAATAAAGTAGTTTCACATTCTGTCTCTATGTTTTGTTTCCTCTTGATGTAGCCCTTAGCAGTGACTGGCGAGAAACACTTTCATGGAAACGGGTTGCCAAGCTTCCAAAAATTACGAATCTCCAGAAATCTCAGCAAATATTTTTTCATCCAAACTGGATGATACTTTCAGGTAATGATCAGTACACTAAGGCGACTTGGTTCCCGCAACTTCGTCCTTCTATGTTGAAGCGTTCATTTCCAGTAACAGTTTGAATTTTTAGGTTTCATTCTGTTTTCTCTTATATTGATAGATGTATTTGGAACTCTAAATCCAACATGGTTTGTGCTAGCTTCTTGAAACTTGACACAATACAGTAGATTCACGTTCTGTCTCTATGTTTTGTTTCCTCTTGATGTAGCCCTTAGCAGTGACTGGGAGAAACACTTTCATGGAAACGGGTTGCCAAGCGTCCAAAAATTACGAATCTCCAGAAATCTCAGCAAATATTTTTTCACCCAAACTGGATGATACTTTCAGGTAATGATCAGTACACTAAGCTGACTTGGTTCCCCAAATTTCATTCTTCTATGTTGAAGCATTCGTTTCCAGTAACAGTTTGAATTTTTAGGTTTCACTCTGTTTTCTCCTATATTGATAGATGTATTTGGAACTCTAAATCCAACACGGTTTGTGCTAGCTTCTTGAAACTTGACACAATAATGTAGTTTCACGTTCTATCTCTATGTTTTGTTTCCTCTTGATGTAGCCCTAAGCAGTGACTGGCGAGAAACACTTCCATATAAAGGGGTTGCCAAGCATCCAAAAATTACGAATCTCCAGAAATCTCAGCAAATATTTTTTCACGCAAACTGGATGATACATTCAGGTAATGATGAGTACACTAAGCCCACTTGGTTCACCAAATTTCATTCTTCTACGTTGAAGCATTCGTTTCCAGTAACAGTTTGAATTTTTCGGTTCCACTCTGTTTTCTCCTATATTGATAGATGTATTTGGAACTCTAAATACAACACGGTTTGTGCTAGCTTCTTGAAACTTGACACAATAATGTAGTTTCACGTTCTATCTCTATGTTTTGTTTCCTCTTGATGTAGCCCTAAGCAGTGACTGTCGAGAAACACTTCCATATAAAGGGGTTGCCAAGCGCCCAAAAATTACGAATCTCCAGAAATCTCAGCAAATATTTTTTCACCCAAACTGGATGATACTTTCAGGTAATGATCAGTACACTAAGCTGACTTGGTTCACCAAATTTCGTTCTTCAATGTTGTAGCGTTCGTTTCCAGTAACAGTTTGAATTTTTAGGTTTCACTCTGTTTTCTCCTATATTGATAGATGTATTTGGAACTCTAAATCCAACACGGTTTGTGCTAGCTTCTTGAAACTTGACACAATAAAGTAGTTTCACGTTCTGTCTCTATGTTTTGTTTCCTCTTGATGTAGCCCTTAGCAGTGACTGGCGAGAAACACTTTCATATAAAGGGGTTGCCAAGCGTCCAAAAATTACGAATCTCCAGAAATCTCAGCAAATATTTTTTCACCCAAACTGGATGATACTTTCAGGTAATGATCAGTACACTAAGCTGACTTGTTTCCCCAAATTTCATTCTTCTATGTTGAAGCGTTCGTTTCCAGTAACAGTTTGAATTTTTAGGTTTCACTCTGTTTTCTCCTATATTGATAGATGTATTTGGAACTCTAAATCCAACACGGTTTGTGCTAGCTTCTTGAAACTTGACACAATAATGTAGTTTCACGTTCTATCTCTACGTTTTGTTTCTTCTTGATGTAGCCCTAAGCAGTGACTGGCGAGAAACACTTCCATATAAAGGGGTTGCCAAGCGTCCAAAAATTACGAATCTCCAGAAATCTCAGCAAATGTTTTTTCACCCAAACTGGATGATACTTTCAGGTAATGATCAGTACACTAAGCCCACTTGGTTCACCAAATTTCGTTCTTCAATGTTGTAGCATTCGTTTCCAGTAACAGTTTGAATTTTTAGGTTTCACTCTGTTTTCTCCTATATTGATAGATGTATTTGGAACTCTAAATCCAACACGGTTTGTGCTAGCTTCTTGAAACTTGACACAATAAAGTAGTTTCACGTTCTTTCTCTATGTTTTGTTTCCTCTTGATGTAGCCCTTAGCAGTGACTGGCGAGAAACACTTTCATGGAAACGGGTTGCCAAGCTTCCAAAAATTACGAATCTCCAGAAATCTCAGCAAATATTTTTTCATCCAAACTGGATGATACTTTCAGGTAATGATCAGTACACTAAGGCGACTTGGTTCCCGCAACTTCGTCCTTCTATGTTGAAGCGTTCATTTCCAGTAACAGTTTGAATTTTTAGGTTTCATTCTGTTTTCTCTTATATTGATAGATGTATTTGGAACTCTAAATCCAAAACGGTTTGTGCTAGCTTCTTGAAACTTGACACAATACAGTAGATTCACGTTCTGTCTCTATGTTTTGTTTCCTCTTGATGTAGCCCTTAGCAGTGACTGGGAGAAACACTTTCATGGAAACGGGTTGCCAAGCGTCCAAAAATTACGAATCTCCAGAAATCTCAGCAAATATTTTTTCACCCAAACTGGATGATACTTTCAGGTAATGATCAGTACACTAAGCTGACTTGGTTCCCCAAATTTCATTCTTCTATGTTGAAGCATTCGTTTCCAGTAACAGTTTGAATTTTTAGGTTTCACTCTGTTTTCTCCTATATTGATAGATGTATTTGGAACTCTAAATCCAACACGGTTTGTGCTAGCTTCTTGAAACTTGACACAATAATGTAGTTTCACGTTCTATCTCTATGTTTTGTTTCCTCTTGATGTAGCCCTAAGCAGTGACTGGGAGAAACACTTTCATGGAAACGGGTTGCCAAGCGTCCAAAAATTACGAATCTCCAGAAATCTCAGCAAATATTTTTTCACCCAAACTGGATGATACTTTCAGGTAATGATCAGTACACTAAGCTGACTTGGTTCCCCAAATTTCATTCTTCTAAGTTGAAGCGTTCGTTTCCAGTAACAGTTTGAATTTTTAGGTTTCACTCTGTTTTCTCCTATATTGATAGATGTATTTGAACTCTAAATCCAACACGGTTTGTGCTAGCTTCTTCAAACTTGACACAATAATGTAGTTTCACGTTCTATCTCTATGTTTTGTTTCCTCTTGATGTAGCCCTAAGCAGTGACTGGCGAGAAACACTTCCATATAAAGGGGTTGCCAAGCGTCCAAAAATTACGAATCTCCAGAAATCTCAGCAAATATTTTTTTACCCAAACTGGATGATACTTTCAGGTAATGATCAGTACACTAAGCTGACTTGGTTCACCAAATTTCGTTCTTCAATGTTGTAGCGTTCGTTTCCAGTAACAGTTTGAATTTTTAGGTTTCACTCTGTTTTCTCCTATATTGATAGATGTATTTGGAACTCTAAATCCAACACGGTTTGTGCTAGCTTCTTGAAACTTGACACAATAAAGTAGTTTCACGTTCTGTCTCTATGTTTTGTTTCCTCTTGATGTAGCCCTTAGCAGTGACTGGCGAGAAACACTTTCATGGAAACGTGTTGCCAAGCGTCCAAAACTTACGAATCTCCAGAAATCTCAGCAAATATTTTTTCACCCAAACTGGATGATACTTTCAGGTAATGATCAGTACACTAAGCTGACTTGGTTCCCCAAATTTCATTCTTCTATGTTGAAGCGTTCGTTTCCAGTAACAGTTTGAATTTTTAGGTTTCACTCTGTTTTCTCCTATATTGATAGATGTATTTGGAACTCTAAATCCAACACGGTTTGTGCTAGCTTCTTGAAACTTGACACAATAATGTAGTTTCAGGTTCTATCTCTACGTTTTGTTTCCTCTTGATGTAGCGCTAAGCAGTGACTGGCGAGAAACACTTCCATATAAAGGGGTTGCCAAGCATCCAAAAATTACGAATCTCCAGAAATCTCAGCAAATATTTTTTCACCCAAACTGGATGATACTTTCAGGTAATGATCAGTACACTAAGCCCACTTGGTTCACCAAATTTCATTCTTCTATGTTGTAGCGTTCGTTTCCAGTAACACTTTGAATTTTTAGGTTTCACTCTGTTTTCTCCTATATTGATAGATGTATTTGGAACTCTAAATCCAACACGGTTTGTGCTAGCTTCTTGAAACTTGACACAATAAAGTAGTTTCACGTTCTGTCTCTATGTTTTGTTTCCTCTTGATGTAGCCCTTAGCAGTGACTGGCGAGAAACACTTTCATGGAAACGGGTTGCCAAGCTTCCAAAAATTACGAATCTCCAGAAATCTCAGCAAATATTTTTTCATCCAAACTGGATGATACTTTCAGGTAATGATCAGTACACTAAGGCGACTTGGTTCCCGCAACTTCGTCCTTCTATGTTGAAGCGTTCATTTCCAGTAACAGTTTGAATTTTTAGGTTTCATTCTGTTTTCTCTTATATTGATAGATGTATTTGGAACTCTAAATCCAACACGGTTTGTGCTAGCTTCTTGAAACTTGACACAATACAGTAGATTCACGTTCTGTCTCTATGTTTTGTTTCCTCTTGATGTAGCCCTTAGCAGTGACTGGGAGAAACACTTTCATGGAAACGGTTTGCCAAGCGTCCAAAAATTACGAATCTCCAGAAATCTCAGCAAATATTTTTTCACCCAAACTGGATGATACTTTCAGGTAATGATCAGTACACTAAGGCGACTTGGTTCCCGCAACTTCGTCCTTGTATGTTGAAGCGTTCATTTCCAGTAACAGTTTTAATTTTTAGGTTTCACTCTATTTTCTCCTATATTGATAGATGTATTTGGAACTCTAAATCCAACACGGTTTGTGCTAGCTTCTTGAAACTTGACACAATAATGTAGTTTCACGTTCTATCTCTATGTTTTGTTTCCTTTTGATGTAGCCCTAAGCAGTGACTGGCGAGAAACACTTCCATATAAAGGGGTTGCCAAGCGTCCAAAAATTATGAATCTCCAGAAATCTCAGCAAATATTTTTTCACCCAAACTGGATGATACTTTCAGGTAATGATCAGTACACTAAGGCGACTTGGTTCCCGCAAATTCATCCTTCTATGTTGAAGCGTTCATTTCCAGTAACAGTTTTAATTTTTAGGTTTCACTCTATTTTCTCCTATATTGATAGATGTATTTGGAACTCTAAATCCAACACGGTTTGTGCTAGCTTCTTGAAACTTGACACAATAATGTAGTTTCACGTTCTATCTCTACGTTTTGTTTCTTCTTGATGTAGCCCTAAGCAGTGACTGGCGAGAAACACTTCCATATAAAGGGGTTGCCAAGCATCCAAAAATTACGAATCTCCAGAAATCTCAGCAAATATTTTTTCACCCAAACTGGATGATACTTTCAGGTAATGATCAGTACACTAAGCCCACTTGGTTCACCAAATTTCGTTCTTCAATGTTGTAGCGTTCGTTTCCAGTAACAGTTTGAATTTTTAGGTTTCACTCTGTTTTCTCCTATATTGATAGATGTATTTGGAACTCTAAATCCAACACGGTTTGTGCTAGCTTCTTGAAACTTGACACAATAAAGTAGTTTCACGTTCTGTCTCTATGTTTTGTTTCCTCTTGATGTAGCCCTTAGCAGTGACTGGCGAGAAACACTTTCATGGAAACGGGTTGCCAAGCTTCCAAAAATTACGAATCTCCAGAAATCTCAGCAAATATTTTTTCATCCAAACTGGATGATACTTTCAGGTAATGATCAGTACACTAAGGCGACTTGGTTCCCGCAACTTCGTCCTTCTATGTTGAAGCGTTCATTTCCAGTAACAGTTTGAATTTTTAGGTTTCATTCTGTTTTCTCTTATATTGATAGATGTATTTGGAACTCTAAATCCAACACGGTTTGTGCTAGCTTCTTGAAACTTGACACAATACAGTAGATTCACGTTCTGTCTCTATGTTTTGTTTCCTCTTAATGTAGCCCTTAGCAGTGACTGGGAGAAACACTTTCATGGAAACGGGTTGCAAGCGTCCAAAAATTACGAATCTCCAGAAATCTCAGCAAATATTTTTTCACCCAAACTGGATGATACTTTCAGGTAATGATCAGTACACTAAGCTGACTTGGTTCCCCAAATTTCATTCTTCTATGTTGAAGCATTCGTTTCCAGTAACAGTTTGAATTTTTAGGTTTCACTCTGTTTTCTCCTATATTGATAGATGTATTTGGAACTCTAAATCCAACACGGTTTGTGCTAGCTTCTTGAAACTTGACACAATAATGTAGTTTCACGTTCTATCTCTATGTTTTGTTTCCTCTTGATGTAGCCCTAAGCAGTGACTGGGAGAAACACTTTCATGGAAACGGGTTGCCAAGCGTCCAAAAATTACGAATCTCCAGAAATCTCAGCAAATATTTTTTCACCCAAACTGGATGATACTTTCAGGTAATGATCAGTACACTAAGCTGACTTGGTTCCCCAAATTTCATTCTTCTAAGTTGAAGCGTTCGTTTCCAGTAACAGTTTGAATTTTTAGGTTTCACTCTGTTTTCTCCTATATTGATAGATGTATTTGAACTCTAAATCCAACACGGTTTGTGCTAGCTTCTTGAAACTTGACACAATAATGTAGTTTCACGTTCTATCTCTACGTTTTGTTTCCTCTTGATGTAGCGCTAAGCAGTGACTGGCGAGAAACACTTCCATATAAAGGGGTTGCCAAGCATCCAAAAATTACGAATCTCCAGAAATCTCAGCAAATATTTTTTCACCCAAACTGGATGATACTTTCAGGTAATGATCAGTACACTAAGCCCACTTGGTTCACCAAATTTCGTTCTTCTATGTTGTAGCGTTCGTTTCCAGTAACACTTTGAATTTTTAGGTTTCACTCTGTTTTCTCCTATATTGATAGATGTATTTGGAACTCTAAATCCAACACGGTTTGTGCTAGCTTCTTGAAACTTGACACAATAAAGTAGTTTCACGTTCTGTCTCTATGTTTTGTTTCCTCTTGATGTAGCCCTTAGCAGTGACTGGCGAGAAACACTTTCATGGAAACGGGTTGCCAAGCTTCCAAAAATTACGAATCTCCAGAAATCTCAGCAAATATTTTTTCACCCAAACTGGATGATACTTTCAGGTAATGATCAGTACACTAAGGCGACTTGGTTCCCGCAACTTCGTCCTTCTATGTTGAAGCGTTCATTTCCAGTAACAGTTTGAATTTTTAGGTTTCATTCTGTTTTCTCTTATATTGATAGATGTATTTGGAACTCTAAATCCAACACGGTTTGTGCTAGCTTCTTGAAACTTGACACAATACAGTAGATTCACGTTCTGTCTCTATGTTTTGTTTCCTCTTGATGTAGCCCTTAGCAGTGACTGGGAGAAACACTTTCATGGAAACGGGTTGCCAAGCGTCCAAAAATTACGAATCTCCAGAAATCTCAGCAAATATTTTTTCACCCAAACTGGATGATACTTTCAGGTAATGATCAGTACACTAAGGCGACTTGGTTCCCGCAACTTCGTCCTTGTATGTTGAAGCGTTCATTTCCAGTAACAGTTTTAATTTTTAGGTTTCACTCTATTTTCTCCTATATTGATAGATGTATTTGGAACTCTAAATCCAACACGGTTTGTGCTAGCTTCTTGAAACTTGACACAATAATGTAGTTTCACGTTCTATCTCTATGTTTTGTTTCCTTTTGATGTAGCCCTAAGCAGTGACTGGCGAGAAACACTTCAATATAAAGGGGTTGCCAAGCGTCCAAAAATTACGAATCTCCAGAAATCTTGGCAAATATTTTTTCACCCAAACTGGATGATACTTTCAGGTAATGATCAGTACACTAAGGCGACTTGGTTCCCGCAAATTCATCCTTCTATGTTGAAGCGTTCATTTCCAGTAACAGTTTTAATTTTTAGGTTTCACTCTATTTTCTCCTATATTGATAGATGTATTTGGAACTCTAAATCCAACACGGTTTGTGCTAGCTTCTTGAAACTTGACACAATAATGTAGTTTCACGTTCTATCTCTACGTTTTGTTTCTTCTTGATGTAGCCCTAAGCAGTGACTGGCGAGAAACACTTCCATATAAAGGGGTTGCCAAGCGTCCAAAAATTACGAATCTCCAGAAATCTCAGCAAATATTTTTTCACCCAAACTGGATGATACTTTCAGGTAATGATCAGTACACTAAGCCCACTTGGTTCACCAAATTTCGTTCTTCAATGTTGTAGCGTTCGTTTCCAGTAACAGTTTGAATTTTTAGGTTTCACTGTGTTTTTTTCCTATATTGATAGATGTATTTGGAACTCTAAATCCAACACGGTTTGTGCTAGCTTCTTGAAACTTGACACAATAAAGTAGTTTCACGTTCTGTCTCTATGTTTTGTTTCCTCTTGATGTAGCCCTTAGCAGGGACTGGCGAGAAACACTTTCATGGAAACGGGTTGCCAAGCTTCCAAAAATTACGAATCTCCAGAAATCTCAGCAAATATTTTTTCATCCAAACTGGATGATACTTTCAGGTAATGATCAGTACACTAAGGCGACTTGGTTCCCGCAACTTCGTCCTTCTATGTTGAAGCGTTCATTTCCAGTAACAGTTTGAATTTTTAGGTTTCATTCTGTTTTCTCTTATATTGATAGATGTATTTGGAACTCTAAATCCAACACGGTTTGTGCTAGCTTCTTGAAACTTGACACAATACAGTAGATTCACGTTCTGTCTCTATGTTTTGTTTCCTCTTGATGTAGCCCTTAGCAGTGACTGGGAGAAACACTTTCATGGAAACGGGTTGCAAGCGTCCAAAAATTACGAATCTCCAGAAATCTCAGCAAATATTTTTTCACCCAAACTGGATGATACTTTCAGGTAATGATCAGTACACTAAGCTGACTTGGTTCCCCAAATTTCATTCTTCTATGTTGAAGCATTCGTTTCCAGTAACAGTTTGAATTTTTAGGTTTCACTCTGTTTTCTCCTATATTGATAGATGTATTTGGAACTCTAAATCCAACACGGTTTGTGCTAGCTTCTTGAAACTTGACACAATAATGTAGTTTCACGTTCTATCTCTATGTTTTGTTTCCTCTTGATGTAGCCCTAAGCAGTGACTGGGAGAAACACTTTCATGGAAACGGGTTGCCAAGCGTCCAAAAATTACGAATCTCCAGAAATCTCAGCAAATATTTTTTCACCCAAACTGGATGATACTTTCAGGTAATGATCAGTACACTAAGCTGACTTGGTTCCCCAAATTTCATTCTTCTAAGTTGAAGCGTTCGTTTCCAGTAACAGTTTGAATTTTTAGGTTTCACTCTGTTTTCTCCTATATTGATAGATGTATTTGAACTCTAAATCCAACACGGTTTGTGCTAGCTTCTTGAAACTTGACACAATAATGTAGTTTCACGTTCTATCTCTATGTTTTGTTTCCTCTTGATGTAGCCCTAAGCAGTGACTGGCGAGAAACACTTCCATATAAAGGGGTTGCGAAGCGTCCAAAAATTACGAATCTCCAGAAATCTCAGCAAATATTTTTTCACCCAAACTGGATGATACTTTCAGGTAATGATCAGTACACTAAGCTGACTTGGTTCACCAAATTTCGTTCTTCAATGTTGTAGCGTTCGTTTCCAGTAACAGTTTGAATTTTTAGGTTTCACTCTGTTTTCTCCTATATTGATAGATGTATTTGGAACTCTAAATCCAACACGGTTTGTGCTAGCTTCTTGAAACTTGACACAATAAAGTAGTTTCACGTTCTGTCTCTATGTTTTGTTTCCTCTTGATGTAGCCCTTAGCAGTGACTGGCGAGAAACACTTTCATGGAAACGTGTTGCCAAGCGTCCAAAAATTACGAATCTCCAGAAATCTCAGCAAATATTTTTTCACCCAAACTGGATGATACTTTCAGGTAATGATCAGTACACTAAGCTGACTTGGTTCCCCAAATTTCATTCTTCTATGTTGAAGCGTTCGTTTCCAGTAACAGTTTGAATTTTTAGGTTTCACTCTGTTTTCTCCTATATTGATAGATGTATTTGGAACTCTAAATCCAACACGGTTTGTGCTAGCTTCTTGAAACTTGACACAATAATGTAGTTTCACGTTCTATCTCTACGTTTTGTTTCCTCTTGATGTAGCCCTAAGCAGTGACTGGCGAGAAACACTTCCATATAAAGGGGTTGCCAAGCATCCAAAAATTACGAATCTCCAGAAATCTCAGCAAATATTTTTTCACCCAAACTGGATGATACTTTCAGGTAATGATCAGTACACTAAGCCCACTTGGTTCACCAAATTTCGTTCTTCTATGTTGTAGCGTTCGTTTCCAGTAACACTTTGAATTTTTAGGTTTCACTCGGTTTTCTCATATATTGATAGATGTATTTGGAACTCTAAATCCAACACGGTTTGTGCTAGCTTCTTGAAACTTGACACAATAAAGTAGTTTCACGTTCTGTCACTATGTTTTGTTTCCTCTTGATGTAGCCCTTAGCAGTGACTGGCGAGAAACACTTTCATGGAAACGGGTTGCCAAGCTTCCAAAAATTACGAATCTCCAGAAATCTCAGCAAATATTTTTTCATCCAAACTGGATGATACTTTCAGGTAATGATCAGTACACTAAGGCGACTTGGTTCCCGCAACTTCATCCTTCTATGTTGAAGCGTTCATTTCCAGTAACAGTTTGAATTTTTAGGTTTCATTCTGTTTTCTCTTATATTGATAGATGTATTTGGAACTCTAAATCCAACACGGTTTGTGCTAGCTTCTTGAAACTTGACACAATACAGTAGATTCACGTTCTGTCTCTATGTTTTGTTTCCTCTTGATGTAGCCCTTAGCAGTGACTGGGAGAAACACTTTCATGGAAACGGGTTGCCAAGCGTCCAAAAATTACGAATCTCCAGAAATCTCAGCAAATATTTTTTCACCCAAACTGGATGATACTTTCAGGTAATGATCAGTACACTAAGGCGACTTGGTTCCCGCAACTTCATCCTTGTATGTTGAAGCGTTCATTTCCAGTAACAGTTTTAATTTTTAGGTTTCACTCTATTTTCTCCTATATTGATAGATGTATTTGGAACTCTAAATCCAACACGGTTTGTGCTAGCTTCTTGAAACTTGACACAATAATGTAGTTTCAAGTTCTATCTCTATGTTTTGTTTCCTCTTGATGTAGCCATAAGCAGTGACTGGCGAGAAACACTTCCATATAAAGGGGTTGCCAAGCGTCCAAATATTACGAATCTCCAGAAATCTCAGCAAATATTTTTTCACCCAAAGTGGATGATACTTTCAGGTAATGATCAGTACACTAAGCTGACTTGGTTCACCAAATTTCGTTCTTCTATGTTGTAGCGTTCGTTTCCAGTAACAGTTTGAATTTTTAGGTTTCACTCTGTTTTCTCCTATATTGATAGATGTATTTGGAACTCTAAATCCAACACGGTTTGTGCTAGCTTCTTGAAACTTGACACAATAAAGTAGTTTCACGTTCTGTCTCTATGTTTTGTTTCCTCTTGATGTGGCCCTTAGCAGTGACTGGGAGAAACACTTTCATGGAAACGTGTTGCGAAGCGTCCAAAAATTACGAATCTCCAGAAATCTCAGCAAATATTTTTTCACCCAAACTGGATGATACTTTCAGGTAATGATCAGTACACTAAGCTGACTTGATTCCCCAAATTTCATTCTTCTAAGTTGAAGCGTTCGTTTCCAGTAACAGTTTGAATTTTTAGGTTTCACTCTGTTTTCTCCTATATTGATAGATGTATTTGGAACTCTAAATCCAACACGGTTTGTGCTAGCTTCTTGAAACTTGACACAATAAAGTAGTTTCACGTTCTGTCTCTATGTTTTGTTTCCTCTTGATGTAGCCCTTAGCAGTGACTGGCGAGAAACACTTTCATGGAAACGTGTTGCCAAGCGTCCAAAAATTACGAATCTCAAGAAATCTCAGCAAATATTTTTTCACCCAAACTGGATGATACTTTCAGGTAATGATCAGTACACTAAGCTGACTTGGTTCCCCAAATTTCATTCTTCTATGTTGAAGCGTTCGTTTCCAGTAACAGTTTGAATTTGTAGGTTTCACTCTGTTTTCTCCTATATTGATAGATGTATTTGGAACTCTAAATCCAACACGGTTTGTGCTAGCTTCTTGAAACTTGACACAATAATGTAGTTTCACGTTCTATCTCTATGTTTTGTTTCCTCTTGATGTAGCCCTAAGCAGTGACTGGCGAGAAACACTTCCATATAAAGGGGTTGCCAAGCATCCAAATATTACGAACCTCCAAAAATCTCAGCAAATATTTTTTCACCCAAACTGGATGATACTTTCAGGTAATGATCAGTACACTAAGCCCACTTGGTTCACCAAATTTCGTTCTTCTATGTTGTAGCGTTTGTTTGCAGTAACAGTTTGAATTTTTAGGTTTCACTCTGTTTTCTCCTATATTGATAGATGTATTTGGAACTCTAAATCCAACACTGTTTGTGCTAGCTTCTTGAAACTAACACAATAAAGTAGTTTCATGTTCTGTCTCTATGTTTTGTTTCCTCTTGATGTAGCCCTTAGCAGTGACTGCCGAGAAACACTTTCATGGAAACGGGTTGCCAAGCGTCCAAAAATTATGAATCTCCAGAAATCTCACCAAATATTTTTTCACCCAAACTGGATGATACTTTCAGGTAATGATCAGTACACTAAGCTGACTTGGTTCCCCAAATTTCATTCTTCTATGTTGAAGCGTTCGTTTCCAGTAACAGTTTGAATTTTTAGGTTTCACTCTGTTTTCTCCTATATTGATAGATGTATTTGGAACTCTAAATCCAACACGGTTTGTGCTAGCTTCTTGAAACTTGACACAATAATGTAGTTTCACGTTCTATCTCTACGTTTTGTTTCCTCTTGATGTAGCCCTAAGCAGTGACTGGCGAGAAACACTTCCATATAAAGGGGTTGCCAAGCATCCAAAAATTACGAATCTCCAGAAATCTCAGCAAATATTTTTTCACCCAAACTGGATGATACTTTCAGGTAATGATCAGTACACTAAGCCCACTTGGTTCACCAAATTTCGTTCTTCTATGTTGTAGCGTTCGTTTCCAGTAACACTTTGAATTTTTAGGTTTCACTCGGTTTTCTCATATATTGATAGATGTATTTGGAACTCTAAATCCAACACGGTTTGTGCTAGCTTCTTGAAACTTGACACAATAAAGTAGTTTCACGTTCTGTCACTATGTTTTGTTTCCTCTTGATGTAGCCCTTAGCAGTGACTGGCGAGAAACACTTTCATGGAAACGGGTTGCCAAGCTTCCAAAAATTACGAATCTCCAGAAATCTCAGCAAATATTTTTTCATCCAAACTGGATGATACTTTCAGGTAATGATCAGTACACTAAGGCGACTTGGTTCCCGCAACTTCATCCTTCTATGTTGAAGCGTTCATTTCCAGTAACAGTTTGAATTTTTAGGTTTCATTCTGTTTTCTCTTATATTGATAGATGTATTTGGAACTCTAAATCCAACACGGTTTGTGCTAGCTTCTTGAAACTTGACACAATACAGTAGATTCACGTTCTGTCTCTATGTTTTGTTTCCTCTTGATGTAGCCCTTAGCAGTGACTGGGAGAAACACTTTCATGGAAACGGGTTGCCAAGCGTCCAAAAATTACGAATCTCCAGAAATCTCAGCAAATATTTTTTCACCCAAACTGGATGATACTTTCAGGTAATGATCAGTACACTAAGGCGACTTGGTTCCCGCAACTTCATCCTTGTATGTTGAAGCGTTCATTTCCAGTAACAGTTTTAATTTTTAGGTTTCACTCTATTTTCTCCTATATTGATAGATGTATTTGGAACTCTAAATCCAACACGGTTTGTGCTAGCTTCTTGAAACTTGACACAATAATGTAGTTTCAAGTTCTATCTCTATGTTTTGTTTCCTCTTGATGTAGCCATAAGCAGTGACTGGCGAGAAACACTTCCATATAAAGGGGTTGCCAAGCGTCCAAATATTACGAATCTCCAGAAATCTCAGCAAATATTTTTTCACCCAAAGTGGATGATACTTTCAGGTAATGATCAGTACACTAAGCTGACTTGGTTCACCAAATTTCGTTCTTCTATGTTGTAGCGTTCGTTTCCAGTAACAGTTTGAATTTTTAGGTTTCACTCTGTTTTCTCCTATATTGATAGATGTATTTGGAACTCTAAATCCAACACGGTTTGTGCTAGCTTCTTGAAACTTGACACAATAAAGTAGTTTCACGTTCTGTCTCTATGTTTTGTTTCCTCTTGATGTGGCCCTTAGCAGTGACTGGGAGAAACACTTTCATGGAAACGTGTTGCGAAGCGTCCAAAAATTACGAATCTCCAGAAATCTCAGCAAATATTTTTTCACCCAAACTGGATGATACTTTCAGGTAATGATCAGTACACTAAGCTGACTTGATTCCCCAAATTTCATTCTTCTAAGTTGAAGCGTTCGTTTCCAGTAACAGTTTGAATTTTTAGGTTTCACTCTGTTTTCTCCTATATTGATAGATGTATTTGGAACTCTAAATCCAACACGGTTTGTGCTAGCTTCTTGAAACTTGACACAATAAAGTAGTTTCACGTTCTGTCTCTATGTTTTGTTTCCTCTTGATGTAGCCCTTAGCAGTGACTGGCGAGAAACACTTTCATGGAAACGGGTTGCCAAGCGTCCAAAAATTACGAATCTCAAGAAATCTCAGCAAATATTTTTTCACCCAAACTGGATGATACTTTCAGGTAATGATCAGTACACTAAGCTGACTTGGTTCCCCAAATTTCATTCTTCTATGTTGAAGCGTTCGTTTCCAGTAACAGTTTGAATTTGTAGGTTTCACTCTGTTTTCTCCTATATTGATAGATGTATTTGGAACTCTAAATCCAACACGGTTTGTGCTAGCTTCTTGAAACTTGACACAATAATGTAGTTTCACGTTCTATCTCTATGTTTTGTTTCCTCTTGATGTAGCCCTAAGCAGTGACTGGCGAGAAACACTTCCATATAAAGGGGTTGCCAAGCATCCAAATATTACGAACCTCCAAAAATCTCAGCAAATATTTTTTCACCCAAACTGGATGATACTTTCAGGTAATGATCAGTACACTAAGCCCACTTGGTTCACCAAATTTCGTTCTTCTATGTTGTAGCGTTTGTTTGCAGTAACAGTTTGAATTTTTAGGTTTCACTCTGTTTTCTCCTATATTGATAGATGTATTTGGAACTCTAAATCCAACACTGTTTGTGCTAGCTTCTTGAAACTAACACAATAAAGTAGTTTCATGTTCTGTCTCTATGTTTTGTTTCCTCTTGATGTAGCCCTTAGCAGTGACTGCCGAGAAACACTTTCATGGAAACGGGTTGCCAAGCGTCCAAAAATTATGAATCTCCAGAAATCTCACCAAATATTTTTTCACCCAAACTGGATGATACTTTCAGGTAATGATCAGTACACTAAGCTGACTTGGTTCCCCAAATTTCATTCTTCTATGTTGAAGCGTTCGTTTCCAGTAACAGTTTGAATTTTTAGGTTTCACTCTGTTTTCTCCTATATTGATAGATGTATTTGGAACTCTAAATCCAACACGGTTTGTGCTAGCTTCTTGAAACTTGACACAATAATGTAGTTTCACGTTCTATCTCTATGTTTTGTTTCCTCTTGATGTAGCCCTAAGCAGTGACTGGCGAGAAACACTTCCATATAAAGGGGTTGCCAAGCGTCCAAAAATTACGAATCTCCAGAAATCTCAGCAAATATTTTTTAACCCAAACTGGATGATACTTTCAGGTAATGATGAGTACACTAAGCCCACTTGGTTCACCAAATTTCGTTCTTCTATGTTGAAGCATTCGTTTCCAGTAACAGTTTGAATTTTTCGGTTCCACTCTGTTTTCTCCTATATTGATAGATGTATTTGGAACTCTAAATCCAACACGGTTTGTGCTAGCTTCTTGAAACTTGACACAATAATGTAGTTTCACGTTCTATCTCTATGTTTTGTTTCCTCTTGATGTAGCCCTAAGCAGTGACTGGCGAGAAACACTTCCATATAAAGGGGTTGCCAAGCGTCCAAAAATTACGAATCTCCAGAAATCTCAGCAAATATTTTTTAACCCAAACTGGATGATACTTTCAGGTAATGATGAGTACACTAAGCCCACTTGGTTCACCAAATTTCGTTCTTCTATGTTGAAGCATTCGTTTCCAGTAACAGTTTGAATTTTTCGGTTCCACTCTGTTTTCTCCTATATTGATAGATGTATTTGGAACTCTAAATCCAACACGGTTTGTGCTAGCTTCTTGAAACTTGACACAATAATGTAGTTTCACGTTCTATCTCTATGTTTTGTTTCCTCTTGATGTAGCCCTAAGCAGTGACTGGCGAGAAACACTTCCATATAAAGGGGTTGCCAAGCGTCCAAATATTACGAATCTCCAGAAATCTCAGCAAATATTTTTTCACCCAAACTGGATGATACTTTCAGGTAATGATCAGTACACTAAGCCCACTTGGTTCACCAAATTTCGTTCTATGTTGTAGCGTTCGTTTCCAGTAACACTTTGAATTTTTAGGTTTCACTCTGTTTTCTCCTATATTGATAGATGTATTTGGAACTCTAAATCCAACACGGTTTGTGCTAGCTTCTTGAAACTTGACACAATAAAGTAGTTTCACGTTCTGTCTCTATGTTTGTTTCCTCTTGATGTAGCCCTTAGCAGTGACTGGCGAGAAACACTTTCATGGAAACGGGTTGCCAAGCTTCCAAAAATTACGAATCTCCAGAAATCTCAGCAAATATTTTTTCATCCAAACTGGATGATACTTTCAGGTAATGATCAGTACACTAAGGCGACTTGGTTCCCGCAACTTCGTCCTTCTATGTTGAAGCGTTCATTTCCAGTAACAGTTTGAATTTTTAGGTTTCACTCTATTTTCGCCTATATTGATAGATGTATTTGGAACTCTAAATCCAACACGGTTTGTGCTAGCTTCTTGAAACTTGACACAATAATGTAGTTTCACGTTCTATCTCTATGTTTTGTTTCCTCTTGATGTAGCCCTAAGCAGTGACTGGCGAGAAACACTTTCATGGAAAGGGGTTGCCAAGCATCCAAAAATTACGAATCTCCAGAAATATCAGCAAATATTTTTTCACCCAAACTTGATGATAGTTTCAGGTAATGATCAGTACACTAAGGCGACTTGGTTCCCGAAACTTCGTTCTTCTATGTTGAAGCGTTCATTTCCAGTAACAGTTTGAATTTTTAGGTTTCACTCTGTTTTCTCTTATATTGATAGATTTATTTGGAACTCTAAATCCAACACGGTTTGTGCTAGTTTCTTGAAACTTGACACAATACAGTAGATTCACGTTCTGTCTCTATGTTTTGTTTTCTCTTGATGTAGCCCTTAGCAGTGACTGGGAGAAACACTTTCATGGAAACGGGTTGCCAAGCGTCCAAAAATTACGAATCTCCAGAAATCTCAGCAAATATTTTTTCACCCAAACTGGATGATACTTTCAGGTAATGATCAGTACACTAAGCTGACTTGGTTCCCCAAATTTCATTCTTCTATGTTGAAGCATTCGTTTCCAGTAACAGTTTGAATTTTTAGGTTTCACTCTGTTTTCTCCTATATTGATAGATGTATTTGGAACTCTAAATCCAACACGGTTTGTGCTAGCTTCTTGAAACTTGACACAATAAAGTAGTTTCACGTTCTATCTCCATGTTTTGTTTCCTCTTGATGTAGCCCTAAGCAGTGACTGGCGAGAAACACTTTCATGGAAATGGGTTGCCAAGCTTCCAAAAATTACGAATGTCCAGAAATCTCAGCAAATATTTTTTCATCCAAACTGGATGATACTTTCAGGTAATGATCAGTACACTAAGGCGACTTGGTTCCCGCAACTTCGTCCTTCTATATTGAAGCGTTCATTTCCAGTAACAGTTTGAATTTTTAGGTTTCACTCTATTTTCGCCTATATTGATAGATTTATTTCGAACTCTAAATCCAACACGGTTTGTGCTAGCTTCTTGAAACTTGACACAATAATGTAGTTTCACGTTCTATCTCTATGTTTTGTTTCCTCTTGATGTAGCCCTAAGCAGTGACTGGCGAGAAACACTTCCATATGAAAAGATTGACAAGCGTCCAAATATTACGAATCTCCAGAAATCTCAGCAAATATATTTTCACCCAAACTGGATGATACTTTCAGGTAATGATCAGTACACTAAGCTGACTTGGTTCCCCAAATTTCATTCTTCTATGTTGAAGCGTTCGTTTCCAGTAGCAGTTTGAATTTTTAGGTTTCACTCTGTTTTCTCCTATATTGATAGATGTATTTGGAACTCTAAATCCAACACGGTTTGTGCTAGCTTCTTGAAACTTGACACAATAATGTAGTTTCACCTTCTATCTCTATGTTTTTTTTCCTCTTGATGTAGCCCTAAGCAGTGACCGGCGAGAAACACTTCCATATAAAGGGGTTGCAAGGGTCCAAAAATTACGAATCTCCAGAAATCTCAGCAAATATTTTTTCACCCAAACTGGATGATACTTTCAGGTAATGATCAGTACACTAAGCTGACTTGGTTCCCCAAATTTCATTCTTCTATGTTGAAGCGTTCGTTTCCAGTAACAGTTTGAATTTTTCGGTTTCACTCTGTTTTCTCCTATATTGATAGATGTATTTGGAACTCTAAATCCAACACGGTTTGTGCTCGCTTCTTGAAACTTGACACAATAAAGTAGTTTCACGTTCTATCTCTATGATTTGTTTCCTCTTGATGTAGCCCTAAGCAGTGACTGGCGAGAAACACTTTCATGGAAAGGGGTTGCCAAGCATCCAAAAATTACGAATCTCCAGAAATATCAGCAAATATTTTTTCACCCAAACTAGATGATACTTTCAGGTAATGATCAGTACACTAAGGCGACTTGGTTCCCGAAACTTCGTTCTTCTATGTTGAAGCGTTCATTTCCAGTAACAGTTTGAATTTTTAGGTTTCATTCTGTTTTCTCCTATATTGATAGATGTATTTGGAACTCTAAATCCAAAACGGTTTGTGCTAGCTTCTTGAAACTTGACAAAATACAGTAGATTCACGTTCTGTCTCTATGTTTTGTTTCCTCTTGATGTAGCCCTTAGCAGTGACTGGGAGAAACACTTTCATGGAAACGGGTTGCCAAGCGTCCAAAAATTACGAATCTCCAGAAATATCAGCAAATATTTTTTCATCCAAACTGGATGATACTTTCAGGTAATGATCAGTACACTAAGCTGACTTGGTTCCCCAAATTTCATTCTTCTATGTTGAAGCATTCGTTTCCAGTAACAGTTTGAATTTTTAGGTTTCACTCTGTTTTCTCCTATATTGATAGATGTATTTGGAACTCTAAATCCAACACGGTTTGTGCTAGCTTCTTGAAACTTGACACAATAATGTAGTTTCACGTTCTATCTCTATGTTTTGTTTCCTCTTGATGTAGCCCTAAGCAGTGACTGGCGAGAAACACTTCCATATAAAGGGGTTGCCAAGCGTCCAAAAATTACGAATCTCCAGAAATATCAGCAAATATTTTTTCACCCAAACTGGATGATACTTTCAGGTAATGATCAGTACACTAAGGCGACTTGATTCCCGCAACTTCGTCCTTCTATGTTGAAGCGTTCATTTCCAGTAACAGTTTGAATTTTTAGGTTTCACTCTATTTTCTCCAATATTGATAGATGTATTTGGAACTCTAAATCCAACACGGTTTGTGCTAGCTTCTTGAAACTTGACACAATAATGTAGTTTCACGTTCTATCTCTATGTTTTGTTTCCTCTTGATGTAGCCCTAAGCAGTGACTGGCGAGAAACACTTCCATATAAAGGGGTTGCCAAGCGTCCAAAAATTACGAATCTCCAGAAATCTCAGCAAATATTTTTTCACCCAAACTAGATGATACTTTCAGGTAATGATCAGTACACTAAGCTGACTTGGTTCACCAAATTTCGTTCTTCTATGTTGTAGCGTTCGTTTCCAGTAACAGTTTGAATTTTTAGGTTTCACTCTGTTTTCTCCTATATTGATAGATGTATTTGGAACTCTAAATCCAACACGGTTTGTGCTAGTTTCTTGAAACTTGACACAATAAAGTAGTTTCACGTTCTATCTCCATGTTTTGTTTCCTCTTGATGTAGCCCTTAGCAGTGACTGGGAGAAACACTTTCATTGAAACGGGTTGCCAAGCGTCCAAAAATTACGAATCTCCAGAAATCTCAGAAAATATTTTTTCACCCAAACTGGATGATACTTTCAGGTAATGATAAGTACACTAAGCTGACTTGGTTCACCAAATTTTATTCTTCTAAGTTGAAGCGTTCGTTTCCAGTAACTGTTTGAATTTTTAGGTTTCACTCTGTTTTCTCCTATATTGATAGATGTATTTGGAACTCTAAATCCAACACGGTTTGTGCTAGCTTCTTGAAACTTGACACAATAATGTAGTTTCACGTTCTATCTCTATGTTTTGTTTCCTCTTGATGTAGCCCTAAGCAGTGACTGGCGAGAAACACTTCCATATAAAGGGGTTGCCAAGCGTCCAAATATTACGAATCTCCAGAAATCTCAGCAAATATTTTTTCACCCAAACTGGATGATACTTTCAGGTAATGATCAGTACACTAAGCCCACTTGGTTCACCAAATTTCGTTCTATGTTGTAGCGTTCGTTTCCAGTAACACTTTGAATTTTTAGGTTTCACTCTGTTTTCTCCTATATTGATAGATGTATTTGGAACTCTAAATCCAACACGGTTTGTGCTAGCTTCTTGAAACTTGACACAATAAAGTAGTTTCACGTTCTGTCTCTATGTTTGTTTCCTCTTGATGTAGCCCTTAGCAGTGACTGGCGAGAAACACTTTCATGGAAACGGGTTGCCAAGCTTCCAAAAATTACGAATTTCCAGAAATCTCAGCAAATATTTTTTCATCCAAACTGGATGATACTTTCAGGTAATGATCAGTACACTAAGGCGACTTGGTTCCCGCAACTTCGTCCTTCTATGTTGAAGCGTTCATTTCCAGTAAGAGTTTGAATTTTTAGGTTTCACTCTATTTTCGCCTATATTGATAGATGTATTTGGAACTCTAAATCCAACACGGTTTGTGCTAGCTTCTTGAAACTTGACACAATAATGTAGTTTCACGTTCTATCTCTATGTTTTGTTTCCTCTTGATGTAGCCCTAAGCAGTGACTGGCGAGAAACACTTTCATGGAAAGGGGTTGCCAAGCATCCAAAAATTACGAATCTCCAGAAATATCAGCAAATATTTTTTCACCCAAACTGGATGATACTTTCAGGTAATGATCAGTACACTAAGGCGACTTGGTTCCCGCAACTTCGTCCTTGTATGTTGAAGCGTTCATTTCCAGTAACAGTTTGAATTTTTAGGTTTCACTCTGTTTTCTCTTATATTGATAGATGTATTTGGAACTCTAAATCCAACACGGTTTGTGCTAGTTTCTTGAAACTTGACACAATACAGTAGATTCACGTTCTGTCTCTATGTTTTGTTTTCTCTTGATGTAGCCCTTAGCAGTGACTGGGAGAAACACTTTCATGGAAACGGGTTGCCAAGCGTCCAAAAATTACGAATCTCCAGAAATCTCAGCAAATATTTTTTCACCCAAACTGGATGATACTTTCAGGTAATGATCAGTACACTAAGCTGACTTGGTTCCCCAAATTTCATTCTTCTATGTTGAAGCATTCGTTTCCAGTAACAGTTTGAATTTTTAGGTTTCACTCTGTTTTCTCCTATATTGATAGATGTATTTGGAACTCTAAATCCAACACGGTTTGTGCTAGCTTCTTGAAACTTGACACAATAATGTAGTTTCACGTTCTATCTCTATGTTTTTTTTCCTCTTGATGTAGCCCTAAGCAGTGACTGGCGAGAAACACTTCCATATAAAGGGGTTGCCAAGCGTCCAAAAATTACGAATCTCCAGAAATCTCAGCAAATATTTTTTCACCCAAACTGGATGATACTTTCAGGTAATGATCAGTACACTAAGGCGACTTGGTTCCCGCAACTTCGTCCTTCTATGTTGAAGCGTTCATTTCCAGTAACAGTTTGAATTTTTAGGTTTCACTCTATTTTCTCCTATATTGATAGATGTATTTGGAACTCTAAATCCAACACGGTTTGTGCTAGCTTCTTGAAACTTGACACAATAATGTAGTTTCACGTTCTATCTCTATGTTTTGTTTCCTCTTGATGTAGCCCTAAGCAGTGACTGGCGAGAAACACTTCCATATAAAGGGGTTGCCAAGCGTCCAAATATTACGAATCTCCAGAAATCTCAGCAAATATTTTTTCACACAAACTGGATGATACTTTCAGGTAATGATCAGTACACTAAGCTGACTTGGTTCACCAAATTTCGTTCTTCTATGTTGTAGCGTTCGTTTCCAGTAACAGTTTGAATTTTTAGGTTTCACTCTGTTTTCTCCTATATTGATAGATGTATTTGGAACTCTAAATCCAACACGGTTTGTGCTAGCTTCTTGAAACTTGACACAATAATGTAGATTCACGTTCTATCTCTATGTTTTGTTTCCTCTTGATGTAGCCCTAAGCAGTGACTGGTGAGAAACACTTCCATATAAAGGGGTTGCCAAGCATCCAAAAATTACGAATCTCCAGAAATCTCAGCAAATATTTTTTCACGCAAACTGGATGATACATTCAGGTAATGATGAGTACACTAAGCCCACTTGGTTCACCAAATTTCGTTCTTCTACGTTGAAGCATTCGTTTCCAGTAACAGTTTGAATTTTTCGGTTCCACTCTGTTTTCTCCTATATTGATAGATGTATTTGGATCTCTAAATACAACACGGTTTGTGCTAGCTTCTTGAAACTTGACACAATAATGTAGTTTCACGTTCTATCTCTATGTTTTGTTTCCTCTTGATGTAGCCCTAAGCAGTGACTGTCGAGAAACACTTCCATATAAAGGGGTTGCCAAGCGCCCAAAAATTACGAATCTCCAGAAATCTCAGCAAATATTTTTTCACCCAAACTGGATGATACTTTCAGGTAATGATCAGTACACTAAGCTGACTTGGTTCACCAAATTTCGTTCTTCAATGTTGTAGCGTTCGTTTCCAGTAACAGTTTGAATTTTTAGGTTTCACTCTGTTTTCTCCTATATTGATAGATGTATTTGGAACTCTAAATCCAACACGGTTTGTGCTAGCTTCTTGAAACTTGACACAATAAAGTAGTTTCACGTTCTGTCTCTATGTTTTGTTTCCTCTTGATGTAGCCCTTAGCAGTGACTGGCGAGAAACACTTTCATATAAAGGGGTTGCCAAGCGTCCAAAAATTACGAATCTCCAGAAATCTCAGCAAATATTTTTTCACCCAAACTGGATGATACTTTCAGGTAATGATCAGTACACTAAGCTGACTTGGTTCCCCAAATTTCATTCTTCTATGTTGAAGCGTTCGTTTCCAGTAACAGTTTGAATTTTTAGGTTTCACTCTGTTTTCTCCTATATTGATAGATGTATTTGGAACTCTAAATCCAACACGGTTTGTGCTAGCTTCTTGAAACTTGACACAATAATGTAGTTTCACGTTCTATCTCTACGTTTTGTTTCTTCTTGATGTAGCCCTAAGCAGTGACTGGCGAGAAACACTTCCATATAAAGGGGTTGCCAAGCGTCCAAAAATTACGAATCTCCAGAAATCTCAGCAAATATTTTTTCACCCAAACTGGATGATACTTTCAGGTAATGATCAGTACACTAAGCCCACTTGGTTCACCAAATTTCGTTCTTCAATGTTGTAGCATTCGTTTCCAGTAACAGTTTGAATTTTTAGGTTTCACTGTGTTTTCTCCTATATTGATAGATGTATTTGGAACTCTAAATCCAACACGGTTTGTGCTAGCTTCTTGAAACTTGACACAATAAAGTAGTTTCACGTTCTGTCTCTATGTTTTGTTTCCTCTTGATGTAGCCCTTAGCAGTGACTGGCGAGAAACACTTTCATGGAAACGGGTTGCCAAGCTTCCAAAAATTACGAATCTCTAGAAATCTCAGCAAATATTTTTTCATCCAAACTGGATGATACTTTCAGGTAATGATCAGTACACTAAGGCGACTTGGTTCCCGCAACTTCGTCCTTCTATGTTGAAGCGTTCATTTCCAGTAACAGTTTGAATTTTTAGGTTTCATTCTGTTTTCTCTTATATTGATAGATGTATTTGGAACTCTAAATCCAAAACGGTTTGTGCTAGCTTCTTGAAACTTGACACAATACAGTAGATTCACGTTCTGTCTCTATGTTTTGTTTCCTCTTGATGTAGCCCTTAGCAGTGACTGGGAGAAACACTTTCATGGAAACGGGTTGCCAAGCGTCCAAAAATTACGAATCTCCAGAAATCTCAGCAAATATTTTTTCACCCAAACTGGATGATACTTTCAGGTAATGATCAGTACACTAAGCTGACTTGGTTCCCCAAATTTCATTCTTCTATGTTGAAGCATTCGTTTCCAGTAACAGTTTGAATTTTTAGGTTTCACTCTGTTTTCTCCTATATTGATAGATGTATTTGGAACTCTAAATCCAACACGGTTTGTGCTAGCTTCTTGAAACTTGACACAATAATGTAGTTTCACGTTCTATCTCTATGTTTTGTTTCCTTTTGATGTAGCGCTAAGCAGTGACTGGCGAGAAACACTTCCATATAAAGGGGTTGCCAAGCGTCCAAAAATTACGAATCTCCAGAAATCTCAGCAAATATTTTTTCATCCAAACTGGATGATACTTTCAGGTAATGATCAGTACACTAAGGCGACTTGGTTCCCTCAACTTCGTCCTTCTATGTTGAAGCGTTCATTTCCAGTAACAGTTTGAATTTTTAGGTTTCATTCTGTTTTCTCTTATATTGATAGATGTATTTGGAACTCTAAATCCAACATGGTTTGTGCTAGCTTCTTGAAACTTGACACAATACAGTAGATTCACGTTCTGTCTCTATGTTTTGTTTCCTCTTGATGTAGCCCTTAGCAGTGACTGGGAGAAACACTTTCATGGAAACGGGTTGCAAGCGTCCAAAAATTACGAATCTCCAGAAATCTCAGCAAATATTTTTTCACCCAAACTGGATGATACTTTCAGGTAATGATCAGTACACTAAGCTGACTTGGTTCCCCAAATTTCATTCTTCTATGTTGAAGCATTCGTTTCCAGTAACAGTTTGAATTTTTAGGTTTCACTCTGTTTTCTCCTATATTGATAGATGTATTTGGAACTCTAAATCCAACACGGTTTGTGCTAGCTTCTTGAAACTTGACACAATAAAGTAGTTTCACGTTCTATCTCTATGTTTTGTTTCCTCTTGATGTAGCCCTTAGCAGTGACTGGCGAGAAACACTTTCATGGAAACGTGTTGCCAAGCGTCCAAAACTTACGAATCTCCAGAAATCTCAGCAAATATTTTTTCACCCAAACTGGATGATACTTTCAGGTAATGATCAGTACACTAAGCTGACTTGGTTCCCCAAATTTCATTCTTCTATGTTGAAGCGTTCGTTTCCAGTAACAGTTTGAATTTTTAGGTTTCACTCTGTTTTCTCCTATATTGATAGATGTATTTGGAACTCTAAATCCAACACGGTTTGTGCTAGCTTCTTGAAACTTGACACAATAATGTAGTTTCACGTTCTATCTCTACGTTTTGTTTCTTCTTGATGTAGCCCTAAGCAGTGACTGGCGAGAAACACTTCCATATAAAGGGGTTGCCAAGCGTCCAAAAATTACGAATCTCCAGAAATCTCAGCAAATATTTTTTCACCCAAACTGGATGATACTTTCAGGTAATGATCAGTACACTAAGCCCACTTGGTTCACCAAATTTCGTTCTTCAATGTTGTAGCGTTCGTTTCCAGTAACAGTTTGAATTTTTAGGTTTCACTGTGTTTTCTCCTATATTGATAGATGTATTTGGAACTCTAAATCCAACACGGTTAGTGCTAGCTTCTTGAAACTTGACACAATAAAGTAGTTTCACGTTCTGTCTCTATGTTTTGTTTCCTCTTGATGTAGCCCTTAGCAGTGACTGGCGAGAAACACTTTCATGGAAACGGGTTGCCAAGCTTCCAAAAATTACGAATCTCCAGAAATCTCAGCAAATATTTTTTCATCCAAACTGGATGATACTTTCAGGTAATGATCAGTACACTAAGGCGACTTGGTTCCCGCAACTTCGTCCTTCTATGTTGAAGCGTTCATTTCCAGTAACAGTTTGAATTTTTAGGTTTCATTCTGTTTTCTCTTATATTGATAGATGTATTTGGAACTCTAAATCCAACACGGTTTGTGCTAGCTTCTTGAAACTTGACACAATACAGTAGATTCACGTTCTGTCTCTATGTTTTGTTTCCTCTTGATGTAGCCCTTAGCAGTGACTGGGAGAAACACTTTCATGGAAACGGGTTGCCAAGCGTCCAAAAATTACGAATCTCCAGAAATCTCAGCAAATATTTTTTCACCCAAACTGGATGATACTTTCAGGTAATGATCAGTACACTAAGGCGACTTGGTTCCCGCAACTTCGTCCTTGTATGTTGAAGCGTTCATTTCCAGTAACAGTTTTAATGTTTAGGTTTCACTCTATTTTCTCCTATATTGATAGATGTATTTGGAACTCTAAATCCAACACGGTTTGTGCTAGCTTCTTGAAACTTGACACAATAATGTAGTTTCACGTTCTATCTCTATGTTTTGTTTCCTTTTGATGTAGCCCTAAGCAGTGACTGGCGAGAAACACTTCCATATAAAGGGGTTGCCAAGCGTCCAAAAATTACGAATCTCCAGAAATCTCAGCAAATATTTTTTCACCCAAACTGGATGATACTTTCAGGTAATGATCAGTACACTAAGGCGACTTGGTTCCCGCAAATTCATCCTTCTATGTTGAAGCGTTCATTTCCAGTAACAGTTTTAATTTTTAGGTTTCACTCTATTTTCTCCTATATTGATAGATGTATTTGGAACTCTAAATCCAACACGGTTTGTGCTAGCTTCTTGAAACTTGACACAATAATGTAGTTTCACGTTCTATCTCTACGTTTTGTTTCTTCTTGATGTAGCCCTAAGCAGTGACTGGCGAGAAACACTTCCATATAAAGGGGTTGCCAAGCGTCCAAAAATTACGAATCTCCAGAAATCTCAGCAAATATTTTTTCACCCAAACTGGATGATACTTTCAGGTAATGATCAGTACACTAAGCCCACTTGGTTCACCAAATTTCGTTCTTCAATGTTGTAGCGTTCGTTTCCAGTAACAGTTTGAATTTTTAGGTTTCACTGTGTTTTCTCCTATATTGATAGATGTATTTGGAACTCTAAATCCAACACGGTTTGTGCTAGCTTCTTGAAACTTGACACAATAAAGTAGTTTCACGTTCTGTCTCTATGTTTTGTTTCCTCTTGATGTAGCCCTTAGCAGTGACTGGCGAGAAACACTTTCATGGAAACGGGTTGCCAAGCTTCCAAAAATTACGAATCTCCAGAAATCTCAGCAAATATTTTTTCATCCAAACTGGATGATACTTTCAGGTAATGATCAGTACACTAAGGCGACTTGGTTCCCGCAACTTCGTCCTTCTATGTTGAAGCGTTCATTTCCAGTAACAGGTTGAATTTTTAGGTTTCATTCTGTTTTCTCTTATATTGATAGATGTATTTGGAACTCTAAATCCAACACGGTTTGTGCTAGCTTCTTGAAACTTGACACAATACAGTAGATTCACGTTCTGTCTCTATGTTTTGTTTCCTCTTGATGTAGCCCTTAGCAGTGACTGGGAGAAACACTTTCATGGAAACGGGTTGCAAGCGTCCAAAAATTACGAATCTCCAGAAATCTCAGCAAATATTTTTTCACCCAAACTGGATGATACTTTCAGGTAATGATCAGTACACTAAGCTGACTTGGTTCCCCAAATTTCATTCTTCTATGTTGAAGCATTCGTTTCCAGTAACAGTTTGAATTTTTAGGTTTCACTCTGTTTTCTCCTATATTGATAGATGTATTTGGAACTCTAAATCCAACACGGTTTGTGCTAGCTTCTTGAAACTTGACACAATAATGTAGTTTCACGTTCTATCTCTATGTTTTGTTTCCTCTTGATGTAGCCCTAAGCAGTGACTGGGAGAAACACTTTCATGGAAACGGGTTGCCAAGCGTCCAAAAATTACGAATCTCCAGAAATCTCAGCAAATATTTTTTCACCCAAACTGGATGATACTTTCAGGTAATGATCAGTACACTAAGCTGACTTGGTTCCCCAAATTTCATTCTTCTAAGTTGAAGCGTTCGTTTCCAGTAACAGTTTGAATTTTTAGGTTTCACTCTGTTTTCTCCTATATTGATAGATGTATTTGAACTCTAAATCCAACACGGTTTGTGCTAGCTTCTTGAAACTTGACACAATAATGTAGTTTCACGTTCTATCTCTATGTTTTGTTTCCTCTTGATGTAGCCCTAAGCAGTGACTGGCGAGAAACACTTCCATATAAAGGGGTTGCGAAGCGTCCAAAAATTACGAATCTCCAGAAATCTCAGCAAATATTTTTTCACCCAAACTGGATGATACTTTCAGGTAATGATCAGTACACTAAGCTGACTTGGTTCACCAAATTTCGTTCTTCAATGTTGTAGCGTTCGTTTCCAGTAACAGTTTGAATTTTTAGGTTTCACTCTGTTTTCTCCTATATTGATAGATGTATTTGGAACTCTAAATCCAACACGGTTTGTGCTAGCTTCTTGAAACTTGACACAATAAAGTAGTTTCACGTTCTGTCTCTATGTTTTGTTTCCTCTTGATGTAGCCCTTAGCAGTGACTGGCGAGAAACACTTTCATGGAAACGTGTTGCCAAGCGTCCAAAAATTACGAATCTCCAGAAATCTCAGCAAATATTTTTTCACCCAAACTGGATGATACTTTCAGGTAATGATCAGTACACTAAGCTGACTTGGTTCCCCAAATTTCATTCTTCTATGTTGAAGCGTTCGTTTCCAGTAACAGTTTGAATTTTTAGGTTTCACTCTGTTTTCTCCTATATTGATAGATGTATTTGGAACTCTATATCCAACACGGTTTGTGCTAGCTTCTTGAAACTTGACACAATAATGTAGTTTCACGTTCTATCTCTACGTTTTGTTTCCTCTTGATCTAGCCCTAAGCAGTGACTGGCGAGAAACACTTCCATATAAAGGGGTTGCCAAGCATCCAAAAATTACGAATCTCCAGAAATCTCAGCAAATATTTTTTCACCCAAACTGGATGATACTTTCAGGTAATGATCAGTACACTAAGCCCACTTGGTTCACCAAATTTCGTTCTTCTATGTTGTAGCGTTCGTTTCCAGTAACACTTTGAATTTTTAGGTTTCACTCTGTTTTCTCATATATTGATAGATGTATTTGGAACTCTAAATCCAACACGGTTTGTGCTAGCTTCTTGAAACTTGACACAATAAAGTAGTTTCACGTTCTGTCTCTATGTTTTGTTTCCTCTTGATGTAGCCCTTAGCAGTGACTGGCGAGAAACACTTTCATGGAAACGGGTTGCCAAGCTTCCAAAAATTACGAATCTCCAGAAATCTCAGCAAATATTTTTTCATCCAAACTGGATGATACTTTCAGGTAATGATCAGTACACTAAGGCGACTTGGTTCCCGCAACTTCATCCTTCTATGTTGAAGCGTTCATTTCCAGTAACAGTTTGAATTTTTAGGTTTCATTCTGTTTTCTCTTATATTGATAGATGTATTTGGAACTCTAAATCCAACACGGTTTGTGCTAGCTTCTTGAAACTTGACACAATACAGTAGATTCACGTTCTGTCTCTATGTTTTGTTTCCTCTTGATGTAGCCCTTAGCAGTGACTGGGAGAAACACTTTCATGGAAACGGGTTGCCAAGCGTCCAAAAATTACGAATCTCCAGAAATCTCAGCAAATATTTTTTCACCCAAACTGGATGATACTTTCAGGTAATGATCAGTACACTAAGGCGACTTGGTTCCCGCAACTTCGTCCTTGTATGTTGAAGCGTTCATTTCCAGTAACAGTTTTAATTTTTAGGTTTCACTCTATTTTCTCCTATATTGATAGATGTATTTGGAACTCTAAATCCAACACGGTTTGTGCTAGCTTCTTGAAACTTGACACAATAATGTAGTTTCAAGTTCTATCTCTATGTTTTGTTTCCTCTTGATGTAGCCCTAAGCAGTGACTGGCGAGAAACACTTCCATATAAAGGGGTTGCCAAGCGTCCAAATATTACGAATCTCCAGAAATCTCAGCAAATATTTTTTCACCCAAAGTGGATGATACTTTCAGGTAATGATCAGTACACTAAGCTGACTTGGTTCACCAAATTTCGTTCTTCTATGTTGTAGCGTTCGTTTCCAGTAACAGTTTGAATTTTTAGGTTTCACTCTGTTTTCTCCTATATTGATAGATGTATTTGGAACTCTAAATCCAACACGGTTTGTGCTAGCTTCTTGAAACTTGACACAATAAAGTAGTTTCACGTTCTATCTCCATGTTTTGTTTCCTCTTGATGTAGCCCTAAGCAGTGACTGGGAGAAACACTTTCATGGAAACGTGTTGCGAAGCGTCCAAAAATTACGAATCTCCAGAAATCTCAGCAAATATTTTTTCACCCAAAATGGATGATACTTTCAGGTAATGATCAGTACACTAAGCTGACTTGATTCCCCAAATTTCATTCTTCTAAGTTGAAGCGTTCGTTTCCAGTAACAGTTTGAATTTTTAGGTTTCACTCCGTTTTCTCCTATATTGATAGATGTATTTGGAACTCTAAATCCAACACGGTTTGTGCTAGCTTCTTGAAACTTGACACAATAAAGTAGTTTCACGTTCTGTCTCTATGTTTTGTTTCCTCTTGATGTAGCCCTTAGCAGTGACTGGCGAGAAACACTTTCATGGAAACGGGTTGCCATGCGTCCAAAAATTACGAATCTCCAGAAATCTCAGCAAATATTTTTTCACCCAAACTGGATGATACTTTCAGGTAATGATCAGTACACTAAGCTGACTTGGTTCCCCAAATTTCATTCTTCTATGTTGAAGCGTTCGTTTCCAGTAACAGTTTGAATTTTTAGGTTTCACTCTGTTTTCTCCTATATTGATAGATGTATTTGGAACTCTAAATCCAACACGGTTTGTGCTAGCTTCTTGAAACTTGACACAATAATGTAGTTTCACGTTCTATCTCTATGTTTTGTTTCCTCTTGATGTAGCCCTAAGCAGTGACTGGCGAGAAACACTTCCATATAAAGGGGTTGCCAAGCATCCAAATATTACGAATCTCCAAAAATCTCAGCAAATATTTTTTCACCCAAACTGGATGATACTTTCAGGTAATGATCAGTACACTAAGCCCACTTGGTTACCAAATTTCGTTCTTCTGTGTTGAAGCATTCGTTTCCAGTAACAGTTTGAATTTTTCGGTTCCACTCTGTTTTCTCCTATATTGATAGATGTATTTGGAACTCTAAATCCAACACGGTTTGTGCTAGCTTCTTGAAACTTGACACAATAATGTAGTTTCACGTTCTATCTCTATGTTTTGTTTCCTCTTGATGTAGCCCTAAGCAGGGACTGGCGAGAAACACTTCCATATAAAGGGGTTGCCAAGCGTCCAAAAATTACGAATCTCCAGAAATCTCAGCAAATATTTTTTAACCCAAACTGGATGATACTTTCAGGTAATGATGAGTACACTAAGCCCACTTGGTTCACCAAATTTCGTTCTTCTATGTTGAAGCATTCGTTTCCAGTAACAGTTTGAATTTTTCGGTTCCACTCTGTTTTCTCCTATATTGATAGATGTATTTGGAACTCTAAATCCAACACGGTTTGTGCTAGCTTCTTGAAACTTGACACAATAATGTAGTTTCACGTTCTATCTCTATGTTTTGTTTCCTATTGATGTAGCCCTAAGCAGTGACTGGCGAGAAACACTTCCATATAAAGGGGTTGCCAAGCGTCCAAAAATTACGAATCTCCAGAAATTTCAGCAAATATTTTTTCACCCAAACTGGATGATACTTTCAGGTAATGATCAGTACACTAAGCTGACTTGGTTCCCCAAATTTCATTCTTCTATGTTGAAGCGTTCGTTTCCAGTAACAGTTTGAATTTTTAGGTTTCACTCTGTTTTCTCCTATATTGATAGATGTATTTGGAACTCTAAATCCAACACGGTTTGTGCTAGCTTCTTGAAACTTGACACAATAATGTAGTTTCACGTTCTATCTCTATGTTTTGTTTCCTCTTGATGTAGCCCTAAGCAGTGACTGGCGAGAAACACTTCCATATTAAGGGGTTGCCAAGCGTCCAAAAATTACGAATCTCCAGAAATTTCAGCAAATATTTTTTCACCCAAACTGGATGATACTTTCAGGTAATGATCAGTACACTAAGCTGACTTGGTTCCCCAAATTTCATTCTTCTATGTTGAAGCGTTCGTTTCCAGTAACAGTTTGAATTTTTAGGTTTCACTCTGTTTTCTCCTATATTGATAGATGTATTTGGAACTCTAAATACAACACGGTTTGTGCTAGCTTCTTGAAACTTGACACAATAATGTAGTTTCACGTTCTATATCTATGTTTTGTTTCCTCTTGATGTAGCCCTAAGCAGTGACTGGCGAGAAACACTTCCATATAAAGGGGTTGCCAAGCGTCCAAAAATTACGAATCTCCAGAAATCTCAGCAAATATTTTTTCACCCAAACTGGATGATACTTTCAGGTAATGATCAGTACACTAAGCCCACTTGGTTCACCAAATTTCGTTCTTCTATGTTGTAGCGTTTGTTTGCAGTAACAGTTTGAATTTTTAGGTTTCACTCTGTTTTCTCCTATATTGATAGATGTATTTGGAACTCTAAATCCAACACTGTTTGTGCTAGCTTCTTGAAACTAACACAATAAAGTAGTTTCACGTTCTGTCTCTATGTTTTGTTTCCTCTTGATGTAGCCCTTAGCAGTGACTGCCGAGAAACACTTTCATGGAAACGGGTTGCCAAGCGTCCAAAAATTATGAATCTCCAGAAATCTCAGCAAATATTTTTTCACCCAAACTGGATGATACTTTCAGGTAATGATCAGTACACTAAGCTGACTTGGTTCCCCAAATTTCATTCTTCTATGTTGAAGCGTTCGTTTCCAGTAACAGTTTGAATTTTTAGGTTTCACTCTGTTTTCTCCTATATTGATAGATGTATTTGGAACTCTAAATCCAACACGGTTTGTGCTAGCTTCTTGAAACTTGACACAATAATGTAGTTTCACGTTCTATCTCTATGTTTTGTTTCCTCTTGATGTAGCCCTAAGCAGTGACTGGCGAGAAACACTTCCATATAAAGGGGTTGCCAAGCGTCCAAAAATTACGAATCTCCAGAAATCTCAGCAAATATTTTTTCACCCAAACTGGATGATACTTTCAGGTAATGATGAGTACACTAAGCCCACTTGGTTCACCAAATTTCGTTCTTCTATGTTGAAGCATTCGTTTCCAGTAACAGTTTGAATTTTTCGGTTCCACTCTGTTTTCTCCTATATTGATAGATATATTTGGAACTCTAAATCCAACACGGTTTGTGCTAGCTTCTTGAAACTTGACACAATAATGTAGTTTCACGTTCTATCTCTATGTTTTGTTTCCTCTTGATGTAGCCCTAAGCAGTGACTGGCGAGAAACACTTCCATATAAAGGGGTTGCCAAGCGTCCAAAAATTACGAATCTCCAGAAATTTCAGCAAATATTTTTTAACCCAAACTGGATGATACTTTCAGGTAATGATCAGTACACTAAGCTGACTTGGTTCCCCAAATTTCATTCTTCTATGTTGAAGCGTTCGTTTCCAGTAACAGTTTGAATTTTTAGGTTTCACTCTGTTTTCTCCTATATTGATAGATGTATTTGGAACTCTAAATCCAACACGGTTTGTGCTAGCTTCTTGAAACTTGACACAATAATGTATTTTCACGTTCTATCTCTATGTTTTGTTTCCTCTTGATGTAGCCCTAAGCAGTGACTGGCGAGAAACACTTCCATATAAAGGGGTTTCCAATGTCCAAATATTACGAATCTCCAGAAATCTCAGCAAATATTTTTTCACCCAAACTGGATGATACATTCAGGTAATGATCAGTACACTAAGCTGACTTGGTTCACCAAATTTCGTTCTTCTATGTTGTAGCGTTCGTTTCCAGTAACAGTTTGAATTTTTAGGTTTCACTCTGTTTTCTCCTATATTGATAGATGTATTTGGAACTCTAAATCCAACACGGTTTGTGCTAGCTTCTTGAAACTTGACACAATAAAGTAGTTTCACGTTCTGTCTCTATGTTTTGTTTCCTCTTGATGTAGCCCTTAGCAGTGACTGGGAGAAACACTTTCATGGAAACGGGTTGCCAAGCGTCCAAAAATTAC
Organism: Spermophilus citellus; assembly: GCF_964194105.1. Classification (NCBI taxonomy): domain Eukaryota; kingdom Metazoa; phylum Chordata; class Mammalia; order Rodentia; family Sciuridae; genus Spermophilus; species Spermophilus citellus. Next base: position 32,262,609 of record NC_138186.1, read on the forward strand.
GAATCTCCAGAAATCTCAGCAAATATTTTTTCACCCAATCTGGATGATGCTTTCAGGTAATTATCAGTACACTAAGCTGACTTGGTTCCCCAAATTTCATTCTTCTATGTTGAAGCGTTCGTTTCCAGTAACAGTTTGAATTTTTAGGTTTCACTCTGTTTTCTCCTATATTGATAGATGTATTTGGAACTCTAAATACAACACGGTTTGTGCTAGCTTCTTGAAACTTGACACAATAATGTAGTTTCACGTTCTATATCTATGTTTTGTTTCCTCTTGATGTAGCCCTAAGCAGTGACTGGCGAGAAACACTTCCATATAAAGGGGTTGCCAAGCGTCCAAAAATTACGAATCTCCAGAAATCTCAGCAAATATTTTTTCACCCACACTGGATGATACTTTCAGGTAATGATCAGTACACTAAGCCCACTTGGTTCACCAAATTTCGTTCTTCTATGTTGAAGCGTTCATTTCCAGTAACAGTTTGAATTTTTCAGTTTCACTCTGTTTTCTCCTATATTGATAGATGTATTTGGAACACTAAATACAACACGGTTTGTGCTAGCTTCTTGAAACTTGACACAATAAAGTAGTTTCACGTTCTATCTCTATGTTTTGTTTCCTCTTGATGTAGCCCTAAGCAGTGACTGGCGAGAAACACTTGCATATAAAGGGGTTGCCAAGCGTCCAAAAATTACGAATCTCCAGAAATCTCAGCAAATATTTTTTCACCCAAACTGGATGATACTTTCAGGTAATGATCAGTACACTAAGCTGACTTGTTTCCCCAAATTTCATTCTTCTATGTTGAAGCGTTCGTTTCCAGTAACAGTTTGAATTTTTAGGTTTCACTCTGTTTTCTCCTATATTGATAGATGTATTTGGAACTCTAAGTCCAACACGGTTTGTGCTAGCTTCTTGAAACTTGACACAATAATGTAGTTTCAGGTTCTATCTCTACGTTTTGTTTCCTCTTGATGTAGCCCTAAGCAGTGACTGGCGAGAAACACTTTCATGGAAAGGGGTTGCCAAGCATCCAAAAATTACGAATCTCCAGAAATCTCAGCAAATATTTTTTCACCCAAACTTGATGATAGTTTCAGGTAATGATCAGTACACTAAGGCGACTTGGTTCCCGAAACTTCGTTCTTCTATGTTGAAGCGTTCATTTCCAGTAACAGTTTGAATTTTTAGGTTTCATTCTGTTTTCTCCTATATTGATAGATGTATTTGGAACTCTAAATCCAACACGGTTTGTGCTAGCTTCTTGAAACTTGACACAATAAAGTAGTTTCACGTTCTGTCTCTATGTTTTGTTTCCTCTTGATGTAGCCCTTAGCAGTGACTGGGAGAAACACTTTCATGGAAACGGGTTGCCAAGCGTCCAAAAATTACGAATCTCCAGAAATCTCAGCAAATATTTTTTCACCCAAACTGGATGATACTTTCAGGTAATGATCAGTACACTAAGCTGACTTGGTTCCCCAAATTTCATTCTTCTATGTTGAAGCGTTCGTTTCCAGTAACAGTTTGAATTTTTAGGTTTCACTCTGTTTTCTCCTATATTGATAGATGTATTTGGAACTCTAAATCCAACACGGTTTGTGCTAGCTTCTTGAAACTTGACACAATAATGTAGTTTCACGTTCTATCTCTATGTTTTGTTTCCTCTTGATGTAGCCCTAAGCAGTGACTGGCGAGAAACACTTCCATATAAAGGGGTTGCCAAGCGTCCAAAAATTACGAATCTCCAGAAATCTCAGCAAATATTTTTTCACCCAAACTGGATGATACTTTCAGGTAATGATCAGTACACTAAGGCGACTTGGTTCCCGCAACTTCGTCCTTCTATGTTGAAGCGTTCATTTCCAGTAACAGTTTGAATTTTTAGGTTTCACTCTGTTTTCTCCTATATTGATAGATGTATTTGGAACTCTAAATCCAACACGGTTTGTGCTAGCTTCTTGAAACTTGACACAATAATGTAGCTTCACGTTCTATCTCTATGTTTTGTTTCCTCTTGATGTAGCCCTACGCAGTGACTGGCGAGAAACACTTTCATGGAAAGGGGTTGCCAAGCGTCCAAAAATTACGAATCTCCAGAAATCTCAGCAAATATTTTTTCACCCAAACTGGATGATACTTTCAGGTAATGATCAGTACACTAAGGCGACTTGGTTCCCGCAACTTCGTCCTTCTATGTTGAAGCGTTCATTTCCAGTAACAGTTTGAATTTTTAGGTTTCACTCTATTTTCTCCTATATTGATAGATGTATTTGGAACTCTAAATCCAACACGGTTTGTGCTAGCTTCTTGAAACTTGACACAATAAAGTAGTTTCACGTTCTGTCTCTATGTTTTGTTTCCTCTTGATGTAGCCCTTAGCAGTGACTGGCGAGAAACACTTTCATGGAAACGGGTTGCCAAGCGTCCACAAATTACGAATCTCCAGAAATCTCAGCAAATATTTTTTCACCCAAACTGGATGATACTTTCAGGTAATGATCAGTACACTAAGCCCACTTGGTTACCAAATTTCGTTCTTCTGTGTTGAAGCATTCGTTTCCAGTAACAGTTTGAATTTTTCGGTTCCACTCTGTTTTCTCCTATATTGATAGATGTATTTGGAACTCTAAATCCAACACGGTTTGTGCTATCTTCTTGAAACTTGACACAATAATGTAGTTTCACGTTCTATCTCTATGTTTTGTTTCCTCTTGATGTAGCCCTAAGCAGGGACTGGCGAGAAACACTTCCATATAAAGGGGTTGCCAAGCGTCCAAAAATTACGAATCTCCAGAAATCTCAGCAAATATTTTTTAACCCAAACTGGATGATACTTTCAGGTAATGATGAGTACACTAAGCCCACTTGGTTCACCAAATTTCGTTCTTCTATGTTGAAGCATTCGTTTCCAGTAACAGTTTGAATTTTTCGGTTCCACTCTGTTTTCTCCTATATTGATAGATGTATTTGGAACTCTAAATCCAACACGGTTTGTGCTAGCTTCTTGAAACTTGACACAATAATGTAGTTTCACGTTCTATCTCTATGTTTTGTTTCCTATTGATGTAGCCCTAAGCAGTGACTGGCGAGAAACACTTCCATATAAAGGGGTTGCCAAGCGTCCAAAAATTACGAATCTCCAGAAATTTCAGCAAATATTTTTTCACCCAAACTGGATGATACTTTCAGGTAATGATCAGTACACTAAGCTGACTTGGTTCCCCAAATTTCATTCTTCTATGTTGAAGCGTTCGTTTCCAGTAACAGTTTGAATTTTTAGGTTTCACTCTGTTTTCTCCTATATTGATAGATGTATTTGGAACTCTAAATCCAACACGGTTTGTGCTAGCTTCTTGAAACTTGACACAATAATGTAGTTTCACGTTCTATCTCTATGTTTTGTTTCCTCTTGATGTAGCCCTAAGCAGTGACTGGCGAGAAACACTTCCATATTAAGGGGTTGCCAAGCGTCCAAAAATTACGAATCTCCAGAAATTTCAGCAAATATTTTTTCACCCAAACTGGATGATACTTTCAGGTAATGATCAGTACACTAAGCTGACTTGGTTCCCCAAATTTCATTCTTCTATGTTGAAGCGTTCGTTTCCAGTAACAGTTTGAATTTTTAGGTTTCACTCTGTTTTCTCCTATATTGATAGATGTATTTGGAACTCTAAATACAACACGGTTTGTGCTAGCTTCTTGAAACTTGACACAATAATGTAGTTTCACGTTCTATATCTATGTTTTGTTTCCTCTTGATGTAGCCCTAAGCAGTGACTGGCGAGAAACACTTCCATATAAAGGGGTTGCCAAGCGTCCAAAAATTACGAATCTCCAGAAATCTCAGCAAATATTTTTTCACCCAAACTGGATGATACTTTCAGGTAATGATCAGTACACTAAGCCCACTTGGTTCACCAAATTTCGTTCTTCTATGTTGTAGCGTTTGTTTGCAGTAACAGTTTGAATTTTTAGGTTTCACTCTGTTTTCTCCTATATTGATAGATGTATTTGGAACTCTAAATCCAACACTGTTTGTGCTAGCTTCTTGAAACTAACACAATAAAGTAGTTTCACGTTCTGTCTCTATGTTTTGTTTCCTCTTGATGTAGCCCTTAGCAGTGACTGCCGAGAAACACTTTCATGGAAACGGGTTGCCAAGCGTCCAAAAATTATGAATCTCCAGAAATCTCAGCAAATATTTTTTCACCCAAACTGGATGATACTTTCAGGTAATGATCAGTACACTAAGCTGACTTGGTTCCCCAAATTTCATTCTTCTATGTTGAAGCGTTCGTTTCCAGTAACAGTTTGAATTTTTAGGTTTCACTCTGTTTTCTCCTATATTGATAGATGTATTTGGAACTCTAAATCCAACACGGTTTGTGCTAGCTTCTTGAAACTTGACACAATAATGTAGTTTCACGTTCTATCTCTATGTTTTGTTTCCTCTTGATGTAGCCCTAAGCAGTGACTGGCGAGAAACACTTCCATATAAAGGGGTTGCCAAGCGTCCAAAAATTACGAATCTCCAGAAATCTCAGCAAATATTTTTTCACCCAAACTGGATGATACTTTCAGGTAATGATGAGTACACTAAGCCCACTTGGTTCACCAAATTTCGTTCTTCTATGTTGAAGCATTCGTTTCCAGTAACAGTTTGAATTTTTCGGTTCCACTCTGTTTTCTCCTATATTGATAGATATATTTGGAACTCTAAATCCAACACGGTTTGTGCTAGCTTCTTGAAACTTGACACAATAATGTAGTTTCACGTTCTATCTCTATGTTTTGTTTCCTCTTGATGTAGCCCTAAGCAGTGACTGGCGAGAAACACTTCCATATAAAGGGGTTGCCAAGCGTCCAAAAATTACGAATCTCCAGAAATTTCAGCAAATATTTTTTAACCCAAACTGGATGATACTTTCAGGTAATGATCAGTACACTAAGCTGACTTGGTTCCCCAAATTTCATTCTTCTATGTTGAAGCGTTCGTTTCCAGTAACAGTTTGAATTTTTAGGTTTCACTCTGTTTTCTCCTATATTGATAGATGTATTTGGAACTCTAAATCCAACACGGTTTGTGCTAGCTTCTTGAAACTTGACACAATAATGTATTTTCACGTTCTATCTCTATGTTTTGTTTCCTCTTGATGTAGCCCTAAGCAGTGACTGGCGAGAAACACTTCCATATAAAGGGGTTTCCAATGTCCAAATATTACGAATCTCCAGAAATCTCAGCAAATATTTTTTCACCCAAACTGGATGATACATTCAGGTAATGATCAGTACACTAAGCTGACTTGGTTCACCAAATTTCGTTCTTCTATGTTGTAGCGTTCGTTTCCAGTAACAGTTTGAATTTTTAGGTTTCACTCTGTTTTCTCCTATATTGATAGATGTATTTGGAACTCTAAATCCAACACGGTTTGTGCTAGCTTCTTGAAACTTGACACAATAAAGTAGTTTCACGTTCTGTCTCTATGTTTTGTTTCCTCTTGATGTAGCCCTTAGCAGTGACTGGGAGAAACACTTTCATGGAAACGGGTTGCCAAGCGTCCAAAAATTACGAATCTCCAGAAATCTCAGCAAATATTTTTTCACCCAATCTGGATGATGCTTTCAGGTAATGATCAGTACACTAAGCTGACTTGGTTCCCCAAATTTCATTCTTCTATGTTGAAGCGTTCGTTTCCAGTAACAGTTTGAATTTTTAGGTTTCACTCTGTTTTCTCCTATATTGATAGATGTATTTGGAACTCTAAATCCAACACGGTTTGTGCTAGCTTCTTGAAACTTGACACAATAATGTAGTTTCACGTTCTATCTCTATGTTTTGTTTCCTCTTGATGTAGCCCTAAGCAGTGACTGGCGAGAAACACTTCCATATAAAGGGGTTGCCAAGCGTCCAAAAATTACGAATCTCCAGAAATCTCAGCAAATATTTTTTCACCCAAACTGGATGATACTTTCAGGTAATGATGAGTACACTAAGCCCACTTGGTTCACCAAATTTCGTTCTTCTATGTTGAAGCATTCGTTTCCAGTAACAGTTTGAATTTTTCGGTTCCACTCTGTTTTCTCCTATATTGATAGATATATTTGGAACTCTAAATCCAACACGGTTTGTGCTAGCTTCTTGAAACTTGACACAATAATGTAGTTTCACGTTCTATCTCTATGTTTTGTTTCCTCTTGATGTAGCCCTAAGCAGTGACTGGCGAGAAACACTTCCATATAAAGGGGTTGCCAAGCGTCCAAAAATTACGAATCTCCAGAAATTTCAGCAAATATTTTTTAACCCAAACTGGATGATACTTTCAGGTAATGATCAGTACACTAAGCTGACTTGGTTCCCCAAATTTCATTCTTCTATGTTGAAGCGTTCGTTTCCAGTAACAGTTTGAATTTTTAGGTTTCACTCTGTTTTCTCCTATATTGATAGATGTATTTGGAACTCTAAATCCAACACGGTTTGTGCTAGCTTCTTGAAACTTGACACAATAATGTATTTTCACGTTCTATCTCTATGTTTTGTTTCCTCTTGATGTAGCCCTAAGCAGTGACTGGCGAGAAACACTTCCATATAAAGGGGTTTCCAATGTCCAAATATTACGAATCTCCAGAAATCTCAGCAAATATTTTTTCACCCAAACTGGATGATACATTCAGGTAATGATCAGTACACTAAGCTGACTTGGTTCACCAAATTTCGTTCTTCTATGTTGTAGCGTTCGTTTCCAGTAACAGTTTGAATTTTTAGGTTTCACTCTGTTTTCTCCTATATTGATAGATGTATTTGGAACTCTAAATCCAACACGGTTTGTGCTAGCTTCTTGAAACTTGACACAATAAAGTAGTTTCACGTTCTGTCTCTATGTTTTGTTTCCTCTTGATGTAGCCCTTAGCAGTGACTGGGAGAAACACTTTCATGGAAACGGGTTGCCAAGCGTCCAAAAATTACGAATCTCCAGAAATCTCAGCAAATATTTTTTCACCCAATCTGGATGATGCTTTCAGGTAATTATCAGTACACTAAGCTGACTTGGTTCCCCAAATTTCATTCTTCTATGTTGAAGCGTTCGTTTCCAGTAACAGTTTGAATTTTTAGGTTTCACTCTGTTTTCTCCTATATTGATAGATGTATTTGGAACTCTAAATACAACACGGTTTGTGCTAGCTTCTTGAAACTTGACACAATAATGTAGTTTCACGTTCTATATCTATGTTTTGTTTCCTCTTGATGTAGCCCTAAGCAGTGACTGGCGAGAAACACTTCCATATAAAGGGGTTGCCAAGCGTCCAAAAATTACGAATCTCCAGAAATCTCAGCAAATATTTTTTCACCCACACTGGATGATACTTTCAGGTAATGATCAGTACACTAAGCCCACTTGGTTCACCAAATTTCGTTCTTCTATGTTGAAGCGTTCATTTCCAGTAACAGTTTGAATTTTTCAGTTTCACTCTGTTTTCTCCTATATTGATAGATGTATTTGGAACACTAAATACAACACGGTTTGTGCTAGCTTCTTGAAACTTGACACAATAAAGTAGTTTCACGTTCTATCTCTATGTTTTGTTTCCTCTTGATGTAGCCCTAAGCAGTGACTGGCGAGAAACACTTGCATATAAAGGGGTTGCCAAGCGTCCAAAAATTACGAATCTCCAGAAATCTCAGCAAATATTTTTTCACCCAAACTGGATGATACTTTCAGGTAATGATCAGTACACTAAGCTGACTTGTTTCCCCAAATTTCATTCTTCTATGTTGAAGCGTTCGTTTCCAGTAACAGTTTGAATTTTTAGGTTTCACTCTGTTTTCTCCTATATTGATAGATGTATTTGGAACTCTAAGTCCAACACGGTTTGTGCTAGCTTCTTGAAACTTGACACAATAATGTAGTTTCAGGTTCTATCTCTACGTTTTGTTTCCTCTTGATGTAGCCCTAAGCAGTGACTGGCGAGAAACACTTTCATGGAAAGGGGTTGCCAAGCATCCAAAAATTACGAATCTCCAGAAATCTCAGCAAATATTTTTTCACCCAAACTTGATGATAGTTTCAGGTAATGATCAGTACACTAAGGCGACTTGGTTCCCGAAACTTCGTTCTTCTATGTTGAAGCGTTCATTTCCAGTAACAGTTTGAATTTTTAGGTTTCATTCTGTTTTCTCCTATATTGATAGATGTATTTGGAACTCTAAATCCAACACGGTTTGTGCTAGCTTCTTGAAACTTGACACAATAAAGTAGTTTCACGTTCTGTCTCTATGTTTTGTTTCCTCTTGATGTAGCCCTTAGCAGTGACTGGGAGAAACACTTTCATGGAAACGGGTTGCCAAGCGTCCAAAAATTACGAATCTCCAGAAATCTCAGCAAATATTTTTTCACCCAAACTGGATGATACTTTCAGGTAATGATCAGTACACTAAGCTGACTTGGTTCCCCAAATTTCATTCTTCTATGTTGAAGCGTTCGTTTCCAGTAACAGTTTGAATTTTTAGGTTTCACTCTGTTTTCTCCTATATTGATAGATGTATTTGGAACTCTAAATCCAACACGGTTTGTGCTAGCTTCTTGAAACTTGACACAATAATGTAGTTTCACGTTCTATCTCTATGTTTTGTTTCCTCTTGATGTAGCCCTAAGCAGTGACTGGCGAGAAACACTTCCATATAAAGGGGTTGCCAAGCGTCCAAAAATTACGAATCTCCAGAAATCTCAGCAAATATTTTTTCACCCAAACTGGATGATACTTTCAGGTAATGATCAGTACACTAAGGCGACTTGGTTCCCGCAACTTCGTCCTTCTATGTTGAAGCGTTCATTTCCAGTAACAGTTTGAATTTTTAGGTTTCACTCTGTTTTCTCCTATATTGATAGATGTATTTGGAACTCTAAATCCAACACGGTTTGTGCTAGCTTCTTGAAACTTGACACAATAATGTAGCTTCACGTTCTATCTCTATGTTTTGTTTCCTCTTGATGTAGCCCTACGCAGTGACTGGCGAGAAACACTTTCATGGAAAGGGGTTGCCAAGCGTCCAAAAATTACGAATCTCCAGAAATCTCAGCAAATATTTTTTCACCCAAACTGGATGATACTTTCAGGTAATGATCAGTACACTAAGGCGACTTGGTTCCCGCAACTTCGTCCTTCTATGTTGAAGCGTTCATTTCCAGTAACAGTTTGAATTTTTAGGTTTCACTCTATTTTCTCCTATATTGATAGATGTATTTGGAACTCTAAATCCAACACGGTTTGTGCTAGCTTCTTGAAACTTGACACAATAAAGTAGTTTCACGTTCTGTCTCTATGTTTTGTTTCCTCTTGATGTAGCCCTTAGCAGTGACTGGCGAGAAACACTTTCATGGAAACGGGTTGCCAAGCGTCCACAAATTACGAATCTCCAGAAATCTCAGCAAATATTTTTTCACCCAAACTGGATGATACTTTCAGGTAATGATCAGTACACTAAGCTGACTTGGTTCCCCAAATTTCATTCTTCTATGTTGAAGCGTTCGTTTCCAGTAACAGTTTGAATTTTTAGGTTTCACTCTATTTTCTCCTATATTGATAGATGTATTTGGAACTCTAAATCCAACACGGTTTGTGCTAGCTTCTTGAAACTTGACACAATAATGTAGTTTCACGTTCTATCTCTATGTTTTGTTTCCTCTTGATGTAGACCTAAGCAGTGACTGGCGAGAAACACTTCCATATAAAGGGGTTGCCAAGCGTCCAAAAATTACGAATCTCCAGAAATCTCAGCAAATATTTTTTCACCCAAACTGGATGATACTTCAGGTAATGATCAGTACACTAAGGTGACTTGGTTCCGCAACTTCGTCCTTCTATATTGAAGCGTTCATTTCCAGTAACAGTTTGAATTTTTAGGTTTCACTCTATTTTCTCCAATATTGATAGATGTATTTGGAACTCTAAATCCAACACGGTTTGTGCTAGCTTCTTGAAACTTGACACAATAATGTAGTTTCACGTTCTGTCTCTATGTTTTGTTTCCTCTTGATGTAGCCCTAAGCAGTGACTGGCGAGAAACACTTCCATATAAAGGGGTTGCCAAGCGTCCAAAAATTACGAATCTCCAGAAATTTCAGCAAATATTTTTTCACCCAAACTGGATGATACTTTCAGGTAATGATCACTACACTAAGCTGACTTGGTTCCCCAAATTTCATTCTTCTATGTTGAAGCGTTCGTTTCCAGTAACAGTTTGAATTTTTAGGTTTCACTCTGTTTTCTCCTATATTGATAGATGTATTTGGAACTCTAAATCCAACACGGTTTGTGCTAGCTTCTTGAAACTTGACACAATAATGTAGTTTCACGTTCTATCTCTATGTTTTGTTTCCTCTTGATGTAGCCCTAAGCAGTGACTGGCGAGAAACACTTCCATATAAAGGGGTTGCCAAGCGTCCAAAAATTACGAATCTCCAGAAATCTCAGCAAATATTTTTTAACCCAAACTGGATGATACTTTCAGGTAATGATGAGTACACTAAGCCCACTTGGTTCACCAAATTTCGTTCTTCTATGTTGAAGCATTCGTTTCCAGTAACAGTTTGAATTTTTCGGTTCCACTCTGTTTTCTCCTATATTGATAGATGTATTTGGAACTCTAAATCCAACACGGTTTGTGCTAGCTTCTTGAAACTTGACACAATAATGTAGTTTCACGTTCTATCTCTATGTTTTGTTTCCTCTTGATGTAGCCCTAAGCAGTGACTGGCGAGAAACACTTCCATATAAAGGGGTTGCCAAGCGTCCAAAAATTACGAATCTCCAGAAATCTCAGCAAATATTTTTTAACCCAAACTGGATGATACTTTCAGGTAATGATGAGTACACTAAGCCCACTTGGTTCACCAAATTTCGTTCTTCTATGTTGAAGCATTCGTTTCCAGTAACAGTTTGAATTTTTCGGTTCCACTCTGTTTTCTCCTATATTGATAGATGTATTTGGAACTCTAAATCCAACACGGTTTGTGCTAGCTTCTTGAAACTTGACACAATAATGTAGTTTCACGTTCTATCTCTATGTTTTGTTTCCTCTTGATGTAGCCCTAAGCAGGGACTGGCGAGAAACACTTCCATATAAAGGGGTTGCCAAGCGTCCAAAAATTACGAATCTCCAGAAATCTCAGCAAATATTTTTTAACCCAAACTGGATGATACTTTCAGGTAATGATGAGTACACTAAGCCCACTTGGTTCACCAAATTTCGTTCTTCTATGTTGAAGCATTCGTTTCCAGTAACAGTTTGAATTTTTAGGTTTCACTCTGTTTTCTCCTATATTGATAGATGTATTTGGAACTCTAAATCCAACACTGTTTGTGCTAGCTTCTTGAAACTTGACACAATAATGTAGTTTCACGTTCTGTCTCTATGTTTTGTTTCCTCTTGATGTAGCCCGTAGCAGTGACTGGGAGAAACACTTTCATGGAAACGGGTTGCCAAGCGTCCAAAAATTACGAATCTCCAGAAATCTCAGCAAATATTTTTTCACCCAAACTGGATGATACTTTCAGGTAATGATCAGTACACTAAGCTGACTTGGTTCCCCAAATTTCATTCTTCTATGTTGAAGCATTCGTTTCCAGTAACAGTTTGAATTTTTAGGTTTCACTCTGTTTTCTCCTATATTGATAGATGTATTTGGAACTCTAAATCCAACACGGTTTGTGCTAGCTTCTTGAAACTTGACACAATAATGTAGTTTCACGTTCTATCTCTATGTTTTGTTTCCTCTTGATGTAGCCCTAAGCAGTGACTGGCGAGAAACACTTCCATATAAAGGGGTTGCCAAGCGTCCAAAAATTACGAATCTCCAGAAATCTCAGCAAATATTTTTTCACCCAAACTGGATGATACTTTCAGGTAATGATCAGTACACTAAGGCGACTTGGTTCCCGCAACTTCGTCCTTCTATGTTGAAGCGTTCATTTCCAGTAACAGTTTGAATTTTTAGGTTTCACTCTATTTTCTCCTATATTGATAGATGTATTTGGAACTCTAAATCCAACACGGTTTGTGCTAGCTTCTTGAAACTTGACACAATAAAGTAGTTTCACGTTCTATCTCTATGTTTTGTTTCCTCTTGATGTAGCCCTAAGCAGTGACTGGCGAGAAACACTTTCATGGAAAGGTGTTGCCAAGCATCCAAAAATTACGAATCTCCAGAAATCTCAGCAAATATTTTTTCACCCAAACTGGATGATACTTTCAGGTAATGATCAGTACACTAAGGCAACTTGGTTCCCGAAACTTCGTTCTTCTATGTTGAAGCGTTCATTTCCAGTAACAGTTTGAATTTTTAGGTTTCATTCTGTTCTCTCCTATATTGATAGATGTATTTGGAACTCTAAATCCAACACGGTTTGTGCTAGCTTCTTGAAACTTGACACAATAAAGCAGTTTCACGTTCTGTCTCTATGTTTTGTTTCCTCTTGATGTAGCCCTTAGCAGTGACTGGGAGAAACACTTTCATGGAAACGGGTTGCCAAGCGTCCAAAAATTACGAATCTCCAGAAATCTCAGCAAATATTTTTTCACCCAAACTGGATGATACTTTCAGGTAATGATCAGTACACTAAGCTGACTTGGTTCCCCAAATTTCATTCTTCTATGTTGAAGCGTTCGTTTCCAGTAACACTTTGAATTTTTAGGTTTCACTCTGTTTTCTCCTATATTGATAGATGTATTTGGAACTCTAAATCCAACACGGTTTGTGCTAGCTTCTTGAAACTTGACACAATAATGTAGTTTCACGTTCTATCTCTATGTTTTGTTTCCTCTTGATGTAGCCCTAAGCAGTGACTGGCGAGAAACACTTCCATATAAAGGGGTTGCCAAGCGTCCAAAAATTACGAATCTCCAGAACTCTCAGCAAATATTTTTTCACCCAAACTGTATGATACTTTCAGGTAATGATCAGTACACTAAGCTGACTTGGTCCACCAAATTTCGTTCTTCTATGTTGTAGCGTTCGTTTCCAGTAACAGTTTGAATTTTTAGGTTTCACTCTGTTTTCTCCTATATTGATAGATGTATTTGGAACTCTAAATCCAACACGGTTTGTGCTAGCTTCTTGAAACTTGACACAATAAAGTAGTTTCACGTTCTGTCTCTATGTTTTGTTTCCTCTTGATGTAGCCCTTAGCAGTGACTGGCGAGAAACACTTTCATGGAAACGGGTTGCCAAGCGTCCAAAAATTACGAATCTCCAGAAATCTCAGCAAATATTTTTTCAACCAAACTGGATGATACTTTCAGGTAATGATCAGTACACTAAGCTGACTTGGTTCCCCAAATTTCATTCTTCTATGTTGAAGCGTTCGTTTCCAGTAACAGTTTGAATTTTTAGGTTTCACTCTGTTTTCTCCTATATTGATAGATGTATTTGGAACTCTAAATCCAACACGGTTTGTGCTAGCTTCTTGAAACTTGACACAATAATGTAGTTTCACGTTCTATCTCTATGTTTTGTTTCCTCTTGATGTAGCCCTAAGCAGTGACTGGCGAGAAACACTTCCATATAAAGGGATTTCCAATGTCCAAATATTACGAATCTCCAGAAATCTCAGCAAATATTTTTTCACCCAAACTGGATGATACTTTCAGGTAATGATCAGTACACTAAGCTGACTTGGTTCACCAAATTTCGTTCTTCTATGTTGTAGCGTTCGTTTCCAGTAACAGTTTGAATTTTTAGGTTTCACTCTGTTTTCTCCTATATTGATAGATGTATTTGGAACTCTAAATACAACACGGTTTGTGCTAGCTTCTTGAAACTTGACACAATAATGTAGTTTCACGTTCTATATCTATGTTTTGTTTCCTCTTGATGTAGCCCTAAGCAGTGACTGGCGAGAAACACTTCCATATAAAGGGGTTGCCAAGCGTCCAAAAATTACGAATCTCCAGAAATCTCAGCAAATATTTTTTCACCCAAACTGGATGATACTTTCAGGTAATGATCAGTACACTAAGGCGACTTGGTTCCCGCAACTTCGTCCTTCTATGTTGAAGCGTTCATTTCCAGTAACAGTTTGAATTTTTAGGTTTCACTCTATTTTCTCGTATATTGATAGATGTATTTGGAACTCTAAATCCAACACGGTTTGTGCTAGCTTCTTGAAACTTGACACAATGAAGTAGTTTCACGTTCTATCTCTATGTTTTGTTTCCTCTTGATGTAGCCCTTAGCAGTGACTGGCGAGAAGCACTTTCATGGAAACGGGTTGCCAAGCGTCCAAAAATTACGAATCTCCAGAAATCTCAGCAAATATTTTTTCACCCAAAGTGGATGATACTTTCAGGTATTGATCAGTACACTAAGCTGACTTGGTTCCCCAAATTTCATTCTTCTATGTTGAAGCGTTCGTTTCCAGTAACAGTTTGAATTTTTAGGTTTCACTCTGTTTTCTCCTATATTGATAGATGTATTTGGAACTCTAAATCCAACACGGTTTGTGCTAGCTTCTTGAAACTTGACACAATAATGTAGTTTCACGTTCTATCTCTATGTTTTGTTTCCTCTTGATGTAGCCATAAGCAGTGACTGGCGAGAAACACTTCCATATAAAGGGGTTGCCAACGTCCAAAAATTACGAATCTCCAGAAATCTCAGCAAATATTTTTTCACCCAAACTGGATGATACTTTCAGGTAATGATCAGTACACTAAGCTGACTTGGTTCCCCAAATTTCATTCTTCTATGTTGAAGCGTTCGTTTCCAGTAACAGTTTGAATTTTTAGGTTTCACTCTGTTTTCTCCTATATTGATAGATGTATTTGGAACTCTAAATCCAACACGGTTTGTGCTAGCTTCTTGAAACTTGACACAATAATGTAGTTTCACGTTCTATCTCTATGGTTTGTTTCCTCTTGATGTAGCCCTAAGCAGTGACTGGCGAGAAACACTTTCATGGAAAGGGGTTGCCAAGCATCCAAAAATTACGAATCTCCAGAAATTTCAGCAAATATTTTTTCACCCAAACTTGATGATAGTTTCAGGTAATGATCAGTACACTAAGGCGACTTGGTTCCCGAAACTTCTTTCTTCTATGTTGAAGCGTTCATTTCCAGTAACAGTTTGAATTTTTAGGTTTCATTCTGTTTTCTCCTATATTGATAGATGTATTTGGAACTCTAAATCCAACACGGTTTGTGCTAGCTTCTTGAAACTTGACACAATACAGTAGATTCACGTTCTGTCTCTATGTTTTGTTTCCTCTTGATGTAGCCCTTAGCAGTGACTGGGAGAAACACTTTCATGGATACGGGTTGCCAAGCGTCCAAAAATTACGAATCTCCAGAAATCTCAGCAAATATTTTTTCACCCAAACTGGATGATACTTTCAGGTAATGATCAGTACACTAAGCTGACTTGGTTCCCCAAATTTCATTCTTCTATGTTGAAGCGTTCGTTTCCAGTAACAGTTTGAATTTTTAGGTTTCACTCTGTTTTCTCCTATATTGATAGATGTATTTGGAACTCTAAATCCAACACGGTTTGTGCTAGCTTCTTGAAACTTGACACAATAATGTAGTTTCACGTTCTATCTCTATGTTTTGTTTCCTCTTGATGTAGCCCTAAGCAGTGACTGGCGAGAAACACTTCCACATAAAGGGGTTGCCAAGCGTCCAAAAATTACGAATCTCCAGAAATCTCAGCAAATATTTTTTCACCCAAACTGGATGATACTTTCAGGTAATGATCAGTACACTAAGGCGACTTGGTTCCCGCAACTTCGTCCTTCTATGTTGAACCGTTCATTTCCAGTAACAGTTTGAATTTTTAGGTTTCACTCTGTTTTCTCCTATATTGATAGATGTA
Source organism: Spermophilus citellus (assembly GCF_964194105.1). Lineage (NCBI taxonomy): Eukaryota > Metazoa > Chordata > Mammalia > Rodentia > Sciuridae > Spermophilus > Spermophilus citellus. The sequence continues at coordinate 32,278,481 of NC_138186.1, forward strand.
TTTGGAACTCTAAATCCAACACGGTTTGTGCTAGCTTCTTGAATCTTGACACAATAATGTAGCTTCACGTTCTATCTCTATGTTTTGTTTCCTCTTGATGTAGCCCTAAGCAGTGACTGGCGAGAAACACTTTCATGGAAAGGGGTTGCCAAGCGTCCAAAAATTACGAATCTCCAGAAATCTCAGCAAATATTTTTTCACCCCAACTGGATGATACTTTCAGGTAATGATCAGTACACTAAGGCGACTTGGTTCCCGCAACTTCGTCCTTCTATGTTGAAGCGTTCATTTCCAGTAACAGTTTGAATTTTTAGGTTTCACTCTATTTTCTCCTATATTGATAGATGTATTTGGAACTCTAAATCCAACACGGTTTGTGCTAGCTTCTTGAAACTTGACACAATAAAGTAGTTTCACGTTCTGTCTCTATGTTTTCTTTCCTCTTGATGTAGCCCTTAGCAGTGACTGGCGAGAAACACTTTCATGGAAACGGGTTGCCAAGCGTCCAAAAATTACGAATCTCCAGAAATCTCAGCAAATATTTTTTCACCCAAACTGGATGATACTTTCAGGTAATGATCAGTACACTAAGCTGACTTGGTTCCCCAAATTTCATTTTTCTATGTTGAAGCGTTCGTTTCCAGTAACAGTTTGAATTTTTAGGTTTCACTCTATTTTCTCCTATATTGATAGATGTATTTGGAACTCTAAATCCAACACGGTTTGTGCTAGCTTCTTGAAACTTGACACAATAATGTAGTTTCACGTTCTATCTCTATGTTTTGTTTCCTCTTGATGTAGCCCTAAGCAGTGACTGGCGAGAAACACTTCCATATAAAGGGGTTGCCAAGCGTCCAAAAATTACGGATCTCCAGAAATCTCAGCAAATATTTTTTCACCCAAACTGGATGATACTTCAGGTAATGATCAGTACACTAAGGTGACTTGGTTCCCGCAACTTCGTCCTTCTATATTGAAGCGTTCATTTCCAGTAACAGTTTGAATTTTTAGGTTTCACTCTATTTTCTCCTATATTGATAGATGTATTTGGAACTCTAAATCCAACACGGTTTGTGCTAGCTTCTTGAAACTTGACACAATAATGTAGTTTCACGTTCTATCTCTATGTTTTGTTTCCTCTTGATGTAGCCCTAAGCAGTGACTGGCGAGAAACACTTCCATATAAAGGGGTTGCCAAGCGTCCAAAAATTACGAATCTCCAGAAATCTCAGCAAATATTTTTTCACCCAAACTGGATGATACTTTCAGGTAATGATCAGTACACTAAGCTGACTTGGTTCACCAAATTTCGTTCTTCTATGTTGTAGCGTTCGTTTCCAGTAACAGTTTGAATTTTTAGTTTTCACTCTGTTTTCTCCTATATTGATAGATGTATTTGGAACTCTAAATCCAACACGGTTTGTGCTAGCTTCTTGAAACTTGACACAATAATGTAGTTTCACATTCTATCTCTATGTTTTGTTTCCTCTTGATGTAGCCCTAAGCAGTGACTGGCGAGAAACACTTTCATGGAAATGGGTTGCCAAGCTTCCAAAAATTACGAATCTCCAGAAATCTCAGCAAATATTTTTTCATCCAAACTGGATGATACTTTCAGGTAATGATCAGTACAATAAGGCGACTTGGTTCCCGCAACTTCGTCCTTCTATGTTGAAGCGTTCATTTCCAGTAACAGTTTGAATTTTTAGGTTTCACTCTATTTTCGCCTATATTGATAGATGTATTTTGAACTCTAAATCCAACATGGTTTGTGCTAGCTTCTTGAAACTTGACACAATAATGTAGTTTCACGTTCTATCTCTATGTTTTGTTTCCTCTTGATGTAGCCCTAAGCAGTGACTGGCGAGAAACACTTCCATATGAAGGGATTGCCAAGCGTCCAAATATTACGAATCTCCAGAAATCTCAGCAAATATATTTTCACCCAAACTGGATGATACTTTCAGGTAATGATCAGTACACTAAGCTGACTTGCTTCCCCAAATTTCATTCTTCTATGTTGAAGCGTTCGTTTCCAGTAGCAGTTTGAATTTTTAGGTTTCACTCTGTTTTCTCCTATATTGATAGATGTATTTGGAACTTTAAATCCAACACGGTTTGTGCTAGCTTCTTGAAACTTGACACAATAATGTAGTTTCACGTTCTATCTCTATGTTTTGTTTCCTCTTGATGTAGCCCTAAGCAGTGACTTGCGAGAAACACTTCAATATAAAGGGGTTGCCAAGCGTCCAAAAATTACGAATCTCCAGAAATCTCAGCAAATATTTTTTCACCCAAACTGGATGATACTTTCAGGTAATGATGAGTACACTAAGCTGACTTGGTTCCCCAAATTTCATTCTTCTATGTTGAAGCGTTCGTTTCCAGTAACAGTTTGAATTTTTAGGTTTCACTCTGTTTTCTCCTATAATGATAGATGTATTTGGAACTCTAAATCCAACACGGTTTGTGCTAGCTTCTTGAAACTTGACACAATAAAGTAGTTTCACGTTCTATCTCTATGTTTTGTTTCCTCTTGATGTAGCCCTAAGCAGTGACTGGCGAGAAACAATTTCATGGAAAGGGGTTGCCAAGCATCCAAAAATTACGAATCTCCAGAAATCTCAGCAAATATTTTTTCACCCAAACTTGATGATAGTTTCAGGTAATGATCAGTACACTAAGGCGACTTGGTTCCCGAAACTTCGTTCTTCTATGTTGAAGCGTTCATTTCCAGTAACAGTTTGAATTTTTAGGTTTCACTCTATTTTCGCCTATATTGATAGATGTATTTGGAACTCTAAATCCAACACGGTTTGTGCTAGCTTCTTGAAACTTGACACAATACAGTAGATTCACGTTCTGTCTCTATGTTTTGTTTCCTCTTGATGTATCCCTTAGCAGTGACTGGGAGAAACACTTTCATGGAAACGGGTTGCCAAGCGTCCAAAAATTACGAATCTCCAGAAATCTCAGCAAATATTTTTTCACCCAAACTGGATGATACTTTCAGGTAATGATCAGTACACTAAGCTGACTTGGTTCCCCAAATTTCATTCTTCTATGTTGAAGCGTTCGTTTCCAGTAACAGTTTGAATTTTTAGGTTTCACTCTGTTTTCTCCTATATTGATAGATGTATTTGGAACTCTAAATCCAACACGGTTTGTGCTAGCTTCTTGAAACTTGACACAATAATGTAGTTTCACGTTCTATCTCTATGTTTTGTTTCCTCTTGATGTAGCCCTAAGCAGTGACTGGCGAGAAACACTTCCATATAAAGGGGTTGCCAAGCGTCCAAAAATTACGAATCTCCAGTAATCTCAGCAAATATTTTTTCACCCAAACTGGATGATACTTTCAGGTAATGATGAGTACACTAAGCCCACTTGGTTCACCAAATTTCGTTCTTCTATGTTGAAGCATTCGTTTCCAGTAACAGTTTGAATTTTCGGTTCCACTCTGTTTTCTCCTATATTGATAGATGTATTTGGAACTCTAAATACAACACGGTTTGTGCTAGCTTCTTGAAACTTGACACAATAATGTAGTTTCACGTTCTATCTCTATGTTTTGTTTCCTCTTGATGTAGCCCTAAGCAGTGACTGGCGAGAAACACTTCCATATAAAGGGGTTGCCAAGCGTCCAAAAATTACGAATCTCCAGAAATCTCAGCAAATATTTTTTCACCCAAACTGGATGATACTTTCAGGTAATGATCAGTACACTAAGGCGACTTGGTTCCCCAAATTTCATTCTTCTATGTTGAAGCGTTCGTTTCCAGTAACAGTTTGAATTTTTAGGTTTCACTCTGTTTTCTCCTATATTGATAGATGTATTTGGAACTCTAAATCCAACACGGTTTGTGCTAGCTTCTTGAAACTTGACACAATAATGTAGTTTCACGTTCTATCTCTATGTTTTGTTTCCTCATGATGTAGCGCTAAGCAGTGACTGGCGAGAAACACTTTCATGGAAAAAGGTTGCCAAGCATCCAAAAATTACGAATCTCCAGAAATCTCAGCAAATATTTTTTCACCCAAACTGGATGATAGTTTCAGGTAATGATCAGTACACTAAGGAGACTTGGTTCCCGAAACTTCGTTCTTCTATGTTGAAGCGTTCATTTCCAGTAACAGTTTGAATTTTTAGGTTTCATTCTGTTTTCTCCTATATTGATAGATGTATTTGGAACTCTAAATCCAACACGGTTTGTGCTAGCTTCTTGAAACTTGACACAATACAGTAGATTCACGTTCTGTCTCTATGTTTTGTTTCCTCTTGATGTAGCCCGTAGCAGTGACTGGGAGAAACACTTTCATGGAAACGGGTTGCCAAGCGTCCAAAAATTACGAATCTCCAGAAATCTCAGCAAATATTTTTTCACCCAAACTGGATGATACTTTCAGGTAATGATCAGTACACTAAGCTGACTTGGTTCCCCAAATTTCATTCTTCTATGTTTAAGCATTCGTTTCCAGTAACAGTTTGAATTTTTAGGTTTCACTCTGTTTTCTCCTATATTGATAGATGTATTTGGAACTCTAAATCCAACACGGTTTGTGCTAGCTTCTTGAAACTTGACACAATAATGTAGTTTCACGTTCTATATCTATGTTTTGTTTCCTCTTGATGTAGCCCTAAGCAGTGACTGGCGAGAAACACTTCCATATAAAGGGGTTGCCAAGCGTCCAAAAATTACGAATCTCCAGAAATCTCAGCAAATATTTTTTCACCCAAACTGGATGATACTTTCAGGTAATGATCAGTACACTAAGGCGACTTGGTTCCCGCAACTTCGTCCTTCTATGTTGAAGCGTTCATTTCCAGTAACAGTTTGAATTTTTAGGTTTCACTCTATTTTCTCCTATATTGATAGATGTATTTGGAACTCTAAATCCAACACGGTTTGTGCTAGCTTCTTGAAACTTGACACAATAAAGTAGTTTCACGTTCCATCTCTATGTTTTGTTTCCTCTTGATGTAGCCCTAAGCAGTGACTGGCGAGAAACACTTTCATGGAAAGGTGTTGCCAAGCATCCAAAAATTACGAATCTCCAGAAATCTCAGCAAATATTTTTTCACCCAAACTGGATGATACTTTCAGGTAATGATCAGTACACTATGGCGACTTGGTTCCCGAAACTTCGTTCTTCTATGTTGAAGCGTTCATTTCCAGTAACAGTTTGAATTTTTAGGTTTCATTCTGTTCTCTCCTATATTGATAGATGTATTTGGAACTCTAAATCCAACACGGTTTGTGCTAGCTTCTTGAAACTTGACACAATAAAGCAGTTTCACGTTCTGTCTCTATGTTTTGTTTCCTCTTGATGTAGCCCTTAGCAGTGACTGGGAGAAACACTTTCATGGAAACGGGTTGCCAAGCGTCCAAAAATTACGAATCTCCAGAAATCTCAGCAAATATTTTTTCACCCAAACTGGATGATACGTTCAGGTAATGATCAGTACACTAAGCTGACTTGGTTCCCCAAATTTCATTCTTCTATGTTGAAGCGTTCGTTTCCAGTAACAGTTTGAATTTTTAGGTTTCACTCTGTTTTCTCCTATATTGATAGATGTATTTGGAACTCTAAATCCAACACGGTTTGTGCTAGCTTCTTGAAACTTGACACAATAATGTAGTTTCACGTTCTATCTCTATGTTTTGTTTCCTCTTGATGTAGCCCTAAGCAGTGACTGGCGAGAAACACTTCCATATAAAGGGGTTGCCAAGCGTCCAAAAATTACGAATCTCCAGAAATCTCAGCAAATATTTTTTCACCCAAACTGTATGATACTTTCAGGTAATGATCAGTACACTAAGCTGACTTGGTTCACCAAATTTCGTTCTTCTATGTTGTAGCGTTCGTTTCCAGTAACAGTTTGAATTTTTAGGTTTCACTCTGTTTTCTCCTATATTGATAGATGTATTTGGAACTCTAAATCCAACACGGTTTGTGCTAGCTTCTTGAAACTTGACACAATAAAGTAGTTTCACGTTCTGTCTCTATGTTTTGTTTCCTCTTGATGTAGCCCTTAGCAGTGACTGGCGAGAAACACTTTCATGGAAACGGGTTGCCAAGCGTCCAAAAATTACGAATCTCCAGAAATCTCAGCAAATATTTTTTCACCCAAACTGGATGATACTTTCAGGTAATGATCAGTACACTAAGCTGACTTGGTTCCCCAAATTTCATTCTTCTATGTTGAAGCGTTCGTTTCCAGTAACAGTTTGAATTTTTAGGTTTCACTCTGTTTTCTCCTATATTGATAGATGTATTTGGAACTCTAAATCCAACACGGTTTGTGCTAGCTTCTTGAAACTTGACACAATAATGTAGTTTCACGTTCTATCTCTATGTTTTGTTTCCTCTTGATGTAGCCCTAAGCAGTGACTGGCGAGAAACACTTCCATATAAAGGGGTTGCCAAGCGTCCAAAAATTACGGATCTCCAGAAATCTCAGCAAATATTTTTTCACCCAAACTGGATGATACTTTCAGGTAATGATCAGTACACTAAGCTGACTTGGTTCACCAAATTTCGTTCTTCTATGTTGTAGCGTTCGTTTCCAGTAACAGTTTGAATTTTTAGGTTTCACTCTGTTTTCTCCTATATTGATAGATGTATTTGGAACTCTAAATCCAACACGGTTTGTGCTAGCTTCTTGAAACTTGACACAATAAAGTAGTTTCACGTTCTGTCTCTATGTTTTGTTTCCTCTTGATGTAGCCCTTAGCAGTGACTGGGAGAAACACTTTCATGGAAACGGGTTGCCAAGCGTCCAAAAATTACGAATCTCCAGAAATCTCAGCACATATTTTTTCACCCAATCTGGATGATACTTTCAGGTAATGATCAGTACACTAAGCTGACTTGGTTCCCCAAATTTCATTCTTCTATGTTGAAGCGTTCGTTTCCAGTAACAGTTTGAATTTTTAGGTTTCACTCTGTTTTCTCCTATATTGATAGATGTATTTGGAACTCTAAATACAACACGGTTTGTGCTAGCTTCTTGAAACTTGACACAATAATGTAGTTTCACGTTCTATATCTATGTTTTGTTTCCTCTTGATGTAGCCCTAAGCAGTGACTGGCGAGAAACACTTCCATATAAAGGGGTTGCCAAGCGTCCAAAAATTACGAATCTCCAGAAATCTCAGCAAATATTTTTTCACCCAAACTGGATGATACTTTCAGGTAATGATCAGTACACTAAGGCGACTTGGTTCCCGCAACTTCGTCCTTCTATGTTGAAGCGTTCATTTCCAGTAACAGTTTGAATTTTTAGGTTTCACTCTATTTTCTCGTATATTGATAGATGTATTTGGAACTCTAAATCCAACACGGTTTGTGCTAGCTTCTTGAAACTTGACACAATAAAGTAGTTTCACGTTCTGTCTCTATGTTTTGTTTCCTCTTGATGCAGCCCTTAGCAGTGACTGGCGAGAAGCACTTTCATGGAAACGGGTTGCCAAGCGTCCAAAAATTACGAATCTCCAGAAATCTCAGCAAATATTTTTTCACCCAAAGTGGATGATACTTTCAGGTATTGATCAGTACACTAAGCTGACTTGGTTCCCCAAATTTCATTCTTCTATGTTGAAGCGTTCGTTTCCAGTAACAGTTTGAATTTTTAGGTTTCACTCTGTTTTCTCCTATATTGATAGATGTATTTGGAACTCTAAATCCAACACGGTTTGTGCTAGCTTCTTGAAACTTGACACAATAATGTAGTTTCACATTCTATCTCTATGTTTTGTTTCCTCTTGGTGTAGCCCTAAGCAGTGACTGGCGAGAAACACTTTCATGGAAATGGGTTGCCAAGCTTCCAAAAATTACGAATCTCCAGAAATCTCAGCAAATATTTTTTCATCCAAACTGGATGATACTTTCAGGTAATGATCAGTACACTAAGGCGACTTGGTTCCCGGAACTTCGTCCTTCTATGTTGAAGCGTTCATTTCCAGTAACAGTTTGAAGTTTTAGGTTTCACTCTATTTTCGCCTATATTGATAGATGTATTTTGAACTCTAAATCCAACACGGTTTGTGCTAGCTTCTTGAAACTTGACACAATAATGTAGTTTCACGTTCTGTCTCTATGTTTTGTTTCCTCTTGATGTAGCCCTTAGCAGTGACTGGGAGAAACACTTTCATGGAAACGGGTTGCCAAGCGTCCAAAAATTACGAATCTCCAGAAATCTCAGCAAATATTTTTTCACCCAAACTGGATGATACTTTCAGGTAATGATCAGTACACTAAGCCCACTTGGTTCACCAAATTTCGTTCTTCTATGTTGAAGCATTCGTTTCCAGTAACAGTTTGAATTTTTAGGTTTCACTCTATTTTCTCCTATATTGATAGATGTATTTGGAACTCTAAATCCAACATGGTTTGTGCTAGCTTCTTGAAACTTGACACAATAAAGTAGTTTCACGTTCTATCTCCATGTTTTGTTTCCTCTTGATGTAGCCCTAAGCAGTGACTGGCGAGAAACACTTTCATGGAAAGGGGTTGCCAAGCTTCCAAAAATTACGAATCTCCAGAAATCTCAGCAAATATTTTTTCATCCAAACTGGATGATACTTTCAGGTAATGATCAGTACACTAAGGCGACTTGGTTCCCGGAACTTCGTCCTTCTATGTCGAAGCGTTCATTTCCAGTAACAGTTTGAATTTTTAGGTTTCACTCTATTTTCGCCTATATTGATAGATGTATTTGGAACTCTAAATCCAACACGGTTTGTGCTAGCTTCTTGAAACTTGACACAATAATGTAGTTTCACGTTCTATCTCTATGTTTTGTTTCCTCTTGATGTAGCCCTAAGCATTGACTGGCGAGAAACACTTCCATATAAAGGGATTGCCAAGCGTCCAAATATTACGAATCTCCAGAAATCTCAGCAAATATATTTTCACCCAAACTGGACGATACTTTCAGGTAATGATCAGTACAATAAGCTGACTTGGTTCCCCAAATTTCATTCTTCTATGTTGAAGCGTTCGTTTCCAGTAACAGTTTGAATTTTTAGGTTTCACTCTGTTTTCTCCTATATTGATAGATGTATTTGGAACTCTAAATCCAACACGGTTTGTGCTAGCTTCTTGAAACTTGACACAATAATGTAGTTTCACGTTCTATCTCTATGTTTTGTTTCCTCTTGATGTAGCCCTAAGCAGTGACTGGCGAGAAACACTTCCATATAAAGGGGTTGCCAAGCGTCCAAAAATTACGAATCTCCAGAAATCTCAGCAAATAATTTTTCACCCAAACTGGATGATACTTTCAGGTAATGATCAGTACACTAAGGCGACTTGGTTCCCGCAACTTCGTCCTTCTATTTTGAAGCGTTCATTTCCAGTAACAGTTTGAATTTTTAGGTTTCACTCTATTTTCTCCTATATTGATAGATGTATTTGGAACTCTAAATCCAACACGGTTTGTGCTAGCTTCTTGAAACTTGACACAATAAAGTAGTTTCACGTTCTGTCTCTATGTTTTGTTTCCTCTTGATGTAGCCCTTAGCAGTGACTGGCGAGAAACACTTTCATGGAAACGGGTTGCCAAGCGTCCAAAAATTACTAATCTCCAGAAATCTCAGCAAATATTTTTTCACCCAAACTGGATGATACTTTCAGGTAATGATCAGTACACTAAGGCGACTTGGTTCCCGCAACTTCGTCCTTCTATTTTGAAGCGTTCGTTTCCAGTAACAGTTTGAATTTTTAGGTTTCACTCTATTTTCTCCTATATTGATAGATGTATTTGGAACTCTAAATCCAACACGGTTTGTGCTAGCTTCTTGAAACTTGACACAATAATGTAGTTTCACGTTCTATCTCTATGTTTTGTTTCCTCTTGATGTAGCCCTTAGCAGTGACTGGCGAGAAACACTTTCATGGAATCAGGTTGCCAAGCGTCCAAAAATTACGTATCTCCAGAAATCCCAGCAAATATTTTTTCACCCAAACTGGATGATACTTTCAGGTAATGATCAGTACACTAAGCCCACTTGGTTCACCAAATTTCGTTCTTCTATGTTGTAGCGTTCGTTTCCAGTAACAGTTTGAATTTTTAGGTTTCACTCTGTTTTCTCCTATATTGATAGATGTATTTGGAACTCTAAATACAACACGGTTTGTGCTAGCTTCTTGAAACTTGACACAATAAAGTAGTTTCACGTTCTATCTCCATGTTTTGTTTCCTCTTGATGTAGCCCTAAGCAGTGACTGGCGAGAAACACTTTCATGGAAAGGGGTTGCCAAGCTTCCAAAAATTACGAATCTCCAGAAATCTCAGCAAATATTTTTTCATCCAAACTGGATGATACTTTCAGGTAATGATCAGTACACTAAGGCGACTTGGTTCCCGGAACTTCGTCCTTCTATGTCGAAGCGTTCATTTCCAGTAACAGTTTGAATTTTTAGGTTTCACTCTATTTTCGCCTATATTGATAGATGTATTTGGAACTCTAAATCCAACACGGTTTGTGCTAGCTTCTTGAAACTTGACACAATAATGTAGTTTCACGTTCTATCTCTATGTTTTGTTTCCTCTTGATGTAGCCCTAAGCATTGACTGGCGAGAAACACTTCCATATAAAGGGATTGCCAAGCGTCCAAATATTACGAATCTCCAGAAATCTCAGCAAATATATTTTCACCCAAACTGGACGATACTTTCAGGTAATGATCAGTACAATAAGCTGACTTGGTTCCCCAAATTTCATTCTTCTATGTTGAAGCGTTCGTTTCCAGTAACAGTTTGAATTTTTAGGTTTCACTCTGTTTTCTCCTATATTGATAGATGTATTTGGAACTCTAAATCCAACACGGTTTGTGCTAGCTTCTTGAAACTTGACACAATAATGTAGTTTCACGTTCTATCTCTATGTTTTGTTTCCTCTTGATGTAGCCCTAAGCAGTGACTGGCGAGAAACACTTCCATATAAAGGGGTTGCCAAGCGTCCAAAAATTACGAATCTCCAGAAATCTCAGCAAATAATTTTTCACCCAAACTGGATGATACTTTCAGGTAATGATCAGTACACTAAGGCGACTTGGTTCCCGCAACTTCGTCCTTCTATTTTGAAGCGTTCATTTCCAGTAACAGTTTGAATTTTTAGGTTTCACTCTATTTTCTCCTATATTGATAGATGTATTTGGAACTCTAAATCCAACACGGTTTGTGCTAGCTTCTTGAAACTTGACACAATAAAGTAGTTTCACGTTCTGTCTCTATGTTTTGTTTCCTCTTGATGTAGCCCTTAGCAGTGACTGGCGAGAAACACTTTCATGGAAACGGGTTGCCAAGCGTCCAAAAATTACTAATCTCCAGAAATCTCAGCAAATATTTTTTCACCCAAACTGGATGATACTTTCAGGTAATGATCAGTACACTAAGCTGACTTGGTTCCCCAAATTTCATTCTTCTATGTTGAAGCGTTCGTTTCCAGTAACAGTTTGAATTTTTAGGTTTCACTCTGTTTTCTCCTATATTGACAGATGTATTTGGAACTCTAAATCCAACACGGTTTGTGCTAGATTCTTGAAACTTGACACAATAATGTAGTTCCATGTTCTATCTCTATGTTTTGTTTCCTCTTGATGTAGCCCTAAGCAGTGGCTGGCGAGAAACACTTCCATATAAAGGGGTTGCCAAGCGTCCAAAAATTACGAATCTCCAGAAATCTCAGCAAATATTTTTTCACCCAAACTGGATGATACTTTCAGGTAATGATCAGTACACTAAGGCGACTTGGTTCCCGCAACTTCGTCCTTCTATTTTGAAGCGTTCATTTCCAGTAACAGTTTGAATTTTTAGGTTTCACTCTATTTTCTCCTATATTGATAGATGTATTTGGAACTCTAAATCCAACACGGTTTGTGCTAGCTTCTTGAAACTTGACACAATAAAGTAGTTTCACGTTCTGTCTCTATGTTTTGTTTCCTCTTGATGTAGCCCTTAGCAGTGACTGGCGAGAAACACTTTCATGGAAACGGGTTGCCAAGCGTCCAAAAATTACGAATCTCCAGAAATCTCAGCAAATATTTTTTCACCCAAACTGGATGATACTTTCAGGTAATGATCAGTACACTAAGCTGACTTGGTTCCCCAAATTTCATTCTTCTATGTTGAAGCGTTCGTTTCCAGTAACAGTTTGAATTTTTAGGTTTCACTCTGTTTTCTCCTATATTGATAGATGTATTTGGAACTCTAAATCCAACACGGTTTGTGCTAGCTTCTTGAAACTTGACACAATAATGTAGTTTCACGTTCTATCTCTATGTTTTGTTTCCTCTTGATGTAGCCCTAAGCAGTGACTGGCGAGAAACACTTTCATGGAAAGGGGTTGCCAAGCATCCAAAAATTACGAATCTCCAGAAATCTCAGCAAATATTTTTTCACCCAAACTGGATGATAGTTGCAGGTAATGATCAGTACACTAAGCCCACTTGGTTCACCAAATTTCGTTCTTCTATGTTGAAGCGTTCGTTTCCAGTAACAGTTTGAATTTTTAGGTTTCACTCTGTTTTCTCCTATATTGATAGACGTATTTGGAACTCTAAATCCAACACGGTTTGTGCTAGCTTCTTGAAACTTGACACAATAATGTAGTTTCACGTTCTATCTCTATGTTTTGTTTCCTCTTGATATAGCCCTTAGCAGTGACTGGGAGAAACACTTTCATGGAAACAGGTTGCCAAGCGTCCAAAAATTACGAATCTCCAGAAATCTCAGCAAATATTTTTTCACCCAAACTGGATGATACTTTCAGGTAATGATCAGTACACTAAGCCCACTTGGTTCACCAAATTTCGTTCTTCTATGTTGAAGCGTTCGTTTCCAGTAACAGTTTGAATTTTTCGGTTTCACTCTGTTTTCTCCTATATTGATAGACGTATTTGGAACTCTAAATACAACACGGTTTGTGCTAGCTTCTTGAAACTTGACACAATAATGTAGTTTCACGTTCTATCTCTATGTTTTGTTTCCTCTTGATGTAGCCCTAAGCAGTGACTGGCGAGAAACACTTCCATATAAAGGGGTTGCCAAGCGTCCAAAAATGACGAATCTCCAGAAATCTCAGCAAATATTTTTTCACCCAAACTGGATGATACTTTCAGGTAATGATCAGTACACTAAGCTGACTTGGTTCACCAAATTTCGTTCTTCTATGTTGTAGCGTTCGTTTCCAGTAACAGTTTGAATTTTTAGGTTTCACTCTGTTTTCTCCTATATTGATAGATGTATTTGGAACTCTAAATCCAACACGGTTTGTGCTAGCTTCTTGAAACTTGACACAATAATGTAGTTTCACGTTCTATCTCTATGTTTTGTTTCCTCTTGATGTAGCCCTAAGCAGTGACTGGCGAGGAACACTTCCATATAAAGGGGTCCCAAGCGTCCAAAAATTACGAATCTCCAGAAATCTCAGCAAATATTTTTTCACCCAAACTGGATGATACTTTCAGGTAATGATCAGTACACTAAGCTGACTTGGTTCCCCAAATTTCATTCTTCTATGTTGAAGCGTTCGTTTCCAGTAACAGTTTGAATTTTTCGGTTTCACTCTGTTTTCTCCTATATTGATAGATGTATTTGGAACTCTAAATCCAACACGGTTTGTGCTAGATTCTTGAAACTTGACACAATAATGTAGTTCCATGTTCTATCTCTATGTTTTATTTCCTCTTGATGTAGCCCTAAGCAGTGGCTGGCGAGAAACACTTCCATATAAAGGGGTTGCCAAGCGTCCAAAAATTACGAATCTCCAGAAATCTCAGCAAATATTTTTTCACCCAAACTGGATGATACTTTCAGGTAATGATCAGTGCACTAAGGCGACTTGGTTCCCGCAACTTCGTCCTTCTATTTTGAAGCGTTCATTTCCAGTAACAGTTTGAATTTTTAGGTTTCACTCTATTTTCTCCTATATTGATAGATGTATTTGGAACTCTAAATCCAACACGGTTTGTGCTAGCTTCTTGAAACTTGACACAATAAAGTAGTTTCACGTTTCTGTCTCTATGTTTTGTTTCCTCTTGATGTAGCCCTTAGCAGTGACTGGCGAGAAACACTTTCATGGAAACGGGTTGCCAAGCGTCCAAAAATTACGAATCTTAGAAATCTCAGCAAATATTTTTTCACCCAAACTGGATGATACTTTCAGGTAATGATCAGTACACTATGCTGACTTGGTTCCCGAAACTTCGTTCTTCTATGTTGAAGCGTTCGTTTCCAGTAACAGTTTGAATTTTTAGGTTTCACTCTGTTTTCTCCTATATTGATAGATGTATTTGGAACTCTAAATCCAACACGGTTTGTGCTAGATTCTTGAAACTTGACACAATAATGTAGTTCCATGTTCTATCTCTATGTTTTGTTTCCTCTTGATGTAGCCCTAAGCAGTGGCTGGCGAGAAACACTTCCATATAAAGGGGTTGCCAAGCGTCCAAAAATTACGAATCTCCAGAAATCTCAGCAAATATTTTTTCACCCAAACTGGATGATACTTTCAGGTAATGATCAGTACACTAAGGCGACTTGGTTCCCGCAACTTCGTCCTTCTATTTTGAAGCGTTCATTTCCAGTAACAGTTTGAATTTTTAGGTTTCACTCTATTTTCTCCTATATTGATAGATGTATTTGGAACTCTAAATCCAACACGGTTTGTGCTAGCTTCTTGAAACTTGACACAATAAAGTAGTTTCACGTTCTGTCTCTATGTTTTGTTTCCTCTTGATGTAGCCCTAAGCAGTGACTGGCGAGAAACACTTTCATGGAAACGGGTTGCCAAGCGTCCAAAAATTACGAATCTCCAGAAATCTCAGCAAATATTTTTTCACCCAAACTGGATGATACTTTCAGGTAATGATCAGTACACTATGCTGACTTGGTTCCCCAAATTTCATTCTTCTATGTTGAAGCGTTCGTTTCCAGTAACAGTTTGAATTTTTAGGTTTCACTCTGTTTTCTCCTATATTGATAGATGTATTTGGAACTCTAAATCCAACACGGTTTGTGCTAGATTCTTGAAACTTGACACAATAATGTAGTTCCATGTTCTATCTCTATGTTTTTTTTCCTCTTGATGTAGCCCTAAGAAGTGGCTGGCGAGAAACACTTCCATATAAAGGGGTTGCCAAGCGTCCAAAAATTACGAATCTCCAGAAATCTCAGCAAATATTTTTTCACCCAAACTGGATGATACTTTCAGGTAATGATCAGTACACTAAGGCGACTTGGTTCCCGCAACTTCGTCCTTCTATTTTAAAGCGTTCATTTCCAGTAACAGTTTGAATTTTTAGGTTTCACTCTATTTTCTCCTATATTGATAGATGTATTTGGAACTCTAAATCCAACACGGTTTGTGCTAGCTTCTTGAAACTTGACACAATAAAGTAGTTTCACGTTCTGTCTCTATGTTTTGTTTCCTCTTGATGTAGCCCTTAGCAGTGACTGGCGAGAAACACTTTCATGGAAAGGGGTTGCCAAGCGTCCAAAAATTACGAATCTCCAGAAATCTCAGCAAATATTTTTTCACCCAAACTGGATGATACTTTCAGGTAATGATCAGTACACTAAGCTGACTTGGTTCCCCAAATTTCATTCTTCTATGTTGAAGCGTTCGTTTCCAGTAACAGTTTGAATTTTTAGGTTTCACTCTGTTTTCTCCTATATTGATAGATGTATTTGGAACTCTAAATCCAACACGGTTTGTGCTAGCTTCTTGAAACTTGACACAATAATGTAGTTTCACGTTCTATCTCTATGTTTTGTTTCCTCTTGATGTAGCCCTTAGCAGTGACTGGGAGAAACACTTTCATGGAAACGGGTTGCGAAGCGTCCAAAAATTACGAATCTCCAGAAATCTCAGCAAATATTTTTTCACCCAAACTGGATGATACTTTCAGGTAATGATCAGTACACTAAGCCCTCTTGGTTCACCAAATTTCGTTCTTCTATGTTGAAGTGTTCGTTTCCAGTAACAGTTTGAATTTTTCGGTTTCACTCTGTTTTCTCCTATATTGATAGACGTATTTGGAACTCTAAATACAACACGGTTTGTGCTAGCTTCTTGAAACTTGACACAATAATGTAGTTTCACGTTCTATCTCTATGTTTTGTTTCCTCTTGATGTAGCCCTAAGCAGTGACTGGCGAGAAACACTTCCATATAAAGGGGTTGCCAAGCGTCCAAAAATGACGAATCTCCAGAAATCTCAGCAAATATTTTTTCACCCAAACTGGATGATACTTTCAGGTAATGATCAGTACACTATGCTGACTTGGTTCCCCAAATTTCATTCTTCTATGTTGAAGCGTTCGTTTCCAGTAACAGTTTGAATTTTTAGGTTTCACTCTGTTTTCTCCTATATTGATAGATGTATTTGGAACTCTGAATCCAACACGGTTTGTGCTAGATTCTTGAAACTTGACACAATAATGTAGTTCCATGTTCTATCTCTATGTTTTGTTTCCTCTTGATGTAGCCCTAAGCAGTGGCTGGCGAGAAACACTTCCATATAAAGGGGTTGCCAAGCGTCCAAAAATTACGAATCTCCAGAAATCTCAGCAAATATTTTTTCACCCAAACTGGATGATACTGTCAGGTAATGATCAGTACACTAAGGCGACTTGGTTCCCGCAACTTCGTCCTTCTATTTTGAAGCGTTCATTTCCAGTAACAGTTTGAATTTTTAGGTTTCACTCTATTTTCTCCTATATTGATAGATGTATTTGGAACTCTAAATCCAACACGGTTTGTGCTAGCTTCTTGAAACTTGACACAATAATGTAGTTTCACGTTCTATCTCTATGTTTTGTTTCCTCTTGATGTAGCCCTTAGCAGTGACTGGGAGAAACACTTTCATGGAAACGGGTTGCGAAGCGTCCAAAAATTACGAATCTCCAGAAATCTCAGCAAATATTTTTTCACCCAAACTGGATGATACTTTCAGGTAATGATCAGTACACTAAGCCCACTTGGTTCACCAAATTTCGTTCTTCTATGTTGAAGTGTTCGTTTCCAGTAACAGTTTGAATTTTTCGGTTTCACTCTGTTTTCTCCTATATTGATAGACGTATTTGGAACTCTAAATACAACACGGTTTGTGCTAGCTTCTTGAAACTTGACACAATAATGTAGTTTCACGTTCTATCTCTATGTTTTGTTTCCTCTTGATGTAGCCCTAAGCAGTGACTGGCGAGAAACACTTCCATATAAAGGGGTTGCCAAGCGTCCAAAAATGACGAATCTCCAGAAATCTCAGCAAATATTTTTTCACCCAAACTGGATGATACTTTCAGGTAATGATCAGTACACTAAGCTGACTTGGTTCACCAAATTTCGTTCTTCTATGTTGTAGCATTCGTTTCCAGTAACAGTTTGAATTTTTAGGTTTCACTCTGTTTTCTCCTATATTGATAGATGTATTTGGAACTCTAAATCCAACACGGTTTGTGCTAGCTTCTTGAAAATTGACACAATAATGTAGTTTCACGTTCTATCTCTATGTTTTGTTTCCTCTTGATGTAGCCCTAAGCAGTGACTGGCGAGAAACACTTCCATATAAAGGGGTTGCCAAGCGTCCAAAAATTACGAATCTCCAGAAATCTCAGCAAATATTTTTTCACCCAAACTGGATGATACTTTCAGGTAATGATCAGTACACTAAGGCGACTTGGTTCCCCAAATTTCATTCTTCTATGTTGAAGCGTTCGTTTCCAGTAACAGTTTGAATTTTTAGGTTTCACTCTGTTTTCTCCTATATTGATAGATGTATTTGGAACTCTAAATCCAACACGGTTTGTGCTAGCTTCTTGAAACTTGACACAATAAAGTAGTTTCACGTTCTGTCTCTATGTTTTGTTTCCTCTTGATGTAGCCCTTAGCAGTGACTGGGAGAAACACTTTCATGGAAACGGGTTGCCAAGCGTCCAAAAATTACGAATCTCCAGAAATCTCAGCAAATATTTTTTCACCCAAACTGGATGATAATTTCAGGTAATGATCAGTACACTAAGCTGACTTGGTTCCCCAAATTTCATTCTTCTATGTTGAAGCGTTCGTTTCCAGTAACAGTTTGAATTTTTAGGTTTCACTCTGTTTTCTCCTATATTGATAGATGTATTTGGAACTCTAAATCCAACACGGTTTGTGCTAGCTTCTTGAAACTTGACAAAATAATCTAGTTTCAGGTTCTATCTCTATGTTTTGTTTCCTCTTGATGTAGCCCTAAGCAGTGACTGGCGAGAAACACTTCCATAAAAAGGGGTTGCCAAGCGTCCAAAAATTACGAATCTCCAGAAATCTCAGCAAATATTTTTTCACCCAAACTGGATGATACTTTCAGGTAATGATCAGTACACTAAGGCGACTTGGTTCCCGCAACTTCGTCCTTCTATTTTGAAGCGTTCATTTCCAGTAACAGTTTGAATTTTTAGGTTTCACTCTATTTTCTCCTATATTGATAGATGTATTTGGAACTCTAAATCCAACACGGTTTGTGCTAGATTCTTGAAACTTGACACAATAATGTAGTTTCACGTTCTATCTCTATGTTTTGTTTCCTCTTGATGTAGCCCTAAGCAGTGACTGGCGAGAAACACTTCCATATAAAGGGGTTGCCAAGCGTCCAAAAATTACGAATCTCCAGAAATCTCAGCAAATATTTTTTCACCCAAACTGGATGATACTTTCAGGTAATGATCAGTACACTAAGCCCACTTGGTTCACCAAATTTCGTTCTTCTATGTTGAAGCGTTCGTTTCCAGTAACAGTTTGAATTTTTCGGTTTCACTCTGTTTTCTCCTATATTGATAGACGTATTTGGAACTCTAAATACAACACGGTTTGTGCTAGCTTCTTGAAACTTGACACAATAATGTAGTTTCACGTTCTATCTCTATGTTTTGTTTCCTCTTGATGTAGCCCTAAGCAGTGACTGGCGAGAAACACTTCCATATAAAGGGGTTGCCAAGCGTCCAAAAATTACGAATCTCCAGAAATCTCAGAAAATATTTTTTTAACCAAACTGGATGATACTTTCAGGTAATGATCAGTACACTAAGCTGACTTGGTTCCCCAAATTTCATTCTTCTATGTTGAAGCGTTCGTTTCCAGTAACAGTTTGAATTTTTAGGTTTCACTCTGTTTTCTCCTATATTGATAGATGTATTTGGAACTCTAAATCCAACACGGTTTGTGCTAGCTTCTTGAAACTTGAAAAAATAGTGTAGTTTCACGTTCTATCTCTATGTTTTGTTTCCTCTTGATGTAGCCCTAAGCAGTGACTGGCGAGAAACACTTCCATATAAAGGGGTTGCCAAGCATCCAAAAATTACGAATCTCCAGAAATCTCAGCAAATATTTTTTCACCAAACTGGATGATACTTTCAGGTAATGATCAGTACACTAAGGCGACTTGGTTCCCGCAACTTCGTCCTTCTATTTTGAAGCGTTCATTTCCAGTAACAGTTTGAATTTTTAGGTTTCACTCTATTTTCTCCTATATTGATAGATGTATTTGGAACTCTAAATCCAACACGGTTTGTGCTAGCTTCTTGAAACTTGACACAATAAAGTAGTTTCACGTTCTGTCTCTATGTTTTGTTTCCTCTTGATGTAGCCCTTAGCAGTGACTGGCGAGAAACACTTTCATGGAAACGGGTTGCCAAGCGTCCAAAAATTACGAATCTCCAGAAATCTCAGCAAATATTTTTTCACCCAAACTGGATGATACTTTCAGGTAATGATCAGTACACTAAGCTGACTTGGTTCCCCAAATTTCATTCTTCTATGTTGAAGCGTTCGTTTCCAGTAACAGTTTGAATTTTTAGGTTTCACTCTGTTTTCTCCTATATTGATAGATGTATTTGGAACTCTAAATCCAACACGGTTTGTGCTAGCTTCTTGAAACTTGACACAATAATGTAGTTTCACGTTCTATCTCTATGTTTTGTTTCCTCTTGATGTAGCCCTAAGCAGTGACTGGCGAGAAACACTTCCATATAAAGGGGTTGCCAAGCGTCCAAAAATTACGAATCTCCAGAAATCTCAGCAAATATTTTTTCACCCAAACTGGATGATACTTTCAGGTAATGATCAGTACACTAAGCTGACTTGGTTCCCCAAATTTAATTCTTCTATGTTGAAGCGTTCGTTTCCAGTAACAGTTTGAATTTTTCGGTTTCACTCTGTTTTCTCCTATATTGATACACGTATTTGGAACTCTAAATCCAACACGGTTTGTGCTAGCTTCTTGAAACTTGACACAATAATGTAGTTTCACGTTCTATCTCTATGTTTTGTTTCCTCTTGATGTAGCCCTAAGCAGTGACTGGCGAGAAACACTTCCATATAAAGGGGTTGCCAAGCGTCCAAAAATGACGAATCTCCAGAAATCTCAGCAAATATTTTTTCACCCAAACTGGATGATACTTTCAGGTAATGATCAGTACACTAAGCTGACTTGGTTCACCAAATTTCGTTCTTCTATGTTGTAGCGTTCGTTTCCAGTAACAGTTTGAATTTTTAGGTTTCACTCTGTTTTCTCCTATATTGATAGATGTATTTGGAACTCTAAATCCAACACGGTTTGTGCTAGCTTCTTGAAACTTGACACAATAATGTAGTTTCACGTTCTATCTCTATGTTTTGTTTCCTCTTGATGTAGCCCTAAGCAGTGACTGGCGAAAAACACTTCCATATAAAGGGGTTGCCAAGCGTCCAAAAATTACGAATCTCCAGAAATCTCAGCAAATATTTTTTCACCCAAACTGGATGATACTTTCAGGTAATGATCAGTACACTAAGGCGACTTGGTTCCCCAAATTTCATTCTTCTATGTTGAAGCGTTCGTTTCCAGTAACAGTTTGAATTTTTAGGTTTCACACTTTTTCTCCTATATTGATAGATGTATTTGGAACTCTAAATCCAACACGGTTTGTGCTAGCTTCTTGAAACTTGACACAATAAATTAGTTTCACGTTCTATCTCTATGTTTTGTTTCCTCTTGATGTAGCCCTAAGCAGTGACTGGCGAGAAACACTTTCATGGAAAGGGGTTGCCAAGCATCCAAAAATTACGAATCTCCAGAAATCTCAGCAAATATTTTTTCACCCAAACTTGATGATAGTTTCAGGTAATGATCAGTACACTAAGGCGACTTGGTTCCCGAAACTTCGTTCTTCTATGTTGAAGCGTTCA
Organism: Spermophilus citellus; assembly: GCF_964194105.1. Classification (NCBI taxonomy): domain Eukaryota; kingdom Metazoa; phylum Chordata; class Mammalia; order Rodentia; family Sciuridae; genus Spermophilus; species Spermophilus citellus. Next base: position 32,299,695 of record NC_138186.1, read on the forward strand.
TTTCCAGTAACAGTTTGAATTTTTAGGTTTCATTCTGTTTTCTCCTATATTGATAGATATTTGGAACTCTAAATCCAACACGGTTTGTGCTAGCTTCTTGAAACTTGACACAATAAAGTAGTTTCACGTTCTGTCTCTATGTTTTGTTTCCTCTTGATGTAGCCCTTAGCAGTGACTGGGAGAAACACTTTCATGGAAACGGGTTGCCAAGCGTCCAAAAATTACGAATCTCCAGAAATCTCAGCAAATATTTTTTCACCCAAACTGGATGATACTTTCAGGTAATGATCAGTACACTAAGCTGACTTGGTTCCCCAAATTTCATTCTTCTATGTTGAAGCGTTCGTTTCCAGTAACAGTTTGAATTTTTAGGTTTCACTCTCTTTTCTCCTATATTGATAGATGTATTTGGAACTCTAAATCCAACACGGTTTGTGCTAGATTCTTGAAACTTGACACAATAATGTAGTTCCATGTTCTATCTCTATGTTTTGTTTCCTCTTGATGTAGCCCTAAGCAGTGGCTGGCGAGAAACACTTCCATATAAAGGGGTTGCCAAGCGTCCAAAAATTACGAATCTCCAGAAATCTCAGCAAATATTTTTTCACCCAAACTGGATGATACTTTCAGGTAATGATCAGTACACTAAGGCGACTTGGTTCCCGCAACTTCGTCCTTCTATTTTGAAGCGTTCATTTCCAGTAACAGTTTGAATTTTTAGGTTTCACTCTATTTTCTCCTATATTGATAGATGTATTTGGAACTCTAAATCCAACACGGTTTTTGCTAGCTTTTTGAAACTTGACACAATAAAGTAGTTTCACGTTCTGTCTCTATGTTTTGTTTCCTCTTGATGTAGCCCTTAGCAGTGACTGGCGAGAAACACTTTCATGGAAACGGGTTGCCAAGCGTCCAAAAATTACGAATCTCCAGAAATCTCAGCAAATATTTTGTCACCCAAACTGGATGATACTTTCGGGTAATGATCAGTACACTAAGCTGACTTGGTTCCCCAAATTTCATTCTTCTATGTTGAAGCGTTCGTTTCCAGTAACAGTTTGAATTTTTAGGTTTCACTCTGTTTTCTCCTATATTGATAGATGTATTTGGAACTCTAAATCCAACACGGTTTGTGCTAGATTCTTGAAACTTGACACAATAAAGTAGTTCCATGTTCTATCTCTATGTTTTGTTTCCTCTTGATGTAGCCCTAAGCAGTGGCTGGCGAGAAACACTTCCATATAAAGGGGTTGCCAAGCGTCCAAAAATTACGAATCTCCAGAAATCTCAGCAAATATTTTTTCACCCAAACTGGATGATACTTTCAGGTAATGATCAGTACACTAAGGCGACTTGGTTCCCGCAACTTCGTCCTTCTATTTTGAAGCGTTCATTTCCAGTAACAGTTTGAATTTTTAGGTTTCACTCTATTTTCTCCTATATTGATAGATGTATTTGGAACTCTAAATCCAACACGGTTTGTGCTAGCTTCTTGAAACTTGACACAATAAAGTAGTTTCACGTTCTGTCTCTATGTTTTGTTTCCTCTTGATGTAGCCCTTAGCAGTGACTGGCGAGAAACACTTTCATGGAAACGGGTTGCCAAGCGTCCAAAAATTACGAATCTCCAGAAATCTCAGCAAATATTTTGTCACCCAAACTGGATGATACTTTCAGGTAATGATCAGTACACTAAGCTGACTTGGTTCCCCAAATTTCATTCTTCTATGTTGAAGCGTTCGTTTCCAGTAACAGTTTGAATTTTTAGGTTTCACTCTGTTTTCTCCTATATTGATAGATGTATTTGGAACTCTAAATCCAACACGGTTTGTGCTAGCTTCTTGAAACTTGAAAAAATAATGTAGTTTCATGTTCTATCTCTATGTTTTGTTTCCTCTTGATGTAGCCCTAAGCAGTGACTGGCGAGAAACACTTCCATATAAAGGGGTTGCCAAGCGTCCAAAAATGACGAATCTCCAGAAATCTCAGCAAATATTTTTTCACCCAAACTGGATGATACTTTCAGGTAATGATCAGTACACTAAGCTGACTTGGTTCACCAAATTTCGTTCTTCTATGTTGTAGCGTTCGTTTCCAGTAACAGTTTGAATTTTTAGGTTTCACTCTGTTTTCTCCTATATTGATAGATGTATTTGGAACTCTAAATCCAACACGGTTTGTGCTAGCTTCTTGAAACTTGACACAATAATGTAGTTTCACGTTCTATCTCTATGTTTTGTTTCCTCTTGATGTAGCCCTAAGCAGTGACTGGCGAAAAACACTTCCATATAAAGGGGTTGCCAAGCGTCCAAAAATTACGAATCTCCAGAAATCTCAGCAAATATTTTTTCACCCAAACTGGATGATACTTTCAGGTAATGATCAGTACACTAAGGCGACTTGGTTCCCCAAATTTCATTCTTCTATGTTGAAGCGTTCGTTTCCAGTAACAGTTTGAATTTTTAGGTTTCACACTTTTTCTCCTATATTGATAGATGTATTTGGAACTCTAAATCCAACACGGTTTGTGCTAGCTTCTTGAAACTTGACACAATAAATTAGTTTCACGTTCTATCTCTATGTTTTGTTTCCTCTTGATGTAGCCCTAAGCAGTGACTGGCGAGAAACACTTTCATGGAAAGGGGTTGCCAAGCATCCAAAAATTACGAATCTCCAGAAATCTCAGCAAATATTTTTTCACCCAAACTTGATGATAGTTTCAGGTAATGATCAGTACACTAAGGCGACTTGGTTCCCGAAACTTCGTTCTTCTATGTTGAAGCGTTCATTTCCAGTAACAGTTTGAATTTTTAGGTTTCATTCTGTTTTCTCCTATATTGATAGATATTTGGAACTCTAAATCCAACACGGTTTGTGCTAGCTTCTTGAAACTTGACACAATAAAGTAGTTTCACGTTCTGTCTCTATGTTTTGTTTCCTCTTGATGTAGCCCTTAGCAGTGACTGGGAGAAACACTTTCATGGAAACGGGTTGCCAAGCGTCCAAAAATTACGAATCTCCAGAAATCTCAGCAAATATTTTTTCACCCAAACTGGATGATACTTTCAGGTAATGATCAGTACACTAAGCTGACTTGGTTCCCCAAATTTCATTCTTCTATGTTGAAGCGTTCGTTTCCAGTAACAGTTTGAATTTTTAGGTTTCACTCTCTTTTCTCCTATATTGATAGATGTATTTGGAACTCTAAATCCAACACGGTTTGTGCTAGATTCTTGAAACTTGACACAATAATGTAGTTCCATGTTCTATCTCTATGTTTTGTTTCCTCTTGATGTAGCCCTAAACAGTGGCTGGCGAGAAACACTTCCATATAAAGGGGTTGCCAAGCGTCCAAAAATTACGAATCTCCAGAAATCTCAGCAAATATTTTTTCACCCAAACTGGATGATACTTTCAGGTAATGATCAGTACACTAAGGCGACTTGGTTCCCGCAACTTCGTCCTTCTATTTTGAAGCGTTCATTTCCAGTAACAGTTTGAATTTTTAGGTTTCACTCTATTTTCTCCTATATTGATAGATGTATTTGGAACTCTAAATCCAACACGGTTTTTGCTAGCTTTTTGAAACTTGACACAATAAAGTAGTTTCACGTTCTGTCTCTATGTTTTGTTTCCTCTTGATGTAGCCCTTAGCAGTGACTGGCGAGAAACACTTTCATGGAAACGGGTTGCCAAGCGTCCAAAAATTACGAATCTCCAGAAATCTCAGCAAATATTTTGTCACCCAAACTGGATGATACTTTCGGGTAATGATCAGTACACTAAGCTGACTTGGTTCCCCAAATTTCATTCTTCTATGTTGAAGCGTTCGTTTCCAGTAACAGTTTGAATTTTTAGGTTTCACTCTGTTTTCTCCTATATTGATAGATGTATTTGGAACTCTAAATCCAACATGGTTTGTGCTAGATTCTTGAAACTTGACACAATAAAGTAGTTCCATGTTCTATCTCTATGTTTTGTTTCCTCTTGATGTAGCCCTAAGCAGTGGCTGGCGAGAAACACTTCCATATAAAGGGGTTGCCAAGCGTCCAAAAATTACGAATCTCCAGAAATCTCAGCAAATATTTTTTCACCCAAACTGGATGATACTTTCAGGTAATGATCAGTACACTAAGGCGACTTGGTTCCCGCAACTTCGTCCTTCTATTTTGAAGCGTTCATTTCCAGTAACAGTTTGAATTTTTAGGTTTCACTCTATTTTCTCCTATATTGATAGATGTATTTGGAACTCTAAATCCAACACGGTTTGTGCTAGCTTCTTGAAACTTGACACAATAAAGTAGTTTCACGTTCTGTCTCTATGTTTTGTTTCCTCTTGATGTAGCCCTTAGCAGTGACTGGCGAGAAACACTTTCATGGAAACGGGTTGCCAAGCGTCCAAAAATTACGAATCTCCAGAAATCTCAGCAAATATTTTGTCACCCAAACTGGATGATACTTTCAGGTAATGATCAGTACACTAAGCTGACTTGGTTCCCCAAATTTCATTCTTCTATGTTGAAGCGTTCGTTTCCAGTAACAGTTTGAATTTTTAGGTTTCACTCTGTTTTCTCCTATATTGATAGATGTATTTGGAACTCTAAATCCAACACGGTTTGTGCTAGCTTCTTGAAACTTGAAAAAATAATGTAGTTTCATGTTCTATCTCTATGTTTTGTTTCCTCTTGATGTAGCCCTAAGCAGTGACTGGCGAGAAACACTTCCATATAAAGGGGTTGCCAAGCGTCCAAAAATTACGAATCTCCAGAAATCTCAGCAAATATTTTTTCACCCAAACTGGATGATACTTTCAGGTAATGATCAGTACACTAAGCTGACTTGGTTCCCCAAATTTAATTCTTCTATGTTGAAGCGTTCGTTTCCAGTAACAGTTTGAATTTTTCGGTTTCACTCTGTTTTCTCCTATATTGATACACGTATTTGGAACTCTAAATCCAACACGGTTTGTGCTAGCTTCTTGAAACTTGACACAATAATGTAGTTTCACGTTCTATCTCTATGTTTTGTTTCCTCTTGATGTAGCCCTAAGCAGTGACTGGTGAGAAACACTTCCATATAAAGGGGTTGCCAAGCGTCCAAAAATGACGAATCTCCAGAAATCTCAGCAAATATTTTTTCACCCAAACTGGATGATACTTTCAGGTAATGATCAGTACACTAAGCTGACTTGGTTCACCAAATTTCGTTCTTCTATGTTGTAGCGTTCGTTTCCAGTAACAGTTTGAATTTTTAGGTTTCACTCTGTTTTCTCCTATATTGATAGATGTATTTGGAACTCTAAATCCAACACGGTTTGTGCTAGCTTCTTGAAACTTGACACAATAATGTAGTTTCACGTTCTATCTCTATGTTTTGTTTCCTCTTGATGTAGCCCTAAGCAGTGACTGGCGAGAAACACTTCCATATAAAGGGGTTGCCAAGCGTCCAAAAATTACGAATCTCCAGAAATCTCAGCAAATATTTTTTCACCCAAACTGGATGATACTTTCAGGTAATGATCAGTACACTAAGGCGACTTGGTTCCCCAAATTTCATTCTTCTATGTTGAAGCGTTCGTTTCCAGTAACAGTTTGAATTTTTAGGTTTCACACTTTTTCTCCTATATTGATAGATGTATTTGGAACTCTAAATCCAACAGGGTTTGTGCTAGCTTCTTGAAACTTGACACAATAAATTAGTTTCACGTTCTATCTCTATGTTTTGTTTCCTCTTGATGTAGCCCTAAGCAGTGACTGGCGAGAAACACTTTCATGGAAAGGGGTTGCCAAGCATCCAAAAATTACGAATCTCCAGAAATCTCAGCAAATATTTTTTCACCCAAACTTGATGATAGTTTCAGGTAATGATCAGTACACTAAGGCGACTTGGTTCCCGAAACTTCGTTCTTCTATGTTGAAGCGTTCATTTCCAGTAACAGTTTGAATTTTTAGGTTTCATTCTGTTTTCTCCTATATTGATAGATATTTGGAACTCTAAATCCAACACGGTTTGTGCTAGCTTCTTGAAACTTGACACAATAAAGTAGTTTCACGTTCTGTCTCTATGTTTTGTTTCCTCTTGATGTAGCCCTTAGCAGTGACTGGGAGAAACACTTTCATGGAAACGGGTTGCCAAGCGTCCAAAAATTACGAATCTCCAGAAATCTCAGCAAATATTTTTTCACCCAAACTGGATGATACTTTCAGGTAATGATCAGTACACTAAGCTGACTTGGTTCCCCAAATTTCATTCTTCTATGTTGAAGCGTTCGTTTCCAGTAACAGTTTGAATTTTTAGGTTTCACTCTGTTTTCTCCTATATTGATAGATGTATTTGGAACTCTAAATCCAACACGGTTTGTGCTAGCTTCTTGAAACTTGACACAATAATGTAGTTTCACGTTCTATCTCTGTTTTGTTTCCTCTTGATGTTGCCCTAAGCAGTGACTGGCGAGAAACACTTCCATATAAAGGGGTTGCCAAGCGTCCAAAAATTACGAATCTCCAGAAATCTCAGCAAATATTTTTTCACCCAAACTGGATGATACTTTCAGGTAATGATCAGTACACTAAGGCGACTTGGTTCCCCAAATTTCATTCTTCTATGTTGAAGCGTTCGTTTCCAGTAACAGTTTGAATTTTTAGGTTTCACACTTTTTCTCCTATATTGATAGATGTATTTGGAACTCTAAATCCAACACGGTTTGTGCTAGCTTCTTGAAACTTGACACAATAAATTAGATTCACGTTCTATCTCTATGTTTTGTTTCCTCTTGATGTAGCCCTAAGCAGTGACTGGCGAGAAACACTTTCATGGAAAGGGGTTGCCAAGCATCCAAAAATTACGAATCTCCAGAAATCTCAGCAAATATTTTTTCACCCAAACTTGATGATAGTTTCAGGTAATGATCAGTACACTAAGGCGACTTGGTTCCCGAAACTTCGTTCTTCTATGTTGAAGCGTACATTTCCAGTAACAGTTTGAATTTTTAGGTTTCATTCTGTTTTCTCCTATATTGATAGATATTTGGAACTCTAAATCCAACACGGTTTGTGCTAGCTTCTTGAAACTTGACACAATAAAGTAATTTCACGTTCTGTCTCTATGTTTTGTTTCCTCTTGATGTAGCCCTTAGCAGTGACTGGGAGAAACACTTTCATGGAAACGGGTTGCCAAGCGTCCAAAAATTACGAATCTCCAGAAATCTCAGCAAATATTTTTTCACCCAAACTGGATGATACTTTCAGGTAATGATCAGTACACTAAGCTGACTTGGTTCCCCAAATTTCATTCTTCTATGTTGAAGCGTTCGTTTCCAGTAACAGTTTGAATTTTTAGGTTTCACTCTGTTTTCTCCTATATTGATAGATGTATTTGGAACTCTAAATCCAACACGGTTTGTGCTAGATTCTTGAAACTTGACACAATAATGTAGTTCCATGTTCTATCTCTATGTTTTGTTTCCTCTTGATGTAGCCCTAAGCAGTGGCTGGCGAGAAACACTTCCATATAAAGGGGTTGCCAAGCGTCCAAAAATTACGAATCTCCAGAAATCTCAGCAAATATTTTTTCACCCAAACTGGATGATACTTTCAGGTAATGATCAGTACACTAAGGCGACTTGGTTCCCGCAACTTCGTCCTTCTATTTTGAAGCGTTCATTTCCAGTAACAGTTTGAATTTTTAGGTTTCACTCTATTTTCTCCTATATTGATAGATGTATTTGGAACTCTAAATCCAACACGGTTTGTGCTAGCTTTTTGAAACTTGACACAATAAAGTAGTTTCACGTTCTGTCTCTATGTTTTGTTTCCTCTTGATGTAGCCCTTAGCAGTGACTGGCGAGAAACACTTTCATGGAAACGGGTTGCCAAGCGTCCAAAAATTACGAATCTCCAGAAATCTCAGCAAATATTTTTTCACCCAAACTGGATGATACTTTCAGGTAATGATCAGTACACTAAGCTGACTTGGTTCCCCAAATTTCATTCTTCTATGTTGAAGCGTTCGTTTCCAGTAACAGTTTGAATTTTTAGGTTTCACTCTGTTTGCTCCTATATTGATAGATGTATTTGGAACTCTAAATCCAACACGGTTTGTGCTAGATTCTTGAAACTTGACACAATAAAGTAGTTCCATGTTCTATCTCTATGTTTTGTTTCCTCTTGAGTAGCCCTAAGCAGTGGCTGGCGAGAAACACTTCCATATAAAGGGGTTGCCAAGCGTCCAAAAATTACGAATCTCCAGAAATCTCAGCAAATATTTTTTCACCCAAACTGGATGATACTTTCAGGTAATGATCAGTACACTAAGGCGACTTGGTTCCCGCAACTTCGACCTTCTATTTTGAAGCGTTCATTTCCAGTAACAGTTTGAATTTTTAGGTTTCACTCTATTTTCTCCTATATTGATAGATGTATTTGGAACTCTAAATCCAACACGGTTTGTGCTAGCTTCTTGAAACTTGACACAATAAAGTAGTTTCACGTTCTATCTCTATGTTTTGTTTCCTCTTGATGTAGCCCTAAGCAGTGACTGGCGAGAAACACTTTCATGGAAAGGGGTTGCCAAGCGTCCAAAAATTACGAATCTCCAGAAATCTCAGCAAATATTTTTTCACCCAAACTTGATGAGAGTTTCAGGTAATGATCAGTACACTAAGGCGACTTGGTTCCCGAAACTTCGTTCTTCTATGTTGAAGAGTTCATTTCCAGTAACAGTTTGAATTTTTAGGTTTCACTCTGTTTTCTCCTATATTGATAGATGTATTTGGAACTCTAAATCCAACACGGTTTGTGCTAGCTTCTTGAACCTTGACACAATAAAGTAGTTTCACGTTCTGTCTCTATGTTTTGTTTCCTCTTGATGTAGCCCTTAGCAGTGACTGGGAGAAACACTTTCATGGAAACGGGTTGCCAAGCGTCCAAAAATTACGAATCTCCAGAAATCTCAGCAAATATTTTTTCACCCAAACTGGATGATACTTTCAGGTAATGATCAGTACACTAAGCTGACTTGGTTCCCCAAATTTCATTCTTCTATGTTGAAGCGTTCGTTTCCAGTAACAGTTTGAATTTTTAGGTTTCACTCTGTTTTCTCCTATATTGATAGATGTATTTGGAACTCTAAATCCAACACGGTTTGTGCTAGCTTCTTGAAACTTGACACAATAATGTAGTTTCACGTTCTATCTCTGTTTTGTTTCCTCTTGATGTTGCCCTAAGCAGTGACTGGCGAGAAACACTTCCATATAAAGGGGTTGCCAAGCGTCCAAAAATTACGAATCTCCAGAAATCTCAGCAAATATTTTTTCACCCAAACTGGATGATACTTTCAGGTAATGATCAGTACACTAAGGCGACTTGGTTCCCCAAATTTCATTCTTCTATGTTGAAGCGTTCGTTTCCAGTAACAGTTTGAATTTTTAGGTTTCACACTTTTTCTCCTATATTGATAGATGTATTTGGAACTCTAAATCCAACACGGTTTGTGCTAGCTTCTTGAAACTTGACACAATAAATTAGATTCACGTTCTATCTCTATGTTTTGTTTCCTCTTGATGTAGCCCTAAGCAGTGACTGGCGAGAAACACTTTCATGGAAAGGGGTTGCCAAGCATCCAAAAATTACGAATCTCCAGAAATCTCAGCAAATATTTTTTCACCCAAACTTGATGATAGTTTCAGGTAATGATCAGTACACTAAGGCGACTTGGTTCCCGAAACTTCGTTCTTCTATGTTGAAGCGTACATTTCCAGTAACAGTTTGAATTTTTAGGTTTCATTCTGTTTTCTCCTATATTGATAGATATTTGGAACTCTAAATCCAACACGGTTTGTGCTAGCTTCTTGAAACTTGACACAATAAAGTAGTTTCACGTTCTGTCTCTATGTTTTGTTTCCTCTTGATGTAGCCCTTAGCAGTGACTGGGAGAAACACTTTCATGGAAACGGGTTGCCAAGCGTCCAAAAATTACGAATCTCCAGAAATCTCAGCAAATATTTTTTCACCCAAACTGGATGATACTTTCAGGTAATGATCAGTACACTAAGCTGACTTGGTTCCCCAAATTTCATTCTTCTATGTTGAAGCGTTCGTTTCCAGTAACAGTTTGAATTTTTAGGTTTCACTCTATTTTCTCCTATATTGATAGATGTATTTGGAACTCTAAATCCAACACGGTTTGTGCTAGATTCTTGAAACTTGACACAATAATGTAGTTCCATGTTCTATCTCTATGTTTTGTTTCCTCTTGATGTAGCCCTAAGCAGTGGCTGGCGAGAAACACTTCCATATAAAGGGGTTGCCAAGCGTCCAAAAATTACGAATCTCCAGAAATCTCAGCAAATATTTTTTCACCCAAACTGGATGATACTTTCAGGTAATGATCAGTACACTAAGGCGACTTGGTTCCCGCAACTTCGTCCTTCTATTTTGAAGCGTTCATTTCCAGTAACAGTTTGAATTTTTAGGTTTCACTCTATTTTCTCCTATATTGATAGATGTATTTGGAACTCTAAATCCAACACGGTTTGTGCTAGCTTTTTGAAACTTGACACAATAAAGTAGTTTCACGTTCTGTCTCTATGTTTTGTTTCCTCTTGATGTAGCCCTTAGCAGTGACTGGCGAGAAACACTTTCATGGAAACGGGTTGCCAAGCGTCCAAAAATTACGAATCTCCAGAAATCTCAGCAAATATTTTTTCACCCAAACTGGATGATACTTTCAGGTAATGATCAGTACACTAAGCTGACTTGGTTCCCCAAATTTCATTCTTCTATGTTGAAGCGTTCGTTTCCAGTAACAGTTTGAATTTTTAGGTTTCACTCTGTTTTCTCCTATATTGATAGATGTATTTGGAACTCTAAATCCAACACGGTTTGTGCTAGATTCTTGAAACTTGACACAATAAAGTAGTTCCATGTTCTATCTCTATGTGTTGTTTCCTCTTGAGTAGCCCTAAGCAGTGGCTGGCGAGAAACACTTCCATATAAAGGGGTTGCCAAGCGTCCAAAAATTACGAATCTCCAGAAATCTCAGCAAATATTTTTTCACCCAAACTGGATGATACTTTCAGGTAATGATCAGTACACTAAGGCGACTTGGTTCCCGCAACTTCGACCTTCTATTTTGAAGCGTTCATTTCCAGTAACAGTTTGAATTTTTAGGTTTCACTCTATTTTCTCCTATATTGATAGATGTATTTGGAACTCTAAATCCAACACGGTTTGTGCTAGCTTCTTGAAACTTGACACAATAAAGTAGTTTCACGTTCTATCTCTATGTTTTGTTTCCTCTTGATGTAGCTCTAAGCAGTGACTGGCGAGAAACACTTTCATGGAAAGGGGTTGCCAAGCGTCCAAAAATTACGAATCTCCAGAAATCTCAGCAAATATTTTTTCACCCAAACTTGATGAGAGTTTCAGGTAATGATCAGTACACTAAGGCGACTTGGTTCCCGAAACTTCGTTCTTCTATGTTGAAGAGTTCATTTCCAGTAACAGTTTGAATTTTTAGGTTTCACTCTGTTTTCTCCTATATTGATAGATGTATTTGGAACTCTAAATCCAACACGGTTTGTGCTAGCTTCTTGAACCTTGACACAATAAAGTAGTTTCACGTTCTGTCTCTATGTTTTATTTCCTCTTGATGTAGCCCTTAGCAGTGACTGGGAGAAACACTTTCATGGAAACGGGTTGCCAAGCGTCCAAAAATTACGAATCTCCAGAAATCTCAGCAAATATTTTTTCACCCAAACTGGATGATACTTTCAGGTAATGATCAGTACACTAAGCTGACTTGGTTCCCCAAATTTCATTCTTCTATGTTGAAGCGTTCGTTTCCAGTAACAGTTTGAATTTTTAGGTTTCACTCTGTTTTCTCCTATATTGATAGATGTATTTGGAACTCTAAATCCAACACGGTTTGTGCTAGCTTCTTGAAACTTGAAAAAATAATGTAGTTTCATGTTCTATCTCTATGTTTTGTTTCCTCTTGATGTAGCCCTAAGCAGTGACTGGCGAGAAACACTTCCATATAAAGGGGTTGCCAAGCGTCCAAAAATTATGAATCTCCAGAAATCTCAGCAAATATTTTTTCACCCAAACTGGATGATACTTTCAGGTAATGATCAGTACACTAAGGCGACTTGGTTCCCGCAACTTCGTCCTTCTATTTTGAAGCGTTCATTTCCAGTAACAGTTTGAATTTTTAGGTTTCACTCTATTTTCTCCTATATTGATAGTTGTATTTGGAACTCTAAATCCAACACGGTTTGTGCTAGCTTCTTGAAACTTGACACAATAAAGTAGTTTCACGTTCTGTCTCTACGCTTTGTTTCCTCTCGATGTAGCACTTAGCAGTGACTGGCGAGAAACACTTTCATGGAAACGGGTTGCCAAGCGTCCAAAAATTACGAATCTCCAGAAATCTCAGCAAATATTTTGTCACCCAAACTGGATGATACTTTCAGGTAATGATCAGTACACTAAGCTGACTTGGTTCCCCAAATTTCATTCTTCTATGTTGAAGCGTTCGTTTCCAGTAACAGTTTGAATTTTTAGGTTTCACTCTGTTTTCTCCTATATTGATAGATGTATTTGGAACTCTAAATCCAACACGGTTTGTGCTAGCTTCTTGAAACTTGACACAATAATGTAGTTTCACGTTCTATCTCTATGTTTTGTTTCCTCTTGATGTAGCCCTAAGCAGTGACTGGTGAGAAACACTTCCATATAAAGGGGTTGCCAAGCGTCCAAAAATTACGAATCTCCAGAAATCTCAGCAAATATTTTTTCACCCAAACTGGATGATACTTTCAGGTAATGATCAGTACACTAAGGCGACTTGGTTCCCGCAACTTCGTCCTTCTATTTTGAAGCGTTCATTTCCAGTAACAGTTTGAATTTTTAGGTTTCACTCTATTTTCTCCTATATTGATAGATGTATTTGGAACTCTAAATCCAACACGGTTTGTGCTAGCTTCTTGAAACTTGACACAATAAAGTAGTTTCACGTTCTATCTCTATGTTTTGTTTCCTCTTGATGTAGCCCTAAGCAGTGACTGGCGAGAAACACTTTCATGGAAAGGGGTTGCCAAGCGTCCAAAAATTACGAATCTCCAGAAATCTCAGCAAATATTTTTTCACCCAAACTTGATGATAGTTTCAGGTAATGATCAGTACACTAAGGCGACTTGGTTCCCGAAACTTCGTTCTTCTATGTTGAAGCGTTCATTTCCAGTAACAGTTTGAATTTTTAGGTTTCATTCTGTTTTCTCCTATATTGATAGATGTATTTGGAACTCTAAATCCAACACGGTTTGTGCTAGCTTCTTGAAACTTGACACAATAAAGTAGTTTCACGTTCTGTCTCTATGTTTTGTTTCCTCTTGATGTAGCCCTTAGCAGTGACTGGGAGAAACACTTTCATGGAAACAGGTTGCCAAGCGTCCAAAAATTACGAATCTCCAGAAATCTCAGCAAATATTTTTTCACCCAAACTGGATGATACTTTCAGGTAATGATCAGTACACTAAGCTGACTTGGTTCCCCAAATTTAATTCTTCTATGTTGAAGCGTTCGTTTCCAGTAACAGTTTGAATTTTTAGGTTTCACTCTGTTTTCTCCTATATTGATAGATGTATTTGGAACTCTAAATCCAACACGGTTTGTGCTAGCTTCTTGAAACTTGACACAATAATGTAGTTTCACGTTCTATCTCTATGATTTCTTTCCTCTTGATGTAGCCCTAAGCAGTGACTGGCGAGAAACACTTACATATAAAGGGGTTGCCAAGCGTCCAAAAATTACGAATCTCCAGAAATCTCAGCAAATATTTTTTCACCCAAACTGGATGATACTTTCAGGTAATGATCAGTACACTAAGGCGACTTGGTTCCCGCAACTTCGTCCTTCTATGTTGAAGCGTTCATTTCCAGTAACAGTTTGAATTTTTAGGTTTCACTCTATTTTCTCCTATATTGATAGATGTATTTGGAACTCTAAATCCAACACGGTTTGTGCTAGTTTCTTGAAACTTGACACAATAAAGTAGTTTCACGTTCTGTCTCTATGTTTTGTTTCCTCTTGATGTAGCCCTTAGCAGTGACTGGCGAGAAACACTTTCATGGAAACGGGTTGCCAAGCGTCCAAAAATTACGAATCTCCAGAAATCTCAGCAAATATTTTTTCACCCAAACTGGATGATACTTTCAGGTAATGATCAGTACACTATGCTGACTTGGTTCCCCAAATTTCATTCTTCTATGTTGAAGCGTTCGTTTCCAGTAACAGTTTGAATTTTTAGGTTTCACTCTGTTTTCTCCTATATTGATAGATGTATTTGGAACTCTAAATCCAACACGGTTTGTGCTAGATTCTTGAAACTTGACACAATAATGTAGTTCCATGTTCTATCTCTATGTTTTGTTTCCTCTTGATGTAGCCCTAAGAAGTGGCTGGCGAGAAACACTTCCATATAAAGGGGTTGCCAAGCGTCCAAAAATTACGAATCTCCAGAAATCTCAGCAAATATTTTTTCACCCAAACTGGATGATACTTTCAGGTAATGATCAGTACACTAAGGCGACTTGGTTCCCGCAACTTCGTCCTTCTATTTTGAAGCGTTCATTTCCAGTAACAGTTTGAATTTTTAGGTTTCACTCTATTTTCTCCTATATTGATAGATGTATTTGGAACTCTAAATCCAACACGGTTTGTGCTAGCTTCTTGAAACTTGACACAATAAAGTAGTTTCACGTTCTGTCTCTATGTTTTGTTTCCTCTTGATGTAGCCCTTAGCAGTGACTGGCGAGAAACACTTTCATGGAAACGGGTTGCCAAGCATCCAAAAATTACGAATCTCCAGAAATCTCAGCAAATATTTTTTCACCCAAACTGGATGATACTTTCAGGTAATGATCAGTACACTAAGCTGACTTGGTTCCCCAAATTTCATTCTTCTATGTTGAAGCGTTCGTTTCCAGTAACAGTTTGAATTTTTAGGTTTCACTCTGTTTTCTCCTATATTGATAGATGTATTTGGAACTCTAAATCCCACACGGTTTGTGCTAGCTTCTTGAAACTTGACACAATAATGTAGTTTCACGTTCTATCTCTATGTTTTGTTTCCTCTTGATGTAGCCCTTAGCAGTGACTGGGAGAAACACTTTCATGGAAACGGGTTGCGAAGCGTCCAAAAATTACGAATCTCCAGAAATCTCAGCAAATATTTTTTCACCCAAACTGGATGATACTTTCAGGTAATGATCAGTACACTAAGCCCACTTGGTTCACCAAATTTCGTTCTTCTATGTTGAAGTGTTCGTTTCCAGTAACAGTTTGAATTTTTCGGTTTCACTCTGTTTTCTCCTATATTGATAGACGTATTTGGAACTCTAAATACAACACGGTTTGTGCTAGCTTCTTGAAACTTGACACAATAATGTAGTTTCACGTTCTATCTCTATGTTTTGTTTCCTCTTGATGTAGCTCTAAGCAGTGACTGGCGAGAAACACTTCCATATAAAGGGGTTGCCAAGCGTCCAAAAATGACGAATCTCCAGAAATCTCAGCAAATATTTTTTCACCCAAACTGGATGATACTTTCAGGTAATGATCAGTACACTATGCTGACTTGGTTCCCCAAATTTCATTCTTCTATGTTGAAGCGTTCGTTTCCAGTAACAGTTTGAATTTTTAGGTTTCACTCTGTTTTCTCCTATATTGATAGATGTATTTGGAACTCTAAATCCAACACGGTTTGTGCTAGATTCTTGAAACTTGACACAATAATGTAGTTCCATGTTCTATCTCTATGTTTTGTTTCCTCTTGATGTAGCCCTAAGCAGTGGCTGGCGAGAAACACTTCCATATAAAGGGTTGCCAAGCGTCCAAAAATTACGAATCTCCAGAAATCTCAGCAAATATTTTTTCACCCAAACTGGATGATACTTTCAGGTAATGATCAGTACACTAAGGCGACTTGGTTCCCGCAACTTCGTCCTTCTATTTTGAAGCGTTCATTTCCAGTAACAGTTTGAATTTTTAGGTTTCACTCTATTTTCTCCTATATTGATAGATGTATTTGGAACTCTAAATCCAACACGGTTTGTGCTAGCTTCTTGAAACTTGACACAATAAAGTAGTTTCACGTTCTGTCTCTATGTTTTGTTTCCTCTTGATGTAGCCCTTAGCAGTGACTGGCGAGAAACACTTTCATGGAAACGGGTTGCCAAGCGTCCAAAAATTACGAATCTCCAGAAATCTCAGCAAATATTTTTTCACCCAAACTGGATGATACTTTCAGGTAATGATCAGTACACTAAGTTGACTTGGTTCCCCAAATTTCATTCTTCTATGTTGAAGCGTTCGTTTCCAGTAACAGTTTGAATTTTTAGGTTTCACTCTGTTTTCTCCTATATTGATAGATGTATTTGGAACTCTAAATCCAACACGGTTTGTGCTAGCTTCTTGAAACTTGACACAATAATGTAGTTTCACGTTCTATCTCTATGTTTTGTTTCCTCTTGATGTAGCCCTAAGCAGTGACTGGCGAGAAACACTTCCATATAAAGGGGTTGCCAAGCGTCCAAAAATGACGAATCTCCAGAAATCTCAGCAAATATTTTTTAACCCAAACTGGATGATACTTTCAGGTAATGATCAGTACACTAAGCTGACTTGGTTCACCAAATTTCGTTCTTCTATGTTGTAGCATTCGTTTCCAGTAACAGTTTGAATTTTTAGGTTTCACTCTGTTTTCTCCTATATTGATAGATGTATTTGGAACTCTAAATCCAACACGGTTTGTGCTAGCTTCTTGAAACTTGACACAGTAATGTAGTTTCACGTTCTATCTCTATGTTTTGTTTCCTCTTGATGTAGCCCTAAGCAGTGACTGGCGAGAAACACTTCCATATAAAGGGGTTGCCAAGCGTCCAAAAATTACGAATCTCCAGAAATCTCAGCAAATATTTTTTCACCCAAACTGGATGATACTTTCAGGTAATGATCAGTACACTAAGGCGACTTGGTTCCCCAAATTTCATTCTTCTATGTTGAAGCGTTCGTTTCCAGTAACAGTTTGAATTTTTAGGTTTCACTCTGTTTTCTCCTATATTGATAGATGTATTTGGAACTCTAAATCCAACATGGTTTGTGCTAGCTTCTTGAAACTTGACACAATAAAGTAGTTTCATGTTCTATCTCTATGTTTTGTTTCCTCTTGATGTAGCCCTAAGCAGTG
The DNA here is from genome assembly GCF_964194105.1 of Spermophilus citellus. Classification (NCBI taxonomy): domain Eukaryota; kingdom Metazoa; phylum Chordata; class Mammalia; order Rodentia; family Sciuridae; genus Spermophilus; species Spermophilus citellus. The sequence continues at coordinate 32,316,942 of NC_138186.1, forward strand.
ACTGGCGAGAAACACTTTCATGGAAAGGGGTTGCCAAGCATCCAAAAATTACAAATCTCCAGAAATCTCAGCAAATATTTTTTCACCCAAACTTGATAATAGTTTCAGGTAATGATCAGTACACTAAGGCGAATTGGTTCCCGAAACTTCGTTCTTCTATGTTGAAGCGTTCATTTCCAGTAACAGTTTGAATTTTTAGGTTTCATTCTGTTTTCTCCTATATTGATAGATGTATTTGGAACTCTAAATCCAACACGGTTTGTGCTAGCTTCTTGAAACTTGACACAATAAAGTAGTTTCATGTTCTGTCTCTATGTTTTGTTTCCTCTTGATGTAGCCCTTAGCAGTGACTGGGAGAAACACTTTCATGGAAACGGGTTGCCAAGCGTCCAAAAATTACGAATCTCCAGAAATCTCAGCAAATATTTTTTCACCCAAACTGGATGATAATTTCAGGTAATGATCAGTACACTAAGCTGACTTGGTTCCCCAAATTTCATTCTTCTATGTTGAAGCGTTCGTTTCCAGTAACAGTTTGAATTTTTAGGTTTCACTCTGTTTTCTCCTATATTGATAGATGTATTTGGAACTCTAAATCCAACACGGTTTGTGCTAGCTTCTTGAAACTTGACAAAATAATGTAGTTTCAGGTTCTATCTCTATGTTTTGTTTCCTCTTGATGTAGCCCTAAGCAGTGACTGGCGAGAAACACTTCCATATAAAGGGGTTGCCAAGCGTCCAAAAATTACGAATCTCCAGAAATCTCAGCAAATATTTTTTCACCCAAACTGGATGATACTTTCAGGTAATGATCAGTACACTAAGGCGACTTGGTTCCCGCAACTTCGTCCTTCTATTTTTAAGCGTTCATTTCCAGTAACAGTTTGAATTTTTAGGTTTCACTTTATTTTCTCCTATATTGATAGATGTATTTGGAACTCTAAATCCAACACGGTTTGTGCTAGCTTCTTGAAACTTGACACAATAAAGTAGTTTCACGTTCTGTCTCTATGTTTTGTTTCCTCTTGATGTAGCCCTTAGCAGTGACTGGCGAGAAACACGTTCATGGAAACGGGTTGCCAAGCGTCCAAAAATTACGAATCTCCAGAAATCTCAGCAAATATTTTGTCACCCAAACTGGATGATACTTTCAGGTAATGATCAGTACACTAAGCTGACTTGGTTCCCCAAATTTCATTCTTCTATGTTGAAGCGTTCGTTTCCAGTAACAGTTTGAATTTTTAGGTTTCACTCTGTTTTCTCCTATATTGATAGATGTATTTGGAACTCTAAATCCAACACGGTTTGTGCTAGCTTCTTGAAACTTGACACAATAATGTAGTTTCACGTTCTATCTCTATGTTTTGTTTCCTCTTGATGTAGCCCTAAGCAGTGACTGGCGAGAAACACTTCCATATAAAGGGGTTGCCAAGCGTCCAAAAATGACGAATCTCCAGAAATCTCAGCAAATATTTTTTCACCCAAACTGGATGATACTTTCAGGTAATGATCAGTACACTAAGCTGACTTGGTTCACCAAATTTCGTTCTTCTATGTTGTAGCGTTCGTTTCCAGTAACAGTTTGAATTTTTAGGTTTCACTCTGTTTTCTCCTATATTGATAGATGTATTTGGAACTCTAAATCCAACACGGTTTGTGCTAGCTTCTTGAAACTTGACACAATAATGTAGTTTCACGTTCTTTCTCTATGTTTTGTTTCCTCTTGATGTAGCCCTAAGCAGTGACTGGCGAGAAACACTTCCATATAAAGGGGTTGCCAAGCGTCCAAAATTACGAATCTCCAGAAATCTCAGCAAATATTTTTTCACCCAAACTGGATGATACTTTCAGGTAATGATCAGTACACTAAGGCGACTTGGTTCCCCAAATTTCATTCTTCTATGTTGAAGCGTTCGTTTCCAGTAACAGTTTGAATTTTTAGGTTTCACACTTTTTCTCCTATATTGATAGATGTATTTGGAACTCTAAATCCAACACGGTTTGTGCTAGCTTCTTGAAACTTGACACAATAAATTAGTTTCACGTTCTATCTCTATGTTTTGTTTCCTCTTGATGTAGCCCTAAGCAGTGACTGGCGAGAAACACTTTCATGGAAAGGGGTTGCCAAGCATCCAAAAATTACGAATCTCCAGAAATCTCAGCAAATATTTTTTCACCCAAACTTGATGATAGTTTCAGGTAATGATCAGTACACTAAGGCGACTTGGTTCCCGAAACTTCCTTCTTCTATGTTGAAGCGTTCATTTCCAGTAACAGTTTGAATTTTTAGGTTTCATTCTGTTTTCTCCTATATTGATAGATATTTGGAACTCTAAATCCAACACGGTTTGTGCTAGCTTCTTGAAACTTGACACAATAAAGTAGTTTCACGTATTATCTCTATGTTTTGTTTCCTCTTGATGTAGCCCTTAGCAGTGACTGGGAGAAACACTTTCATGGAAATGGGTTGCCAAGCGTCCAAAAATTACGAATCTCCAGAAATCTCAGCAAATATTTTTTCACCCAAACTGGATGATACTTTCAGGTAATGATCAGTACACTAAGCTGACTTGGTTCCCCAAATTTCATTCTTCTATGTTGAAGCGTTCGTTTCCAGTAACAGTTTGAATTTTTAGGTTTCACTCTGTTTTCTCCTATATTGATAGATGTATTTGGAACTCTAAATCCAACACGGTTTGTGCTAGCTTCTTGAAACTTGACACAATAATGTAGTTTCACGTTCTATCTCTGTTTTGTTTCCTCTTGATGTTGCCCTAAGCAGTGACTGGCGAGAAACACTTCCATATAAAGGGGTTGCCAAGCGTCCAAAAATTACGAATCTCCAGAAATCTCAGCAAATATTTTTTCACCCAAACTGGATGATACTTTCAGGTAATGATCAGTACACTAAGGCGACTTGGTTCCCCAAATTTCATTCTTCTATGTTGAAGCGTTCGTTTCCAGTAACAGTTTGAATTTTTAGGTTTCACACTTTTTCTCCTATATTGATAGATGTATTTGGAACTCTAAATCCAACACGGTTTGTGCTAGCTTCTTGAAACTTGACACAATAAATTAGTTTCACGTTCTATCTCTATGTTTTGTTTCCTCTTGATGTAGCCCTAAGCAGTGACTGGCGAGAAACACTTTCATGGAAAGGGGTTGCCAAGCATCCAAAAATTACGAATCTCCAGAAATCTCAGCAAATATTTTTTCACCCAAACTTGATGATAGTTTCAGGTAATGATCAGTACACTAAGGCGACTTGGTTCCCGCAACTTCGTCCTTCTATTTTGAAGCGTTCATTTCCAGTAACAGTTTGAATTTTTAGGTTTCACTCTATTTTCTCCTATATTGATAGATGTATTTGGAACTCTAAATCCAACACGGTTTTTGCTAGCTTTTTGAAACTTGACACAATAAAGTAGTTTCACGTTCTGTCTCTATGTTTTGTTTCCTCTTGATGTAGCCCTTAGCAGTGACTGGCGAGAAACACTTTCATGGAAACGGGTTGCCAAGCGTCCAAAAATTACGAATCTCCAGAAATCTCAGCAAATATTTTGTCACCCAAACTGGATGATACTTTCAGGTAATGATCAGTACACTAAGCTGACTTGGTTCCCCAAATTTCATTCTTCTATGTTGAAGCGTTCGTTTCCAGTAACAGTTTGAATTTTTAGGTTTCACTCTGTTTTCTCCTATATTGATAGATGTATTTGGAACTCTAAATCCAACACGGTTTGTGCTAGATTCTTGAAACTTGACACAATAAAGTAGTTCCATGTTCTATCTCTATGTTTTGTTTCCTCTTGATGTAGCCCTAAGCAGTGGCTGGCGAGAAACACTTCCATATAAAGGGGTTGCCAAGCGTCCAAAATTACGAATCTCCAGAAATCTCAGCAAATATTTTTTCACCCAAACTGGATGATACTTTCAGGTAATGATCAGTACACTAAGGCGACTTGGTTCCCGCAACTTCGTCCTTCTATTTTGAAGCGTTCATTTCCAGTAACAGTTTGAATTTTTAGGTTTCACTCTATTTTCTCCTATATTGATAGATGTATTTGGAACTCTAAATCCAACACGGTTTGTGCTAGCTTCTTGAAACTTGACACAATAAAGTAGTTTCACGTTCTGTCTCTATGTTTTGTTTCCTCTTGATGTAGCCCTTAGCAGTGACTGGCGAGAAACACTTTCATGGAAACGGGTTGCCAAGCGTCCAAAAATTACGAATCTCCAGAAATCTCAGCAAATATTTTGTCACCCAAACTGGATGATACTTTCAGGTAATGATCAGTACACTAAGCTGACTTGGTTCCCCAAATTTCATTCTTCTATGTTGAAGCGTTCGTTTCCAGTAACAGTTTGAATTTTTAGGTTTCACTCTGTTTTCTCCTATATTGATAGATGTATTTGGAACTCTAAATCCAACACGGTTTGTGCTAGCTTCTTGAAACTTGACACAATAAATTAGTTTCACGTTCTATCTCTATGTTTTGTTTCCTCTTGATGTAGCCCTAAGCAGTGACTGGCGAGAAACACTTCCATATAAAGGGGTTGCCAAGCGTCCAAAAATTACGAATCTCCAGAAATCTCAGCAAATATTTTTTCACCCAAACTGGATGATACTTTCAGGTAATGATCAGTACACTAAGCTGACTTGGTTCCCCAAATTTCATTCTTCTATGTTGAAGCGTTCGTTTCCAGTAACAGTTTGAATTTTTCGGTTTCACTCTGTTTTCTCCTATATTGATACACGTATTTGGAACTCTAAATACAACACGGTTTGTGCTAGCTTCTTGAAACTTGACACAATAATGTAGTTTCACGTTCTATCTCTATGTTTTGTTTCCTCTTGATGTAGCCCTAAGCAGTGACTGGCGAGAAACACTTCCATATAAAGGGGTTGCCAAGCGTCCAAAAATGACGAATCTCCAGAAATCTCAGCAAATATTTTTTCACCCAAACTGGATGATACTTTCAGGTAATGATCAGTACACTAAGCTGACTTGGTTCACCAAATTTCGTTCTTCTATGTTGTAGCGTTCGTTTCCAGTAACAGTTTGAATTTTTAGGTTTCACTCTGTTTTCTCCTATATTGATAGATGTATTTGGAACTCTAAATCCAACACGGTTTGTGCTAGCTTCTTGAAACTTGACACAATAATGTAGTTTCACGTTCTATCTCTATGTTTTGTTTCCTCTTGATGTAGCCCTAAGCAGTGACTGGCGAGAAACACTTCCATATAAAGGGGTTGCCAAGCGTCCAAAAATTACGAATCTCCAGAAATCTCAGCAAATATTTTTTCACCCAAACTGGATGATACTTTCAGGTAATGATCAGTACACTAAGGCGACTTGGTTCCCCAAATTTCATTCTTCTATGTTGAAGCGTTCGTTTCCAGTAACAGTTTGAATTTTTAGGTTTCACACTTTTTCTCCTATATTGATAGATGTATTTGGAACTCTAAATCCAACAGGGTTTGTGCTAGCTTCTTGAAACTTGACACAATAAATTAGTTTCACGTTCTATCTCTATGTTTTGTTTCCTCTTGATGTAGCCCTAAGCAGTGACTGGCGAGAAACACTTTCATGGAAAGGGGTTGCCAAGCATCCAAAAATTACGAATCTCCAGAAATCTCAGCAAATATTTTTTCACCCAAACTTGATGATAGTTTCAGGTAATGATCAGTACACTAAGGCGACTTGGTTCCCGAAACTTCGTTCTTCTATGTTGAAGCGTTCATTTCCAGTAACAGTTTGAATTTTTAGGTTTCATTCTGTTTTCTTCTATATTGATAGATATTTGGAACTCTAAATCCAACACGGTTTGTGCTAGCTTCTTGAAACTTGACACAATAAAGTAGTTTCACGTTCTGTCTCTATGTTTTGTTTCCTCTTGATGTAGCCCTTAGCAGTGACTGGGAGAAACACTTTCATGGAAACGGGTTGCCAAGCGTCCAAAAATTACGAATCTCCAGAAATCTCAGCAAATATTTTTTCACCCAAACTGGATGATACTTTCAGGTAATGATCAGTACACTAAGCTGACTTGGTTCCCCAAATTTCATTCTTCTATGTTGAAGCGTTCGTTTCCAGTAACAGTTTGAATTTTTAGGTTTCACTCTGTTTTCTCCTATATTGATAGATGTATTTGGAACTCTAAATCCAACACGGTTTGTGCTAGCTTCTTGAAACTTGACACAATAATGTAGTTTCACGTTCTATCTCTGTTTTGTTTCCTCTTGATGTTGCCCTAAGCAGTGACTGGCGAGAAACACTTCCATATAAAGGGGTTGCCAAGCGTCCAAAAATTACGAATCTCCAGAAATCTCAGCAAATATTTTTTCACCCAAACTGGATGATACTTTCAGGTAATGATCAGTACACTAAGGCGACTTGGTTCCCCAAATTTCATTCTTCTATGTTGAAGCGTTCGTTTCCAGTAACAGTTTGAATTTTTAGGTTTCACACTTTTTCTCCTATATTGATAGATGTATTTGGAACTCTAAATCCAACATGGTTTGTGCTAGCTTCTTGAAACTTGACACAATAAATTAGTTTCACGTTCTATCTCTATGTTTTGTTTCCTCTTGATGTAGCCCTAAGCAGTGACTGGCGAGAAACACTTTCATGGAAAGGGGTTGCCAAGCATCCAAAAATTACGAATCTCCAGAAATCTCAGCAAATATTTTTTCACCCAAACTTGATGATAGTTTCAGGTAATGATCAGTACACTAAGGCGACTTGGTTCCCGAAACTTCGTTCTTCTATGTTGAAGCGTTCGTTTCCAGTAACAGTTTGAATTTTTAGGTTTCACTCTGTTTTCTCCTATATTGATAGATATTTGGAACTCTAAATCCAACACGGTTTGTGCTAGCTTCTTGAAACTTGACACAATAAAGTAGTTTCACGTTCTGTCTCTATGTTTTGTTTCCTCTTGATGTAGCCCTTAGCAGTGACTGGGAGAAACACTTTCATGGAAACGGGTTGCCAAGCGTCCAAAAATTACGAATCTCCAGAAATCTCAGCAAATATTTTTTCACCCAAACTGGATGATACTTTCAGGTAATGATCAGTACACTAAGCTGACTTGGTTCCCCAAATTTCATTCTTCTATGTTGAAGCGTTCGTTTCCAGTAACAGTTTGAATTTTTAGGTTTCACTCTGTTTTCTCCTATATTGATAGATGTATTTGGAACTCTAAATCCAACACGGTTTGTGCTAGATTCTTGAAACTTGACACAATAATGTAGTTCCATGTTCTATCTCTATGTTTTGTTTCCTCTTGATGTAGCCCTAAGCAGTGGCTGGCGAGAAACACTTCCATATAAAGGGGTTGCCAAGCGTCCAAAAATTACGAATCTCCAGAAATCTCAGCAAATATTTTTTCACCCAAACTGGATGATACTTTCAGGTAATGATCAGTACACTAAGGCGACTTGGTTCCCGCAACTTCGTCCTTCTATTTTGAAGCGTTCATTTCCAGTAACAGTTTGAATTTTTAGGTTTCACTCTATTTTCTCCTATATTGATAGATGTATTTGGAACTCTAAATCCAACACGGTTTGTGCTAGCTTTTTGAAACTTGACACAATAAAGTAGTTTCACGTTCTGTCTCTATGTTTTGTTTCCTCTTGATGTAGCCCTTAGCAGTGACTGGCGAGAAACACTTTCATGGAAACGGGTTGCCAAGCGTCCAAAAATTACGAATCTCCAGAAATCTCAGCAAATATTTTTTCACCCAAACTGGATGATACTTTCAGGTAATGATCAGTACACTAAGCTGACTTGGTTCCCCAAATTTCATTCTTCTATGTTGAAGCGTTCGTTTCCAGTAACAGTTTGAATTTTTAGGTTTCACTCTGTTTTCTCCTATATTGATAGATGTATTTGGAACTCTAAATCCAACACGGTTTGTGCTAGATTCTTGAAACTTGACACAATAAAGTAGTTCCATGTTCTATCTCTATGTTTTGTTTCCTCTTGATGTAGCCCTAAGCAGTGGCTGGCGAGAAACACTTCCATATAAAGGGGTTGCCAAGCGTCCAAAAATTACGAATCTCCAGAAATCTCAGCAAATATTTTTTCACCCAAACTGGATGATACTTTCAGGTAATGATCAGTACACTAAGGCGACTTGGTTCCCGCAACTTCGTCCTTCTATTTTGAAGCGTTCATTTCCAGTAACAGTTTGAATTTTTAGGTTTCACTCTATTTTCTCCTATATTGATAGATGTATTTGGAACTCTAAATCCAACACGGTTTGTGCTAGCTTCTTGAAACTTGACACAATAAAGTAGTTTCACGTTCTATCTCTATGTTTTGTTTCCTCTTGATGTAGCCCTAAGCAGTGACTGGCGAGAAACACTTTCATGGAAAGGGGTTGCCAAGCATCCAAAAATTACGAATCTCCAGAAATCTCAGCAAATATTTTTTCACCCAAACTTGATGATAGTTTCAGGTAATGATCAGTACACTAAGGCGACTTGGTTCCCGAAACTTCGTTCTTCTATGTTGAAGAGTTCATTTCCAGTAACAGTTTGAATTTTTAGGTTTCATTCTGTTTTCTCCTATATTGATAGATGTATTTGGAACTCTAAATCCAACACGGTTTGTGCTAGCTTCTTGAAACTTGACACAATAAAGTAGTTTCACGTTCTGTCTCTATGTTTTGTTTCCTCTTGATGTAGCCCTTAGCAGTGACTGGGAGAAACACTTTCATGGAAACGGGTTGCCAAGCGTCCAAAAATTACGAATCTCCAGAAATCTCAGCAAATATTTTTTCACCCAAACTGGATGATACTTTCAGGTAATGATCAGTACACTAAGCTGACTTGGTTCCCCAAATTTCATTCTTCTATGTTGAAGCGTTCGTTTCCAGTAACAGTTTGAATTTTTAGGTTTCACTCTGTTTTCTCCTATATTGATAGATGTATTTGGAACTCTAAATCCAACACGGTTTGTGCTAGCTTCTTGAAACTTGAAAAAATAATGTAGTTTCATGTTCTATCTCTATGTTTTGTTTCCTCTTGATGTAGCCCTAAGCAGTGACTGGCGAGAAACACTTCCATATAAAGGGGTTGCCAAGCGTCCAAAAATTATGAATCTCCAGAAATCTCAGCAAATATTTTTTCACCCAAACTGGATGATACTTTCAGGTAATGATCAGTACACTAAGGCGACTTGGTTCCCGCAACTTCGTCCTTCTATTTTGAAGCGTTCATTTCCAGTAACAGTTTGAATTTTTAGGTTTCACTCTATTTTCTCCTATATTGATAGTTGTATTTGGAACTCTAAATCCAACACGGTTTGTGCTAGCTTCTTGAAACTTGACACAATAAAGTAGTTTCACGTTCTGTCTCTATGCTTTGTTTCCTCTCGATGTAGCCCTTAGCAGTGACTGGCGAGAAACACTTTCATGGAAACGGGTTGCCAAGCGTCCAAAAATTACGAATCTCCAGAAATCTCAGCAAATACTTTGTCACCCAAACTGGATGATACTTTCAGGTAATGATCAGTACACTATGCTGACTTGTTTCCCCAAATTTCATTCTTCTATGTTGAAGCGTTCGTTTCCAGTAACAGTTTGAATTTTTAGGTTTCACTCTGTTTTCTCCTATATTGATAGATGTATTTGGAACTCTAAATCCAACACGGTTTGTGCTAGCTTCTTGAAACTTGACACAATAATGTAGTTTCACGTTCTATCTCTATGTTTTGTTTCCTCTTGATGTAGCCCTAAGCAGTGACTGGCGAGAAACACTTCCATATAAAGGGGTTGCCAAGCGTCCAAAAATTACGAATCTCCAGAAATCTCAGCAAATATTTTTTCACCCAAACTGGATGATACTTTCAGGTAATGATCAGTACACTAAGCCCACTTGGTTCACCAAATTTCGTTCTTCTATGTTGAAGCGTTCGTTTCCAGTAACAGTTTGAATTTTTCGGTTTCACTCTGTTTTCTCCTATATTGATACACGTATTTGGAACTCTAAATACAACACGGTTTGTGCTAGCTTCTTGAAACTTGACACAATAATGTAGTTTCACGTTCTATCTCTATGTTTTGTTTCCTCTTGATGTAGCCCTAAGCAGTGACGGGCGAGAAACACTTCCATATAAAGGGGTTGCCAAGCGTCCAAAAATGACGAATCTCCAGAAATCTCAGCAAATATTTTTTCACCCAAACTGGATGATACTTTCAGGTAATGATCAGTACACTAAGCTGACTTGGTTCACCAAATTTCGTTCTTCTATGTTGTAGCGTTCGTTTCCAGTAACAGTTTGAATTTTTAGGTTTCACTCTGTTTTCTCCTATATTGATAGATGTATTTGGAACTCTAAATCCAACACGATTTGTGCTAGCTTCTTGAAACTTGACACAATAATGTAGTTTCACGTTCTATCTCTATGTTTTGTTTCCTCTTGATGTAGCCCTAAGCAGTGACTGGCGAGAAACACTTCCATATAAAGGGGTTGCCAAGCGTCCAAAAATTACGAATCTCCAGAAATCTCAGCAAATATTTTTTCACCCAAACTGGATGATACTTTCAGGTAATGATCAGTACACTAAGGCGACTTGGTTCCCGCAACTTCGTCCTTCTATTTTGAAGCGTTCATTTCCAGTAACAGTTTGAATTTTTAGGTTTCACTCTATTTTCTCCTATATTGATAGATGTATTTGGAACTCTAAATCCAACACGGTTTGTGCTAGCTTCTTGAAACTTGACACAATAAAGTAGTTTCACGTTCTATCTCTATGTTTTGTTTCCTCTTGATGTAGCCCTAAGCAGTGACTGGCGAGAAACACTTTCATGGAAAGGGGTTGCCAAGCGTCCAAAAATTACGAATCTCCAGAAATCTCAGCAAATATTTTTTCACCCAAACTTGATGATAGTTTCAGGTAATGATCAGTACACTAAGGCGACTTGGTTCCCGAAACTTCGTTCTTCTATGTTGAAGCGTTCATTTCCAGTAACAGTTTGAATTTTTAGGTTTCATTCTGTTTTCTCCTATATTGATAGATGTATTTGGAACTCTAAATCCAACACGGTTTGTGCTAGCTTCTTGAAACTTGACACAATAAAGTAGTTTCACGTTCTGTCTCTATGTTTTGTTTCCTCTTGATGTAGCCCTAAGCAGTGACTGGGAGAAACACTTTCATGGAAACGGGTTGCCAAGCGTCCAAAAATTACGAATCTCCAGAAATCTCAGCAAATATTTTTTCACCCAAACTGGATGATACTTTCAGGTAATGATCAGTACACTAAGCTGACTTGGTTCCCCAAATTTCATTCTTCTATGTTGAAGCGTTCGTTTCCAGTAACAGTTTGAATTTTTAGGTTTCACTCTGTTTTCTCCTATATTGATAGATGTATTTGGAACTCTAAATCCAACACGGTTTGTGCTAGCTTCTTGAAACTTGACACAATAATGTAGTTTCACGTTCTATCTCTATGTTTTGTTTCCTCTTGATGTAGCCCTAAGCAGTGACTGGCGAGAAACACTTCCATATAAAGGGGTTGCCAAGCGTCCAAAAATTACGAATCTCCAGAAATCTCAGCAAATATTTTTTCACCCAAACTGGATGATACTTTCAGGTAATGATCAGTACACTAAGCTGACTTGGTTCCCCAAATTTCATTCTTCTATGTTGAAGCGTTCGTTTCCAGTAACAGTTTGAATTTTTAGGTTTCACTCTGTTTTCTCCTATATTGATAGAAGTATTTGGAACTCTAAATACAACACGGTTTGTGCTAGCTTCTTGAAACTTGACAAAATAATGTAGTTTCATGTTCTATCTCTATGTTTTGTTTCCTCTTGATGTAGCCCTAAGCAGTGACTGGCGAGAAACACTTCCATATAAAGGGGTTGCCAAGCGTCCAAAAATTACGAATCTCCAGAAATCTCAGCAAATATTTTTTCACCCAAACTGGATGATACTTTCAGGTAATGATCAGTACACTAAGGCGACTTGGTTCCCGCAACTTCGTCCTTCTATGTTGAAGCGTTCATTTCCAGTAACAGTTTGAATTTTTAGGTTTCACTCTATTTTCTCCTATATTGATAGATGTATTTGGAACTCTAAATCCAACACGGTTTGTGCTAGTTTCTTGAAACTTGACACAATAAAGTAGTTTCACGTTCTGTCTCTATGTTTTGTTTCCTCTTGATGTAGCCCTTAGCAGTGACTGGCGAGAAACACTTTCATGGAAACGGGTTGCCAAGCGTCCAAAAATTACGAATCTCCAGAAATCTCAGCAAATATTTTTTCACCCAAACTGGATGATACTTTCAGGTAATGATCAGTACACTAAGCTGACTTGGTTCACCAAATTTCGTTCTTCTATGTTGTAGCGTTCGTTTCCAGTAACAGTTTGAATTTTTAGGTTTCACTCTGTTTTCTCCTATATTGATAGATGTATTTGGAACTCTAAATCCAACACGGTTTGTGCTAGCTTCTTGAAACTTGACACAATAATGTAGTTTCACGTTCTTTCTCTATGTTTTGTTTCCTCTTGATGTAGCCCTAAGCAGTGACTGGCGAGAAACACTTCCATATAAAGGGGTTGCCAAGCGTCCAAAAATTACGAATCTCCAGAAATCTCAGCAAATATTTTTTCACCCAAACTGGATGATACTTTCAGGTAATGATCAGTACACTAAGGCGACTTGGTTCCCCAAATTTCATTCTTCTATGTTGAAGCGTTCGTTTCCAGTAACAGTTTGAATTTTTAGGTTTCACCCTTTTTCTCCTATATTGATAGATGTATTTGGAACTCTAAATCCAACACGGTTTGTGCTAGCTTCTTGAAACTTGACACAATAAATTAGTTTCACGTTCTATCTCTATGTTTTGTTTCCTCTTGATGTAGCCCTAAGCAGTGACTGGCGAGAAACACTTTCATGGAAAGGGGTTGCCAAGCATCCAAAAATTACGAATCTCCAGAAATCTCAGCAAATATTTTTTCACCCAAACTTGATGATAGTTTCAGGTAATGATCAGTACACTAAGGCGACTTGGTTCCCGAAACTTCGTTCTTCTATGTTGAAGCGTTCATTTCCAGTAACAGTTTGAATTTTTAGGTTTCATTCTGTTTTCTCCTATATTGATAGATATTTGGAACTCTAAATCCAACACGGTTTGTGCTAGCTTCTTGAAACTTGACACAATAAAGTAGTTTCACGTTCTGTCTCTATGTTTTGTTTCCTCTTGATGTAGCCCTTAGCAGTGACTGGGAGAAACACTTTCATGGAAACGGGTTGCCAAGCGTCCAAAAATTACGAATCTCCAGAAATCTCAGCAAATATTTTTTCACCCAAACTGGATGATACTTTCAGGTAATGATCAGTACACTAAGCTGACTTGGTTCCCCAAATTTCATTCTTCTATGTTGAAGCGTTCGTTTCCAGTAACAGTTTGAATTTTTAGGTTTCACTCTCTTTTCTCCTATATTGATAGATGTATTTGGAACTCTAAATCCAACACGGTTTGTGCTAGATTCTTGAAACTTGACACAATAATGTAGTTCCATGTTCTATCTCTATGTTTTGTTTCCTGTTGATGTAGCCCTAAGCAGTGGCTGGCGAGAAACACTTCCATATAAAGGGGTTGCCAAGCGTCCAAAAATTACGAATCTCCAGAAATCTCAGCAAATATTTTTTCACCCAAACTGGATGATACTTTCAGGTAATGATCAGTACACTAAGGCGACTTGGTTCCCGCAACTTCGTCCTTCTATTTTGAAGCGTTCATTTCCAGTAACAGTTTGAATTTTTAGGTTTCACTCTATTTTCTCCTATATTGATAGATGTATTTGGAACTCTAAATCCAACACGGTTTTTGCTAGCTTTTTGAAACTTGACACAATAAAGTAGTTTCACGTTCTGTCTCTATGTTTTGTTTCCTCTTGATGTAGCCCTTAGCAGTGACTGGCGAGAAACACTTTCATGGAAACGGGTTGCCAAGCGTCCAAAAATTACGAATCTCCAGAAATCTCAGCAAATATTTTGTCACCCAAACTGGATGATACTTTCAGGTAATGATCAGTACACTAAGCTGACTTGGTTCCCCAAATTTCATTCTTCTATGTTGAAGCGTTCGTTTCCAGTAACAGTTTGAATTTTTAGGTTTCACTCTGTTTTCTCCTATATTGATAGATGTATTTGGAACTCTAAATCCAACACGGTTTGTGCTAGATTCTTGAAACTTGACACAATAAAGTAGTTCCATGTTCTATCTCTATGTTTTGTTTCCTCTTGATGTAGCCCTAAGCAGTGGCTGGCGAGAAACACTTCCATATAAAGGGGTTGCCAAGCGTCCAAAATTACGAATCTCCAGAAATCTCAGCAAATATTTTTTCACCCAAACTGGATGATACTTTCAGGTAATGATCAGTACACTAAGGCGACTTGGTTCCCGCAACTTCGTCCTTCTATTTTGAAGCGTTCATTTCCAGTAACAGTTTGAATTTTTAGGTTTCACTCTATTTTCTCCTATATTGATAGATGTATTTGGAACTCTAAATCCAACACGGTTTGTGCTAGCTTCTTGAAACTTGACACAATAAAGTAGTTTCACGTTCTGTCTCTATGTTTTGTTTCCTCTTGATGTAGCCCTTAGCAGTGACTGGCGAGAAACACTTTCATGGAAACGGGTTGCCAAGCGTCCAAAAATTTCGAATCTCCAGAAATCTCAGCAAATATTTTTTCACCCAAACTGGATGATACTTTCAGGTAATGATCAGTACACTAAGCTGACTTGGTTCCCCAAATTTCATTCTTCTATGTTGAAGCGTTCGTTTCCAGTAACAGTTTGAATTTTTAGGTTTCACTCTGTTTTCTCCTATATTGATAGATGTATTTGGAACTCTAAATCCAACACGGTTTGTGCTAGCTTCTTGAAACTTGACACAATAATGTAGTTTCACGTTCTATCTCTATGTTTTGTTTCCTCTTGATGTAGCCCTAAGCAGTGACTGGCGAGAAACACTTCCATATAAAGGGGTTGCCAAGCGTCCAAAAATTACGAATCTCCAGAAATCTCAGCAAATATTTTTTCACCCAAACTGGATGATACTTTCAGGTAATGATCAGTACACTAAGCTGACTCGGTTCCCCAAATTTAATTCTTCTATGTTGAAGCGTTCGTTTCCAGTAACAGTTTGAATTTTTCGGTTTCACTCTGTTTTCTCCTATATTGATACACGTATTTGGAACTCTAAATACAACACGGTTTGTGCTAGCTTCTTGAAACTTGACACAATAATGTAGTTTCACGTTCTATCTCTATGTTTTGTTTCCTCTTGATGTAGCCCTAAGCAGTGACTGGCGAGAAACACTTCCATATAAAGGGGTTGCCAAGCGTCCAAAAATGACGAATCTCCAGAAATCTCAGCAAATATTTTTTCACCCAAACTGGATGATACTTTCAGGTAATGATCAGTACACTAAGCTGACTTGGTTCACCAAATTTCGTTCTTCTATGTTGTAGCGTTCGTTTCCAGTAACAGTTTGAATTTTTAGGTTTCACTCTGTTTTCTCCTATATTGATAGATGTATTTGGAACTCTAAATCCAACACGGTTTGTGCTAGCTTCTTGAAACTTGACACAATAATGTAGTTTCACGTTCTATCTCTATGTTTTGTTTCCTCTTGATGTAGCCCTAAGCAGTGACTGGCGAGAAACACTTCCATATA
Organism: Spermophilus citellus; assembly: GCF_964194105.1. Classification (NCBI taxonomy): domain Eukaryota; kingdom Metazoa; phylum Chordata; class Mammalia; order Rodentia; family Sciuridae; genus Spermophilus; species Spermophilus citellus. The sequence continues at coordinate 32,332,644 of NC_138186.1, forward strand.
AAGGGGTTGCCAAGCGTCCAAAAATTACGAATCTCCAGAAATCTCAGCAAATATTTTTTCACCCAAACTGGATGATACTTTCAGGTAATGATCAGTACACTAAGGCGACTTGGTTCCCCAAATTTCATTCTTCTATGTTGAAGCGTTCGTTTCCAGTAACAGTTTGAATTTTTAGGTTTCACACTTTTTCTCCTATATTGATAGATGTATTTGGAACTCTAAATCCAACAGGGTTTGTGCTAGCTTCTTGAAACTTGACACAATAAATTAGTTTCACGTTCTATCTCTATGTTTTGTTTCCTCTTGATGTAGCCCTAAGCAGTGACTGGCGAGAAACACTTTCATGGAAAGGGGTTGCCAAGCATCCAAAAATTACGAATCTCCAGAAATCTCAGCAAATATTTTTTCACCCAAACTGGATGATACTTTCAGGTAATGATCAGTACACTAAGCTGACTTGGTTCCCCAAATTTCATTCTTCTATGTTGAAGCGTTCGTTTCCAGTAACAGTTTGAATTTTTAGGTTTCACTCTGTTTTCTCCTATATTGATAGATGTATTTGGAACTCTAAATCCAACACGGTTTGTGCTAGCTTCTTGAAACTTGACACAATAATGTAGTTTCACGTTCTATCTCTGTTTTGTTTCCTCTTGATGTTGCCCTAAGCAGTGACTGGCGAGAAACACTTCCATATAAAGGGGTTGCCAAGCGTCCAAAAATTACGAATCTCCAGAAATCTCAGCAAATATTTTTTCACCCAAACTGGATGATACTTTCAGGTAATGATCAGTACACTAAGGCGACTTGGTTCCCCAAATTTCATTCTTCTATGTTGAAGCGTTCGTTTCCAGTAACAGTTTGAATTTTTAGGTTTCACACTTTTTCTCCTATATTGATAGATGTATTTGGAACTCTAAATCCAACATGGTTTGTGCTAGCTTCTTGAAACTTGACACAATAAATTAGTTTCACGTTCTATCTCTATGTTTTGTTTCCTCTTGATGTAGCCCTAAGCAGTGACTGGCGAGAAACACTTTCATGGAAAGGGGTTGCCAAGCATCCAAAAATTACGAATCTCCAGAAATCTCAGCAAATATTTTTTCACCCAAACTTGATGATAGTTTCAGGTAATGATCAGTACACTAAGGCGACTTGGTTCCCGAAACTTCGTTCTTCTATGTTGAAGCGTACATTTCCAGTAACAGTTTGAATTTTTAGGTTTCATTCTGTTTTCTCCTATATTGATAGATATTTGGAACTCTAAATCCAACACGGTTTGTGCTAGCTTCTTGAAACTTGACACAATAAAGTAGTTTCACGTTCTGTCTCTATGTTTTGTTTCCTCTTGATGTAGCCCTTAGCAGTGACTGGGAGAAACACTTTCATGGAAACGGGTTGCCAAGCGTCCAAAAATTACGAATCTCCAGAAATCTCAGCAAATATTTTTTCACCCAAACTGGATGATACTTTCAGGTAATGATCAGTACACTAAGCTGACTTGGTTCACCAAATTTCATTCTTCTATGTTGAAGCGTTCGTTTCCAGTAACAGTTTGAATTTTTAGGTTTCACTCTGTTTTCTCCTATATTGATAGAAGTATTTGGAACTCTAAATCCAACACGGTTTGTGCTAGATTCTTGAAACTTGACACAATAATGTAGTTCCATGTTCTATCTCTATGTTTTGTTTCCTCTTGATGTAGCCCTAAGCAGTGGCTGGCGAGAAACACTTCCATATAAAGGGGTTGCCAAGCGTCCAAAAATTACGAATCTCCAGAAATCTCAGCAAATATTTTTTCACCCAAACTGGATGATACTTTCAGGTAATGATCAGTACACTAAGGCGACTTGGTTCCCGCAACTTCGTCCTTCTATTTTGAAGCGTTCATTTCCAGTAACAGTTTGAATTTTTAGGTTTCACTCTATTTTCTCCTATATTGATAGATGTATTTGGAACTCTAAATCCAACACGGTTTGTGCTAGCTTTTTGAAACTTGACACAATAAAGTAGTTTCACGTTCTGTCTCTATGTTTTGTTTCCTCTTGATGTAGCCCTTAGCAGTGACTGGCGAGAAACACTTTCATGGAAACGGGTTGCCAAGCGTCCAAAAATTACGAATCTCCAGAAATCTCAGCAAATATTTTTTCACCCAAACTGGATGATACTTTCAGGTAATGATCAGTACACTAAGCTGACTTGGTTCCCCAAATTTCATTCTTCTATGTTGAAGCGTTCGTTTCCAGTAACAGTTTGAATTTTTAGGTTTCACTCTGTTTTCTCCTATATTGATAGATGTATTTGGAACTCTAAATCCAACACGGTTTGTGCTAGATTCTTGAAACTTGACACAATAAAGTAGTTCCATGTTCTATCTCTATGTTTTGTTTCCTCTTGATGTAGCCCTAAGCAGTGGCTGGCGAGAAACACTTCCATATAAAGGGGTTGCCAAGCGTCCAAAAATTACGAATCTCCAGAAATCTCAGCAAATATTTTTTCACCCAAACTGGATGATACTTTCAGGTAATGATCAGTACACTAAGGCGACTTGGTTCCCGCAACTTCGTCCTTCTATTTTGAAGCGTTCATTTCCAGTAACAGTTTGAATTTTTAGGTTTCATTCTATTTTCTCCTATATTGATAGATGTATTTGGAACTCTAAATCCAACACGGTTTGTGCTAGCTTCTTGAAACTTGACACAATAAAGTAGTTTCACGTTCTATCTCTATGTTTTGTTTCCTCTTGATGTAGCCCTAAGCAGTGACTGGCGAGAAACACTTTCATGGAAAGGGGTTGCCAAGCGTCCAAAAATTACGAATCTCCAGAAATCTCAGCAAATATTTTTTCACCCAAACTTGATGATAGTTTCAGGTAATGATCAGTACACTAAGGCGACTTGGTTCCCGAAACTTCGTTCTTCTATGTTGAAGAGTTCATTTCCAGTAACAGTTTGAATTTTTAGGTTTCATTCTGTTTTCTCCTATATTGATAGATGTATTTGGAACTCTAAATCCAACACGGTTTGTGCTAGCTTCTTGAAACTTGACACAATAATGTAGTTTCACGTTCTATCTCTATGTTTTGTTTCCTCTTGATGTAGCCCTAAGCAGTGACTGGGAGAAACACTTCCATATAAAGGGGTTGCCAAGCGTCCAAAAATTACGAATCTCCAGAAATCTCAGCAAATATTTTTTCACCCAAACTGGATGATACTTTCAGGTAATGATCAGTACACTAAGGCGACTTGGTTCCCGCAACTTCGTCCTTCTATTTTGAAGCGTTCATTTCCAGTAACAGTTTGAATTTTTAGGTTTCACTCTATTTTCTCCTATATTGATAGATGTATTTGGAACTCTAAATCCAACACGGTTTGTGCTAGCTTCTTGAAACTTGACACAATAAAGTAGTTTCACGTTCTATCTCTATGTTTTGTTTCCTCTTGATGTAGCCCTAAGCAGTGACTGGCGAGAAACACTTTCATGGAAAGGGGTTGCCAAGCGTCCAAAAATTACGAATCTCCAGAAATCTCAGCAAATATTTTTTCACCCAAACTTGATGATAGTTTCAGGTAATGATCAGTACACTAAGGCGACTTGGTTCCCGAAACTTCGTTCTTCTATGTTGAAGCGTTCATTTCCAGTAACAGTTTGAATTTTTAGGTTTCATTCTGTTTTCCCCTATATTGATAGATGTATTTGGAACTCTAAATCCAACACGGTTTGTGCTAGCTTCTTGAAACTTGACACAATAAAGTAGTTTCACGTTCTGTCTCTATGTTTTGTTTCCTCTTGATGTAGCCCTAAGCAGTGACTGGGAGAAACACTTTCATGGAAACGGGTTGCCAAGCGTCCAAAAATTACGAATCTCCAGAAATCTCAGCAAATATTTTTTCACCCAAACTGGATGATACTTTCAGGTAATGATCAGTACACTAAGCTGACTTGGTTCCCCAAATTTAATTCTTCTATGTTGAAGCGTTCGTTTCCAGTAACAGTTTGAATTTTTAGGTTTCACTCTGTTTTCTCCTATATTGATAGATGTATTTGGAACTCTAAATCCAACACGGTTTGTGCTAGCTTCTTGAAACTTGACACAATAATGTAGTTTCACGTTCTATCTCTATGTTTTGTTTCCTCTTGATGTAGCCCTAAGCAGTGACTGGCGAGAAACACTTCCATATAAAGGGGTTGCCAAGCGTCCAAAAATTACGAATCTCCAGAAATCTCAGCAAATATTTTTTCACCCAAACTGGATGATACTTTCAGGTAATGATCAGTACACTAAGCTGACTTGGTTCCCCAAATTTCATTCTTCTATGTTGAAGCGTTCGTTTCCAGTAACAGTTTGAATTTTTAGGTTTCACTCTGTTTTCTCCTATATTGATAGAAGTATTTGGAACTCTAAATACAACACGGTTTGTGCTAGCTTCTTGAAACTTGACAAAATAATGTAGTTTCATGTTCTATCTCTATGTTTTGTTTCCTCTTGATGTAGCCCTAAGCAGTGACTGGCGAGAAACACTTCCATATAAAGGGGTTGCCAAGCGTCCAAACATTACGAATCTCCAGAAATCTCAGCAAATATTTTTTCACCCAAACTGGATGATACTTTCAGGTAATGATCAGTACACTAAGGCGACTTGGTTCCCGCAACTTCGTCCTTCTATGTTGAAGCGTTCATTTCCAGTAACAGTTTGAATTTTTAGGTTTCACTCTATTTTCTCCTATATTGATAGATGTATTTGGAACTCTAAATCCAACACGGTTTGTGCTAGTTTCTTGAAACTTGACACAATAAAGTAGTTTCACGTTCTGTCTCTATGTTTTGTTTCCTCTTGATGTAGCCCTTAGCAGTGACTGGCGAGAAACACTTTCAGGAAACGGGTTGCCAAGCGTCCAAAAATTACGAATCTCCAGAAATCTCAGCAAATATTTTGTCACCCAAACTGGATGATACTTTCAGGTAATGATCAGTACACTAAGCCCACTTGGTTCACCAAATTTCGTTCTTCTATGTTGAAGCGTTCGTTTCCAGTAACAGTTTGAATTTTTAGGTTTCACTCTGTTTTCTCCTATATTGATACACGTATTTGGAACTCTAAATACAACACGGTTTGTGCTAGCTTCTTGAAACTTGACACAATAATGTAGTTTCACGTTCTATCTGTATGTTTTGTTTCTTCTTGATGTAGCCCTAAGCAGTGAAAGGCGAGAAACACTTCCATATAAAGGGGTTGCCAAGCGTCCAAAAATGACGAATCTCCAGAAATCTCAGCAAATATTTTTTCACCCAAACTGGATGATACTTTCAGGTAATGATCAGTACACTAAGCTGACTTGGTTCACCAAATTTCGTTCTTCTATGTTGTAGCGTTCGTTTCCAGTAACAGTTTGAATTTTTAGGTTTCACTCTGTTTTCTCCTATATTGATAGATGTATTTGGAACTCTAAATCCAACACGATTTGTGCTAGCTTCTTGAAACTTGACACAATAATGTAGTTTCACGTTCTATCTCTATGTTTTGTTTCCTCTTGATGTAGCCCTAAGCAGTGACTGGCGAGAAACACTTCCATATAAAGTGGTTGCCAAGCGTCCAAAAATTACGAATCTCCAGAAATCTCAGCAAATATTTTTTCACCCAAACTGGATGATACTTTCAGGTAATGATCAGTACACTAAGGCGACTTGGTTCCCGCAACTTCGTCCTTCTATTTTGAAGCGTTCATTTCCTTTAACAGTTTGAATTTTTAGGTTTCACTCTATTTTCTCCTATATTGATAGATGTATTTGGAACTCTAAATCCAACACGGTTTGTGCTAGCTTCTTGAAACTTGACACAATAAAGTAGTTTCACGTTCTATCTCTATGTTTTGTTTCCTCTTGATGTAGCCCTAAGCAGTGACTGGCGAGAAACACTTTCATGGAAAGGGGTTGCCAAGCGTCCAAAAATTACGAATCTCCAGAAATCTCAGCAAATATTTTTTCACCCAAACTTGATGATAGTTTCAGGTAATGATCAGTACACTAAGGCGACTTGGTTCCCGAAACTTCGTTCTTCTATGTTGAAGCGTTCATTTCCAGTAACAGTTTGAATTTTTAGGTTTCATTCTGTTTTCTCCTATATTGATAGATGTATTTGGAACTCTAAATCCAACACGGTTTGTGCTAGCTTCTTGAAACTTGACACAATAAAGTAGTTTCACGTTCTGTCTCTATGTTTTGTTTCCTCTTGATGTAGCCCTTTTCAGTGACTGGGAGAAACACTTTCATGGAAACGGGTTGCCAAGCGTCCAAAAATTACGAATCTCCAGAAATCTCAGCAAATATTTTTTCACCCAAACTGGATGATACTTTCAGGTAATGATCAGTACACTAAGCTGACTTGGTTCCCCAAATTTCATTCTTCTATGTTGAAGCGTTCGTTTCCAGTAACAGTTTGAATTTTTAGGTTTCACTCTGTTTTCTCCTATATTGATAGATGTATTTGGAACTCTAAATCCAACACGGTTTGTGCTAGCTTCTTGAAACTTGACACAATAATGTAGTTTCACGTTCTATCTCTATGTTTTGTTTCCTCTTGATGTAGCCCTAAGCAGTGACTGGCGAGAAACACTTCCATATAAAGGGGTTGCCAAGCGTCCAAAAATTACGAATCTCCAGAAATCTCAGCAAATATTTTTTCACCCAAACTGGATGATACTCTCAGGTTATGATCAGTACACTAAGCCCACTGGTTCACCAAATTTCGTTCTTCTATGTTGAAGCGTTCGTTTCCAGTAACAGTTTGAATTTTTCGGTTTCACTCTGTTTTCTCCTATATTGATAGAAGTATTTGGAACTCTAAATACAACACGGTTTGTGCTAGCTTCTTGAAACTTGACAAAATAATGTAGTTTCATGTTCTATCTCTATGTTTTGTTTCCTCTTGATGTAGCCCTAAGCAGTGACTGGCGAGAAACACTTCCATATAAAGGGGTTGCCAAGCGTCCAAAAATTACGAATCTCCAGAAATCTCAGCAAATATTTTTTCACCCAAACTGGATGATACTTTCAGGTAATGATCAGTACACTAAGGCGACTTGGTTCCCGCAACTTCGTCCTTCTATGTTGAAGCGTTCATTTCCAGTAACAGTTTGAATTTTTAGGTTTCACTCTATTTTCTCCTATATTGATAGATGTATTTGGAACTCTAAATCCAACACGGATTGTGCTAGTTTCTTGAAACTTGACACAATAAAGTAGTTTCACGTTCTGTCTCTATGTTTTGTTTCCTCTTGATGTAGCCCTTAGCAGTGACTGGCGAGAAACACTTTCATGGAAACGGGTTGCCAAGCGTCCAAAAATTACGAATCTCCAGAAATCTCAGCAAATATTTTGTCACCCAAACTGGATGATACTTTCAGGTAATGATCAGTACACTAAGCTGACTTGGTTCCCCAAATTTCATTCTTCTATGTTGAAGCGTTCGTTTCCAGTAACAGTTTGAATTTTTAGGTTTCACTCTGTTTTCTCCTATATTGATAGATGTATTTGGAACTCTAAATCCAACACGGTTTGTGCTAGCTTCTTGAAACTTGACACAATAATGTAGTTTCACGTTCTATCTCTATGTTTTGTTTCCTCTTGATGTAGCCCTAAGCAGTGACTGGCGAGAAACACTTCCATATAAAGGGGTTGCCAAGCGTCCAAAAATTACGAATCTCCAGAAATCTCAGCAAATATTTTTTCACCCAAACTGCATGATACTTTCAGGTAATGATCAGTACACTAAGCTGACTTGGTTCACCAAATTTCGTTCTTCTATGTTGAAGCGTTCGTTTCCAGTAACAGTTTGAATTTTTCGGTTTCACTCTGTTTTCTCCTATATTGATAGATGTATTTGGAACTCTAAATCCAACACGGTTTGTGCTAGCTTCTTGAAACTTGACAAAATAATGAAGTTTCATGTTCTATCTCTATGTTTTGTTTCCTCTTGATGTAGCCCTAAGCAGTGACTGGGAGAAACACTTCCATATAAAGGGGTTGCCAAGCGTCCAAAAATTACGAATCTCCAGAAATCTCAGCAAATATTTTTTCACCCAAACTGGATGATACTTTCAGGTAATGATCAGTACACTAAGCTGACTTGGTTCATCAAATTTCGTTCTTCTATGTTGTAGCGTTCGTTTCCAGTAGCAGTTTGAATTTTTAGGTTTCAGTCTGTTTTCTCCTATATTGATAGATGTATTTGGAACTCTAAATCCAACACGGTTTGTGCTAGCTTCTTGAAACTTGACACAATAATGTAGTTTCACGTTCTATCTCTATGTTTTGTTTCCTCTTGATGTAGCCCTAAGCAGTGACTGGCGAGAAACACTTCCATATAAAGGGGTTGCCAAGCGTCCAAAAATTACGAATCTCCAGAAATCTCAGCAAATATTTTTTCACCCAAACTGGATGATACTCTCAGGTAATGATCAGTACACTAAGCCCACTTGGTTCACCAAATTTCGTTCTTCTATGTTGAAGCGTTCGTTTCCAGTAACAGTTTGAATTTTTCGGTTTCACTCTGTTTTCTCCTATATTGATAGATGTATTTGGAACTCTAAATCCAACACGGTTTGTGCTAGCTTCTTGAAACTTGACACAATAAAGTAGTTTCACATTCTATCTCTATGTTTTGTTTCCTCTTGATGTAGCCCTAAGCACTGACTGGCGAGAAACACTTTCATGGAAAGGGGTTGCCAAGCATCCAAAAATTACGAATCTCCAGAAATCTCAGCAAATATTTTTTCACCAAAACATGATGATAGTTTCAGGTAATGATCAGTACACTAAGGCGACTTGGATCCCGAAACTTCGTTCTTCTATGTTGAAGCGCTCATTTCCAGTAACAGTTTGAATTTTTAGGTTTCATTCTGTTTTCTCCTATATTGATAGATATTTGGAACTCTAAATCCAACACGGTTTGTGCTAGCTTCTTGAAACTTGACACAATAAAGTAGTTTCACGTTCTGTCTCTATGTTTTGTTTCCTCTTGATGTAGCCCTTAGCAGTGACTGGGAGAAACACTTTCATGGAAACGGGTTGCCAAGCGTCCAAAAATTACGAATCTCCAGAAATCTCAGCAAATATTTTTTCACCCAAACTGGATGATACTTTCATGTAATGATCAGTACACTAAGCTGACTTGGTTCCCCAAATTTCATTCTTCTATGTTGAAGCGTTCGTTTCCAGTAACAGTTTGAATTTTTAGGTTTCACTCTGTTTTCTCCTATATTGATAGATGTATTTGGAACTCTAAATCCAACACGGTTTGTGCTAGATTCTTGAAACTTGACACAATAATGTAGTTCCATGTTCTATCTCTATGTTTTGTTTCCTCTTGATGTAGCCCTAAGCAGTGGCTGGCGAGAAACACTTCCATATAAAGGGGTTGCCAAGCGTCCAAAAATTACGAATCTCCAGAAATCTCAGCAAATATTTTTTCACCCAAACTGGATGATACTTTCAGGTAATGATCAGTACACTAAGGCGACTTGGTTCCCGCAACTTCGTCCTTCTATTTTGAAGCGTTCATTTCCAGTAACAGTTTGAATTTTTAGGTTTCACTCTATTTTCTCCTATATTGATAGATGTATTTGGAACTCTAAATCCAACACGGTTTGTGCTAGCTTCTTGAAACTTGACACAATAAAGTAGTTTCACGTTCTGTCTCTATGTTTTGTTTCCTCTTGATGTAGCCCTTAGCAGTGACTGGCGAGAAACACTTTCATGGAAACGGGTTGCCAAGCGTCCAAAAATTACGAATCTCCAGAAATCTCAGCAAATATTTTTTCACCCAAACTGGATGATACGTTCAGGTAATGATCAGTACACTAAGCTGATTTGGTTCCCCAAATTTCATTCTTCTATGTTGAAGCGTTCGTTTCCAGTAACAGTTTGAATTTTTAGGTTTCACTCTGTTTTCTCCTATATTGATAGATGTATTTGGAACTCTAAATCCAACACGGTTTGTGCTAGCTTCTTGAAACTAGACACAATAATGTAGTTTCACGTTCTATCTCTATGTTTTGTTTCCTCTTGATGTAGCCCTTAGCAGTGACTGGGAGAAACACTTTCATGGAAACGGGTTGCCAAGCGTCCAAAAATTACGAATCTCCAGAAATCTCAGCAAATATTTTTTCACCCAAACTGGATGATACTTTCAGGTAATGATCAGTACACTAAGCCCACTTGGTTCACCAAATTTCGTTCTTCTATGTTGAAGCGTTCGTTTCCAGTAACAGTTTGAATTTTTCGGTTTCACTCTGTTTTCTCCTATATTGATAGACGTATTTGGAACTCTAAATACAACACGGTTTGTGCTAGCTTCTTGAAACTTGACACAATAATGTAGTTTCACGTTCTATCTCTATGTTTTGTTTCCTCTTGATGTAGCCCTAAGCAGTGACTGGCGAGAAACACTTCCATATAAAGGGGTTGCCAAGCGTCCAAAAATGACGAATCTCCAGAAATCTCAGCAAATATTTTTTCACCCAAACTGGATGATACTTTCAGGTAATGATCAGTACACTAAGCTGACTTGGTTCACCAAATTTCGTTCTTCTATGTTGTAGCGTTCGTTTCCAGTAACAGTTTGAATTTTTAGGTTTCACTCTGTTTTCTCCTATATTGATAGATGTATTTGGAACTCTAAATCCAACACGGTTTGTGCTAGCTTCTTGAAACTTGACACAATAATGTAGTTTCACGTTCTATCTCTATGTTTTGTTTCCTCTTGATGTAGCCCTAAGCAGTGACTGGCGAGAAACACTTCCATATAAAGGGGTTGCCAAGCGTCCAAAAATTACGAATCTCCAGAAATCTCAGCAAATATTTTTTCACCCAAACTGGATGATACTTTCAGGTAATGATCAGTACACTAAGGCGACTTGGTTCCCCAAATTTCATTCTTCTATGTTGAAGCGTTCGTTTCCAGTAACAGTTTGAATTTTTAGGTTTCACTCTGCTTTCTCCTATATTGATAGATGTATTTGGAACTCTAAATCCAACACGGTTTGTGCTAGCTTCTTGAAACTTGAGACAATAAAGTAGTTTCAGGTTCTATCTCTATGTTTTGTTTCCTCTTGATGTAGCCCTAAGCAGTGACTGGCGAGAAACACTTTCATGGAAAGGGGTTGCCAAGCATCCAAAAATTACAAATCTCCAGAAATCTCAGCAAATATTTTTTCACCCAAACTTGATGATAGTTTCAGGTAATGATCAGTACACTAAGGCGACTTGGTTCCCGAAACTTCGTTCTTCTATATTGAAGCGTTCATTTCCAGTAACAGTTTGAATTATTAGGTTTCATTCCGTTTTCTCCTATATTGATAGATGTATTTGGAACTCTAAATCCAACACGGTTTGTGCTAGCTTCTTGAAACTTGAAAAAATAGTGTAGTTTCATGTTCTATCTCTATGTTTTGTTTCCTCTTGATGTAGCCCTTAGCAGTGACTGGGAGAAACACTTTCATGGAAACGGGTTGCCAAGCGTCCAAAAATTACGAATCTCCAGAAATCTCAGCAAATATTTTTTCACCCAAACTGGATGATACTTTCAGGTAATGATCAGTACACTAAGCTGACTTGGTTCCCCAAATTTCATTCTTCTATGTTGAAGCGTTCGTTTCCAGTAACAGTTTGAATTTTTAGGTTTCACTCTGTTTTCTCCTATATTGATAGATGTATTTGAAACTCTAAATCCAACACGGTTTGTGCTAGCTTCTTGAAACTTGAAAAAATAGTGTAGTTTCATGTTCTATCTCTATGTTTTGTTTCCTCTTGATGTAGCCCTAAGCAGTGACTGGCGAGAAACACTTCCATATAAAGGGGTTGCCAAGCGTCCAAAAATTACGAATCTCCAGAAATCTCAGCAAATATTTTTTCACCCAAACTGGATGATACTTTCAGGTAATGATCAGTACACTAAGGCGACTTGGTTCCCGCAACTTCGTCCTTCTATTTTGAAGCGTTCATTTCCAGTAACAGTTTGAATTTTTAGGTTTCACTCTATTTTCTCCTATATTGATAGATGTATTTGGAACTCTAAATCCAACACGGTTTGTGCTAGCTTCTTGAAACTTGACACAATAAAGTAGTTTCATGTTCTGTCTCTATGTTTTGTTTCCTCTTGATGTAGCCCTTAGCAGTGACTGGGAGAAACACTTTCATTGAAACGGGTTGCCAAGCGTCCAAAAATTACGAATCTCCAGAAATCTCAGCAAATATTTTGTCACCCAAACTGGATGATACTTTCAGGTAATGATCAGTACACTAAGCTGACTTGGTTCCCCAAATTTCATTCTTCTATGTTGAAGCGTTCGTTTCCAGTAACAGTTTGAATTTTTAGGTTTCACTCTGTTTTCTCCTATATTGATAGATGTATTTGGAACTCTAAATCCAACACGGTTTGTGCTAGCTTCTTGAAACTTGACACAATAATGTAGTTTCACGTTCTATCTCTATGTTTTGTTTCCTCTTGATGTAGCCCTAAGCAGTGACTGGCGAGAAACACTTCCATATAAAAAGGTTGCCAAGCGTCCAAAAATTACGAATCTCCAGAAATCTCAGCAAATATTTTTTCACCCAAACTGGATGATACTTTCAGGTAATGATCAGTACACTAAGCTGACTTGGTTCACCAAATTTCGTTCTTCTATGTTGTAGCGTTCGTTTCCAGTAACAGTTTGAATTTTTAGGTTTCACTCTGTTTTCTCCTATATTGATAGATGTATTTGGAACTCTAAATCCAACACGGTTTGTGCTAGCTTCTTGAAACTTGACACAATAATGTAGTTTCACGTTCTATCTCTATGTTTTGTTTCCTCTTGATGTAGCCCTAAGCAGTGACTGGCGAGAAACACTTCCATATAAAGGGGTTGCCAAGCGTCCAAAAATTACGAATCTCCAGAAATCTCAGCAAATATTTTTTCACCCAAACTGGATGATACTTTCAGGTAATGATCAGTACACTAAGGCGACTTGGTTCCCCAAATTTCATTTTCTATGTTGAAGCGTTCGTTTCCAGTAACAGTTTGAATTTTTAGGTTTCACACTTTTTCTCCTATATTGATAGATGTATTTGGAACTCTAAATCCAACACGGTTTGTGCTAGCTTCTTGAAACTTGACACAATAATGTAGTTTCACGTTCTATCTCTATGTTTTGTTTCCTCTTGATGTAGCCCTAAGCAGTGACTGGCGAGAAACACTTTCATGGAAAGGGGTTGCCAAGCATCCAAAAATTACGAATCTCCAGAAATCTCAGCAAATATTTTTTCACCGAAACTGGATGATACTTTCAGGTAATGATCAGTACACTAAGGCGACTTGGTTCCCGAAACTTCGTTCTTCTATGTTGAAGCGTTCATTTCCAGTAACAGTTTGAATTTTTAGGTTTCATTCTGTTTTCTCCTATATTGATAGATATTTGGAACTCTAAATCCAACACGGTTTGTGCTAGCTTCTTGAAACTTGACACAATAAAGTAGTTTCACGTTCTGTCTCTATGTTTTGTTTCCTCTTGATGTAGCCCTTAGCAGTGACTGGGAGAAACACTTTCATGGAAACGGGTTGCCAAGCGTCCAAAAATTACGAATCTCCAGAAATCTCAGCAAATATTTTTTCACCCAAACTGGATGATACTTTCAGGTAATGATCAGTACACTAGGCTGACTTGGTTCCCCAAATTTCATTCTTCTATGTTGAAGCGTTCGTTTCCAGTAACAGTTTGAATTTTTAGGTTTCACTCTGTTTTCTCCTATATTGATAGATGTATTTGGAACTCTAAATCCAACACGGTTTGTGCTAGCTTCTTGAAACTAGACACAATAATGTAGTTTCACGTTCTATCTCTATGTTTTGTTTCCTCTTGATGTAGCCCTTAGCAGTGACTGGGAGAAACACTTTCATGGAAACGGGTTGCCAAGCGTCCAAAAATTACGAATCTCCAGAAATCTCAGCAAATATTTTTTCACCCAAACTGGATGATACTTTCAGGTAATGATCAGTACACTAAGCCCACTTGGTTCACCAAATTTCGTTCTTCTATGTTGAAGCGTTCGTTTCCAGTAACAGTTTGAATTTTTCGGTTTCACTCCGTTTTCTCCTATATTGATAGACGTATTTGGAACTCTAAATACAACACGGTTTGTGCTAGCTTCTTGAAACTTGACACAATAATGTAGTTTCACGTTCTATCTCTATGTTTTGTTTCCTCTTGATGTAGCCCTAAGCAGTGACTGGCGAGAAACACTTCCATATAAAGGGGTTGCCAAGCGTCCAAAAATGACGAATCTCCAGAAATCTCAGCAAATATTTTTTCACCCAAACTGGATGATACTTTCAGGTAATGATCAGTACACTAAGCTGACTTGGTTCACCAAATTTCGTTCTTCTATGTTGTAGCGTTCGTTTCCAGTAACAGTTTGAATTTTTAGGTTTCACTCTGTTTTCTCCTATATTGATAGATGTATTTGGAACTCTAAATCCAACACGGTTTGTGCTAGCTTCTTGAAACTTGACACAATAATGTAGTTTCACGTTCTATCTCTATGTTTTGTTTCCTCTTGATGTAGCCCTAAGCAGTGACTGGCGAGAAACACTTCCATATAAAGGGGTTGCCAAGCGTCCAAAAATTACGAATCTCCAGAAATCTCAGCAAATATTTTTTCACCAAAACATGATGATAGTTTCAGGTAATGATCAGTACACTAAGGCGACTTGGATCCCGAAACTTCGTTCTTCTATGTTGAAGCGCTCATTTCCAGTAACAGTTTGAATTTTTAGGTTTCATTCTGTTTTCTCCTATATTGATAGATATTTGGAACTCTAAATCCAACACGGTTTGTGCTAGCTTCTTGAAACTTGACACAATAAAGTAGTTTCACGTTCTGTCTCTATGTTTTGTTTCCTCTTGATGTAGCCCTTAGCAGTGACTGGGAGAAACACTTTCATGGAAACGGGTTGCCAAGCGTCCAAAAATTACGAATCTCCAGAAATCTCAGCAAATATTTTTTCACCCAAACTGGATGATACTTTCATGTAATGATCAGTACACTAAGCTGACTTGGTTCCCCAAATTTCATTCTTCTATGTTGAAGCGTTCGTTTCCAGTAACAGTTTGAATTTTTAGGTTTCACTCTGTTTTCTCCTATATTGATAGATGTATTTGGAACTCTAAATCCAACACGGTTTGTGCTAGCTTCTTGAAACTTGACACAATAAATTAGTTTCACGTTCTATCTCTATGTTTTGTTTCCTCTTGATGTAGCCCTAAGCAGTGACTGGCGAGAAACACTTCCATATAAAGGGGTTGCCAAGCGTCCAAAAATTACGAATCTCCAGAAATCTCAGCAAATATTTTTTCACCCAAACTGGATGATACTTTCAGGTAATGATCAGTACACGAAGGCGACTTGGTTCCCGCAACTTCGTCCTTCTATTTTGAAGCGTTCATTTCCAGTAACAGTTTGAATTTTTAGGTTTCACTCTATTTTCTCCTATATTGATAGATGTATTTGGAACTCTAAATCCAACACGGTTTGTGCTAGCTTCTTGAAACTTGACACAATAATGTAGTTTCACGTTCTATCTCTATGTTTTGTTTCCTCTTGATGTAGCCCTTAGCAGTGACTGGGAGAAACACTTTCATGGAAACAGGTTGCCAAGCGTCCAAAAATTACGAATCTCCAGAAATCTCAGCAAATATTTTTTCACCCAAACTGGATGATACTTTCAGGTAATGATCAGTACACTAAGCCCACTTGGTTCACCAAATTTCGTTCTTCTATGTTGAAGCGTTCGTTTCCAGTAACAGTTTGAATTTTTCGGTTTCACTCTGTTTTCTCCTATATTGATAGACGTATTTGGAACTCTAAATACAACACGGTTTGTGCTAGCTTCTTGAAACTTGACATAATAATGTAGTTTCACGTTCTATCTCTATGTTTTGTTTCCTCTTGATGTAGCCCTAAGCAGTGACTGGCGAGAAACACTTCCATATAAAGGGGTTGCCAAGCGTCCAAAAATTACGAATCTCCAGAAATCTCAGCAAATATTTTTTCACCCAAACTGGATGATACTTTCAGGTAATGATCAGTACACTAAGCTGACTTGGTTCCCCAAATTTCATTCTTCTATGTTGAAGCGTTCGTTTCCAGTAACAGTTTGAATTTTTAGGTTTCACTCTGTTTTCTCCTATATTGATAGATGTATTTGAAACTCTAAATCCAACACGGTTTGTGCTAGCTTCTTGAAACTTGAAAAAATAGTGTAGTTTCATGTTCTATCTCTATGTTTTGTTTCCTCTTGATGTAGCCCTAAGCAGTGACTGGCGAGAAACACTTCCATATAAAGGGGTTGCCAAGCGTCCAAAAATTACGAATCTCCAGAAATCTCAGCAAATATTTTTTCACCCAAACTGGATGATACTTTCAGGTAATGATCAGTACACTAAGGCGACTTGGTTCCCGCAACTTCGTCCTTCTATTTTTAAGCGTTCATTTCCAGTAACAGTTTGAATTTTTAGGTTTCACTTTATTTTCTCCTATATTGATAGATGTATTTGGAACTCTAAATCCAACACGGTTTGTGCTAGCTTCTTGAAACTTGACACAATAAAGTAGTTTCACGTTCTGTCTCTATGTTTTGTTTCCTCTTGATGTAGCCCTTAGCAGTGACTGGCGAGAAACACGTTCATGGAAACGGGTTGCCAAGCGTCCAAAAATTACGAATCTCCAGAAATCTCAGCAAATATTTTGTCACCCAAACTGGATGATACTTTCAGGTAATGATCAGTACACTAAGCTGACTTGGTTCCCCAAATTTCATTCTTCTATGTTGAAGCGTTCGTTTCCAGTAACAGTTTGAATTTTTAGGTTTCACTCTGTTTTCTCCTATATTGATAGATGTATTTGGAACTCTAAATCCAACACGGTTTGTGCTAGCTTCTTGAAACTTGACACAATAATGTAGTTTCACGTTCTATCTCTATGTTTTGTTTCCTCTTGATGTAGCCCTAAGCAGTGACTGGCGAGAAACACTTCCATATAAAGGGGTTGCCAAGCGTCCAAAAATGACGAATCTCCAGAAATCTCAGCAAATATTTTTTCACCCAAACTGGATGATACTTTCAGGTAATGATCAGTACACTAAGCTGACTTGGTTCACCAAATTTCGTTCTTCTATGTTGTAGCGTTCGTTTCCAGTAACAGTTTGAATTTTTAGGTTTCACTCTGTTTTCTCCTATATTGATAGATGTATTTGGAACTCTAAATCCAACACGGTTTGTGCTAGCTTCTTGAAACTTGACACAATAATGTAGTTTCACGTTCTTTCTCTATGTTTTGTTTCCTCTTGATGTAGCCCTAAGCAGTGACTGGCGAGAAACACTTCCATATAAAGGGGTTGCCAAGCGTCCAAAATTACGAATCTCCAGAAATCTCAGCAAATATTTTTTCACCCAAACTGGATGATACTTTCAGGTAATGATCAGTACACTAAGGCGACTTGGTTCCCCAAATTTCATTCTTCTATGTTGAAGCGTTCGTTTCCAGTAACAGTTTGAATTTTTAGGTTTCACACTTTTTCTCCTATATTGATAGATGTATTTGGAACTCTAAATCCAACACGGTTTGTGCTAGCTTCTTGAAACTTGACACAATAAATTAGTTTCACGTTCTATCTCTATGTTTTGTTTCCTCTTGATGTAGCCCTAAGCAGTGACTGGCGAGAAACACTTTCATGGAAAGGGGTTGCCAAGCATCCAAAAATTACGAATCTCCAGAAATCTCAGCAAATATTTTTTCACCCAAACTTGATGATAGTTTCAGGTAATGATCAGTACACTAAGGCGACTTGGTTCCCGAAACTTCCTTCTTCTATGTTGAAGCGTTCATTTCCAGTAACAGTTTGAATTTTTAGGTTTCATTCTGTTTTCTCCTATATTGATAGATATTTGGAACTCTAAATCCAACACGGTTTGTGCTAGCTTCTTGAAACTTGACACAATAAAGTAGTTTCACGTATTATCTCTATGTTTTGTTTCCTCTTGATGTAGCCCTTAGCAGTGACTGGGAGAAACACTTTCATGGAAATGGGTTGCCAAGCGTCCAAAAATTACGAATCTCCAGAAATCTCAGCAAATATTTTTTCACCCAAACTGGATGATACTTTCAGGTAATGATCAGTACACTAAGCTGACTTGGTTCCCCAAATTTCATTCTTCTATGTTGAAGCGTTCGTTTCCAGTAACAGTTTGAATTTTTAGGTTTCACTCTGTTTTCTCCTATATTGATAGATGTATTTGGAACTCTAAATCCAACACGGTTTGTGCTAGCTTCTTGAAACTTGACACAATAATGTAGTTTCACGTTCTATCTCTGTTTTGTTTCCTCTTGATGTTGCCCTAAGCAGTGACTGGCGAGAAACACTTCCATATAAAGGGGTTGCCAAGCGTCCAAAAATTACGAATCTCCAGAAATCTCAGCAAATATTTTTTCACCCAAACTGGATGATACTTTCAGGTAATGATCAGTACACTAAGGCGACTTGGTTCCCCAAATTTCATTCTTCTATGTTGAAGCGTTCGTTTCCAGTAACAGTTTGAATTTTTAGGTTTCACACTTTTTCTCCTATATTGATAGATGTATTTGGAACTCTAAATCCAACACGGTTTGTGCTAGCTTCTTGAAACTTGACACAATAAATTAGTTTCACGTTCTATCTCTATGTTTTGTTTCCTCTTGATGTAGCCCTAAGCAGTGACTGGCGAGAAACACTTTCATGGAAAGGGGTTGCCAAGCATCCAAAAATTACGAATCTCCAGAAATCTCAGCAAATATTTTTTCACCCAAACTTGATGATAGTTTCAGGTAATGATCAGTACACTAAGGCGACTTGGTTCCCGCAACTTCGTCCTTCTATTTTGAAGCGTTCATTTCCAGTAACAGTTTGAATTTTTAGGTTTCACTCTATTTTCTCCTATATTGATAGATGTATTTGGAACTCTAAATCCAACACGGTTTTTGCTAGCTTTTTGAAACTTGACACAATAAAGTAGTTTCACGTTCTGTCTCTATGTTTTGTTTCCTCTTGATGTAGCCCTTAGCAGTGACTGGCGAGAAACACTTTCATGGAAACGGGTTGCCAAGCGTCCAAAAATTACGAATCTCCAGAAATCTCAGCAAATATTTTGTCACCCAAACTGGATGATACTTTCAGGTAATGATCAGTACACTAAGCTGACTTGGTTCCCCAAATTTCATTCTTCTATGTTGAAGCGTTCGTTTCCAGTAACAGTTTGAATTTTTAGGTTTCACTCTGTTTTCTCCTATATTGATAGATGTATTTGGAACTCTAAATCCAACACGGTTTGTGCTAGATTCTTGAAACTTGACACAATAAAGTAGTTCCATGTTCTATCTCTATGTTTTGTTTCCTCTTGATGTAGCCCTAAGCAGTGGCTGGCGAGAAACACTTCCATATAAAGGGGTTGCCAAGCGTCCAAAATTACGAATCTCCAGAAATCTCAGCAAATATTTTTTCACCCAAACTGGATGATACTTTCAGGTAATGATCAGTACACTAAGGCGACTTGGTTCCCGCAACTTCGTCCTTCTATTTTGAAGCGTTCATTTCCAGTAACAGTTTGAATTTTTAGGTTTCACTCTATTTTCTCCTATATTGATAGATGTATTTGGAACTCTAAATCCAACACGGTTTGTGCTAGCTTCTTGAAACTTGACACAATAAAGTAGTTTCACGTTCTGTCTCTATGTTTTGTTTCCTCTTGATGTAGCCCTTAGCAGTGACTGGCGAGAAACACTTTCATGGAAACGGGTTGCCAAGCGTCCAAAAATTACGAATCTCCAGAAATCTCAGCAAATATTTTGTCACCCAAACTGGATGATACTTTCAGGTAATGATCAGTACACTAAGCTGACTTGGTTCCCCAAATTTCATTCTTCTATGTTGAAGCGTTCGTTTCCAGTAACAGTTTGAATTTTTAGGTTTCACTCTGTTTTCTCCTATATTGATAGATGTATTTGGAACTCTAAATCCAACACGGTTTGTGCTAGCTTCTTGAAACTTGACACAATAAATTAGTTTCACGTTCTATCTCTATGTTTTGTTTCCTCTTGATGTAGCCCTAAGCAGTGACTGGCGAGAAACACTTCCATATAAAGGGGTTGCCAAGCGTCCAAAAATTACGAATCTCCAGAAATCTCAGCAAATATTTTTTCACCCAAACTGGATGATACTTTCAGGTAATGATCAGTACACTAAGCTGACTTGGTTCCCCAAATTTCATTCTTCTATGTTGAAGCGTTCGTTTCCAGTAACAGTTTGAATTTTTCGGTTTCACTCTGTTTTCTCCTATATTGATACACGTATTTGGAACTCTAAATACAACACGGTTTGTGCTAGCTTCTTGAAACTTGACACAATAATGTAGTTTCACGTTCTATCTCTATGTTTTGTTTCCTCTTGATGTAGCCCTAAGCAGTGACTGGCGAGAAACACTTCCATATAAAGGGGTTGCCAAGCGTCCAAAAATGACGAATCTCCAGAAATCTCAGCAAATATTTTTTCACCCAAACTGGATGATACTTTCAGGTAATGATCAGTACACTAAGCTGACTTGGTTCACCAAATTTCGTTCTTCTATGTTGTAGCGTTCGTTTCCAGTAACAGTTTGAATTTTTAGGTTTCACTCTGTTTTCTCCTATATTGATAGATGTATTTGGAACTCTAAATCCAACACGGTTTGTGCTAGCTTCTTGAAACTTGACACAATAATGTAGTTTCACGTTCTATCTCTATGTTTTGTTTCCTCTTGATGTAGCCCTAAGCAGTGACTGGCGAGAAACACTTCCATATAAAGGGGTTGCCAAGCGTCCAAAAATTACGAATCTCCAGAAATCTCAGCAAATATTTTTTCACCCAAACTGGATGATACTTTCAGGTAATGATCAGTACACTAAGGCGACTTGGTTCCCCAAATTTCATTCTTCTATGTTGAAGCGTTCGTTTCCAGTAACAGTTTGAATTTTTAGGTTTCACACTTTTTCTCCTATATTGATAGATGTATTTGGAACTCTAAATCCAACAGGGTTTGTGCTAGCTTCTTGAAACTTGACACAATAAATTAGTTTCACGTTCTATCTCTATGTTTTGTTTCCTCTTGATGTAGCCCTAAGCAGTGACTGGCGAGAAACACTTTCATGGAAAGGGGT
This sequence comes from Spermophilus citellus, assembly GCF_964194105.1. Lineage (NCBI taxonomy): Eukaryota > Metazoa > Chordata > Mammalia > Rodentia > Sciuridae > Spermophilus > Spermophilus citellus. The sequence goes on from NC_138186.1 coordinate 32,353,901, forward strand.
TGCCAAGCGTCCAAAAATTACGAATCTCCAGAAATCTCAGCAAATATTTTTTCACCCAAACTGGATGATACTTTCAGGTAATGATCAGTACACTAAGCTGACTTGGTTCCCCAAATTTCATTCTTCTATGTTGAAGCGTTCGTTTCCAGTAACAGTTTGAATTTTTAGGTTTCACTCTGTTTTCTCCTATATTGATAGATGTATTTGGAACTCTAAATCCAACACGGTTTGTGCTAGCTTCTTGAAACTTGACACAATAATGTAGTTTCACGTTCTATCTCTGTTTTGTTTCCTGTTGATGTTGCCCTAAGCAGTGACTGGCGAGAAACACTTCCATATAAAGGGGTTGCCAAGCGTCCAAAAATTACGAATCTCCAGAAATCTCAGCAAATATTTTTTCACCCAAACTGGATGATACTTTCAGGTAATGATCAGTACACTAAGGCGACTTGGTTCCCCAAATTTCATTCTTCTATGTTGAAGCGTTCGTTTCCAGTAACAGTTTGAATTTTTAGGTTTCACACTTTTTCTCCTATATTGATAGATGTATTTGGAACTCTAAATCCAACATGGTTTGTGCTAGCTTCTTGAAACTTGACACAATAAATTAGTTTCACGTTCTATCTCTATGTTTTGTTTCCTCTTGATGTAGCCCTAAGCAGTGACTGGCGAGAAACACTTTCATGGAAAGGGGTTGCCAAGCATCCAAAAATTACGAATCTCCAGAAATCTCAGCAAATATTTTTTCACCCAAACTTGATGATAGTTTCAGGTAATGATCAGTACACTAAGGCGACTTGGTTCCCGAAACTTCGTTCTTCTATGTTGAAGCGTTCGTTTCCAGTAACAGTTTGAATTTTTAGGTTTCACTCTGTTTTCTCCTATATTGATAGATATTTGGAACTCTAAATCCAACACGGTTTGTGCTAGCTTCTTGAAACTTGACACAATAAAGTAGTTTCACGTTCTGTCTCTATGTTTTGTTTCCTCTTGATGTAGCCCTTAGCAGTGACTGGGAGAAACACTTTCATGGAAACGGGTTGCCAAGCGTCCAAAAATTACGAATCTCCAGAAATCTCAGCAAATATTTTTTCACCCAAACTGGATGATACTTTCAGGTAATGATCAGTACACTAAGCTGACTTGGTTCCCCAAATTTCATTCTTCTATGTTGAAGCGTTCGTTTCCAGTAACAGTTTGAATTTTTAGGTTTCACTCTGTTTTCTCCTATATTGATAGATGTATTTGGAACTCTAAATCCAACACGGTTTGTGCTAGATTCTTGAAACTTGACACAATAATGTAGTTCCATGTTCTATCTCTATGTTTTGTTTCCTCTTGATGTAGCCCTAAGCAGTGGCTGGCGAGAAACACTTCCATATAAAGGGGTTGCCAAGCGTCCAAAAATTACGAATCTCCAGAAATCTCAGCAAATATTTTTTCACCCAAACTGGATGATACTTTCAGGTAATGATCAGTACACTAAGGCGACTTGGTTCCCGCAACTTCGTCCTTCTATTTTGAAGCGTTCATTTCCAGTAACAGTTTGAATTTTTAGGTTTCACTCTATTTTCTCCTATATTGATAGATGTATTTGGAACTCTAAATCCAACACGGTTTGTGCTAGCTTTTTGAAACTTGACACAATAAAGTAGTTTCACGTTCTGTCTCTATGTTTTGTTTCCTCTTGATGTAGCCCTTAGCAGTGACTGGCGAGAAACACTTTCATGGAAACGGGTTGCCAAGCGTCCAAAAATTACGAATCTCCAGAAATCTCAGCAAATATTTTTTCACCCAAACTGGATGATACTTTCAGGTAATGATCAGTACACTAAGCTGACTTGGTTCCCCAAATTTCATTCTTCTATGTTGAAGCGTTCGTTTCCAGTAACAGTTTGAATTTTTAGGTTTCACTCTGTTTTCTCCTATATTGATAGATGTATTTGGAACTCTAAATCCAACACGGTTTGTGCTAGATTCTTGAAACTTGACACAATAAAGTAGTTCCATGTTCTATCTCTATGTTTTGTTTCCTCTTGATGTAGCCCTAAGCAGTGGCTGGCGAGAAACACTTCCATATAAAGGGGTTGCCAAGCGTCCAAAAATTACGAATCTCCAGAAATCTCAGCAAATATTTTTTCACCCAAACTGGATGATACTTTCAGGTAATGATCAGTACACTAAGGCGACTTGGTTTCCGCAACTTCGTCCTTCTATTTTGAAGCGTTCATTTCCAGTAACAGTTTGAATTTTTAGGTTTCACTCTATTTTCTCCTATATTGATAGATGTATTTGGAACTCTAAATCCAACACGGTTTGTGCTAGCTTCTTGAAACTTGACACAATAAAGTAGTTTCACGTTCTATCTCTATGTTTTGTTTCCTCTTGATGTAGCCCTAAGCAGTGACTGGCGAGAAACACTTTCATGGAAAGGGGTTGCCAAGCATCCAAAAATTACGAATCTCCAGAAATCTCAGCAAATATTTTTTCACCCAAACTTGATGATAGTTTCAGGTAATGATCAGTACACTAAGGCGACTTGGTTCCCGAAACTTCGTTCTTCTATGTTGAAGAGTTCATTTCCAGTAACAGTTTGAATTTTTAGGTTTCATTCTGTTTTCTCCTATATTGATAGATGTATTTGGAACTCTAAATCCAACACGGTTTGTGCTAGCTTCTTGAAACTTGACACAATAAAGTAGTTTCACGTTCTGTCTCTATGTTTTGTTTCCTCTTGATGTAGCCCTTAGCAGTGACTGGGAGAAACACTTTCATGGAAACGGGTTGCCAAGCGTCCAAAAATTACGAATCTCCAGAAATCTCAGCAAATATTTTTTCACCCAAACTGGATGATACTTTCAGGTAATGATCAGTACACTAAGCTGACTTGGTTCCCCAAATTTCATTCTTCTATGTTGAAGCGTTCGTTTCCAGTAACAGTTTGAATTTTTAGGTTTCACTCTGTTTTCTCCTATATTGATAGATGTATTTGGAACTCTAAATCCAACACGGTTTGTGCTAGCTTCTTGAAACTTGAAAAAATAATGTAGTTTCATGTTCTATCTCTATGTTTTGTTTCCTCTTGATGTAGCCCTAAGCAGTGACTGGCGAGAAACACTTCCATATAAAGGGGTTGCCAAGCGTCCAAAAATTATGAATCTCCAGAAATCTCAGCAAATATTTTTTCACCCAAACTGGATGATACTTTCAGGTAATGATCAGTACACTAAGGCGACTTGGTTCCCGCAACTTCGTCCTTCTATTTTGAAGCGTTCATTTCCAGTAACAGTTTGAATTTTTAGGTTTCACTCTATTTTCTCCTATATTGATAGTTGTATTTGGAACTCTAAATCCAACACGGTTTGTGCTAGCTTCTTGAAACTTGACACAATAAAGTAGTTTCACGTTCTGTCTCTATGCTTTGTTTCCTCTCGATGTAGCCCTTAGCAGTGACTGGCGAGAAACACTTTCATGGAAACGGGTTGCCAAGCGTCCAAAAATTACGAATCTCCAGAAATCTCAGCAAATACTTTGTCACCCAAACTGGATGATACTTTCAGGTAATGATCAGTACACTATGCTGACTTGTTTCCCCAAATTTCATTCTTCTATGTTGAAGCGTTCGTTTCCAGTAACAGTTTGAATTTTTAGGTTTCACTCTGTTTTCTCCTATATTGATAGATGTATTTGGAACTCTAAATCCAACACGGTTTGTGCTAGCTTCTTGAAACTTGACACAATAATGTAGTTTCACGTTCTATCTCTATGTTTTGTTTCCTCTTGATGTAGCCCTAAGCAGTGACTGGCGAGAAACACTTCCATATAAAGGGGTTGCCAAGCGTCCAAAAATTACGAATCTCCAGAAATCTCAGCAAATATTTTTTCACCCAAACTGGATGATACTTTCAGGTAATGATCAGTACACTAAGCCCACTTGGTTCACCAAATTTCGTTCTTCTATGTTGAAGCGTTCGTTTCCAGTAACAGTTTGAATTTTTCGGTTTCACTCTGTTTTCTCCTATATTGATACACGTATTTGGAACTCTAAATACAACACGGTTTGTGCTAGCTTCTTGAAACTTGACACAATAATGTAGTTTCACGTTCTATCTCTATGTTTTGTTTCCTCTTGATGTAGCCCTAAGCAGTGACGGGCGAGAAACACTTCCATATAAAGGGGTTGCCAAGCGTCCAAAAATGACGAATCTCCAGAAATCTCAGCAAATATTTTTTCACCCAAACTGGATGATACTTTCAGGTAATGATCAGTACACTAAGCTGACTTGGTTCACCAAATTTCGTTCTTCTATGTTGTAGCGTTCGTTTCCAGTAACAGTTTGAATTTTTAGGTTTCACTCTGTTTTCTCCTATATTGATAGATGTATTTGGAACTCTAAATCCAACACGATTTGTGCTAGCTTCTTGAAACTTGACACAATAATGTAGTTTCACGTTCTATCTCTATGTTTTGTTTCCTCTTGATGTAGCCCTAAGCAGTGACTGGCGAGAAACACTTCCATATAAAGGGGTTGCCAAGCGTCCAAAAATTACGAATCTCCAGAAATCTCAGCAAATATTTTTTCACCCAAACTGGATGATACTTTCAGGTAATGATCAGTACACTAAGCTGACTTGGTTCCCCAAATTTCATTCTTCTATGTTGAAGCGTTCGTTTCCAGTAACAGTTTGAATTTTTAGGTTTCACTCTGTTTTCTCCTATATTGATAGATGTATTTGGAACTCTAAATCCAACACGGTTTGTGCTAGCTTCTTGAAACTTGACACAATAATGTAGTTTCACGTTCTATCTCTATGTTTTGTTTCCTCTTGATGTAGCACTAAGCAGTGACTGGCGAGAAACACTTCCATATAAAGGGGTTGCCAAGCGTCCAAAAATTACGAATCTCCAGAAATCTCAGCAAATATTTTTTCACCCAAACTGGATGATACTTTCAGGTAATGATCAGTACACTAAGCTGACTTGGTTCCCCAAATTTCATTCTTCTATGTTGAAGCGTTCGTTTCCAGTAACAGTTTGAATTTTTAGGTTTCACTCTGTTTTCTCCTATATTGATAGAAGTATTTGGAACTCTAAATACAACACGGTTTGTGCTAGCTTCTTGAAACTTGACAAAATAATGTAGTTTCATGTTCTATCTCTATGTTTTGTTTCCTCTTGATGTAGCCCTAAGCAGTGACTGGCGAGAAACACTTCCATATAAAGGGGTTGCCAAGCGTCCAAAAATTACGAATCTCCAGAAATCTCAGCAAATATTTTTTCACCCAAACTGGATGATACTTTCAGGTAATGATCAGTACACTAAGGCGACTTGGTTCCCGCAACTTCGTCCTTCTATGTTGAAGCGTTCATTTCCAGTAACAGTTTGAATTTTTAGGTTTCACTCTATTTTCTCCTATATTGATAGATGTATTTGGAACTCTAAATCCAACACGGTTTGTGCTAGTTTCTTGAAACTTGACACAATAAAGTAGTTTCACGTTCTGTCTCTATGTTTTGTTTCCTCTTGATGTAGCCCTTAGCAGTGACTGGCGAGAAACACTTTCATGGAAACGGGTTGCCAAGCGTCCAAAAATTACGAATCTCCAGAAATCTCAGCAAATATTTTTTCACCCAAACTGGATGATACTTTCAGGTAATGATCAGTACACTAAGCTGACTTGGTTCACCAAATTTCGTTCTTCTATGTTGTAGCGTTCGTTTCCAGTAACAGTTTGAATTTTTAGGTTTCACTCTGTTTTCTCCTATATTGATAGATGTATTTGGAACTCTAAATCCAACACGGTTTGTGCTAGCTTCTTGAAACTTGACACAATAATGTAGTTTCACGTTCTTTCTCTATGTTTTGTTTGCTCTTGATGTAGCCCTAAGCAGTGACTGGCGAGAAACACTTCCATATAAAGGGGTTGCCAAGCGTCCAAAAATTACGAATCTCCAGAAATCTCAGCAAATATTTTTTCACCCAAACTGGATGATACTTTCAGGTAATGATCAGTACACTAAGGCGACTTGGTTCCCCAAATTTCATTCTTCTATGTTGAAGCGTTCGTTTCCAGTAACAGTTTGAATTTTTAGGTTTCACACTTTTTCTCCTATATTGATAGATGTATTTGGAACTCTAAATCCAACACGGTTTGTGCTAGCTTCTTGAAACTTGACACAATAAATTAGTTTCACGTTCTATCTCTATGTTTTGTTTCCTCTTGATGTAGCCCTAAGCAGTGACTGGCGAGAAACACTTTCATGGAAAGGGGTTGCCAAGCATCCAAAAATTACGAATCTCCAGAAATCTCAGCAAATATTTTTTCACCCAAACTTGATGATAGTTTCAGGTAATGATCAGTACACTAAGGCGACTTGGTTCCCGAAACTTCGTTCTTCTATGTTGAAGCGTTCATTTCCAGTAACAGTTTGAATTTTTAGGTTTCATTCTGTTTTCTCCTATATTGATAGATATTTGGAACTCTAAATCCAACACGGTTTGTGCTAGCTTCTTGAAACTTGACACAATAAAGTAGTTTCACGTTCTGTCTCTATGTTTTGTTTCCTCTTGATGTAGCCCTTAGCAGTGACTGGGAGAAACACTTTCATGGAAACGGGTTGCCAAGCGTCCAAAAATTACGAATCTCCAGAAATCTCAGCAAATATTTTTTCACCCAAACTGGATGATACTTTCAGGTAATGATCAGTACACTAAGCTGACTTGGTTCCCCAAATTTCATTCTTCTATGTTGAAGCGTTCGTTTCCAGTAACAGTTTGAATTTTTAGGTTTCACTCTCTTTTCTCCTATATTGATAGATGTATTTGGAACTCTAAATCCAACACGGTTTGTGCTAGATTCTTGAAACTTGACACAATAATGTAGTTCCATGTTCTATCTCTATGTTTTGTTTCCTGTTGATGTAGCCCTAAGCAGTGGCTGGCGAGAAACACTTCCATATAAAGGGGTTGCCAAGCGTCCAAAAATTACGAATCTCCAGAAATCTCAGCAAATATTTTTTCACCCAAACTGGATGATACTTTCAGGTAATGATCAGTACACTAAGGCGACTTGGTTCCCGCAACTTCGTCCTTCTATTTTGAAGCGTTCATTTCCAGTAACAGTTTGAATTTTTAGGTTTCACTCTATTTTCTCCTATATTGATAGATGTATTTGGAACTCTAAATCCAACACGGTTTTTGCTAGCTTTTTGAAACTTGACACAATAAAGTAGTTTCACGTTCTGTCTCTATGTTTTGTTTCCTCTTGATGTAGCCCTTAGCAGTGACTGGCGAGAAACACTTTCATGGAAACGGGTTGCCAAGCGTCCAAAAATTACGAATCTCCAGAAATCTCAGCAAATATTTTGTCACCCAAACTGGATGATACTTTCAGGTAATGATCAGTACACTAAGCTGACTTGGTTCCCCAAATTTCATTCTTCTATGTTGAAGCGTTCGTTTCCAGTAACAGTTTGAATTTTTAGGTTTCACTCTGTTTTCTCCTATATTGATAGATGTATTTGGAACTCTAAATCCAACACGGTTTGTGCTAGATTCTTGAAACTTGACACAATAAAGTAGTTCCATGTTCTATCTCTATGTTTTGTTTCCTCTTGATGTAGCCCTAAGCAGTGGCTGGCGAGAAACACTTCCATATAAAGGGGTTGCCAAGCGTCCAAAATTACGAATCTCCAGAAATCTCAGCAAATATTTTTTCACCCAAACTGGATGATACTTTCAGGTAATGATCAGTACACTAAGCTGACTTGGTTCCCCAAATTTAATTCTTCTATGTTGAAGCGTTCGTTTCCAGTAACAGTTTGAATTTTTCGGTTTCACTCTGTTTTCTCCTATATTGATACACGTATTTGGAACTCTAAATACAACACGGTTTGTGCTAGCTTCTTGAAACTTGACACAATAATGTAGTTTCACGTTCTATCTCTATGTTTTGTTTCCTCTTGATGTAGCCCTAAGCAGTGACTGGCGAGAAACACTTCCATATAAAGGGGTTGCCAAGCGTCCAAAAATGACGAATCTCCAGAAATCTCAGCAAATATTTTTTCACCCAAACTGGATGATACTTTCAGGTAATGATCAGTACACTAAGCTGACTTGGTTCACCAAATTTCGTTCTTCTATGTTGTAGCGTTCGTTTCCAGTAACAGTTTGAATTTTTAGGTTTCACTCTGTTTTCTCCTATATTGATAGATGTATTTGGAACTCTAAATCCAACACGGTTTGTGCTAGCTTCTTGAAACTTGACACAATAATGTAGTTTCACGTTCTATCTCTATGTTTTGTTTCCTCTTGATGTAGCCCTAAGCAGTGACTGGCGAGAAACACTTCCATATAAAGGGGTTGCCAAGCGTCCAAAAATTACGAATCTCCAGAAATCTCAGCAAATATTTTTTCACCCAAACTGGATGATACTTTCAGGTAATGATCAGTACACTAAGGCGACTTGGTTCCCCAAATTTCATTCTTCTATGTTGAAGCGTTCGTTTCCAGTAACAGTTTGAATTTTTAGGTTTCACACTTTTTCTCCTATATTGATAGATGTATTTGGAACTCTAAATCCAACAGGGTTTGTGCTAGCTTCTTGAAACTTGACACAATAAATTAGTTTCACGTTCTATCTCTATGTTTTGTTTCCTCTTGATGTAGCCCTAAGCAGTGACTGGCGAGAAACACTTTCATGGAAAGGGGTTGCCAAGCATCCAAAAATTACGAATCTCCAGAAATCTCAGCAAATATTTTTTCACCCAAACTGGATGATACTTTCAGGTAATGATCAGTACACTAAGCTGACTTGGTTCCCCAAATTTCATTCTTCTATGTTGAAGCGTTCGTTTCCAGTAACAGTTTGAATTTTTAGGTTTCACTCTGTTTTCTCCTATATTGATAGATGTATTTGGAACTCTAAATCCAACACGGTTTGTGCTAGCTTCTTGAAACTTGACACAATAATGTAGTTTCACGTTCTATCTCTGTTTTGTTTCCTCTTGATGTTGCCCTAAGCAGTGACTGGCGAGAAACACTTCCATATAAAGGGGTTGCCAAGCGTCCAAAAATTACGAATCTCCAGAAATCTCAGCAAATATTTTTTCACCCAAACTGGATGATACTTTCAGGTAATGATCAGTACACTAAGGCGACTTGGTTCCCCAAATTTCATTCTTCTATGTTGAAGCGTTCGTTTCCAGTAACAGTTTGAATTTTTAGGTTTCACACTTTTTCTCCTATATTGATAGATGTATTTGGAACTCTAAATCCAACATGGTTTGTGCTAGCTTCTTGAAACTTGACACAATAAATTAGTTTCACGTTCTATCTCTATGTTTTGTTTCCTCTTGATGTAGCCCTAAGCAGTGACTGGCGAGAAACACTTTCATGGAAAGGGGTTGCCAAGCATCCAAAAATTACGAATCTCCAGAAATCTCAGCAAATATTTTTTCACCCAAACTTGATGATAGTTTCAGGTAATGATCAGTACACTAAGGCGACTTGGTTCCCGAAACTTCGTTCTTCTATGTTGAAGCGTACATTTCCAGTAACAGTTTGAATTTTTAGGTTTCATTCTGTTTTCTCCTATATTGATAGATATTTGGAACTCTAAATCCAACACGGTTTGTGCTAGCTTCTTGAAACTTGACACAATAAAGTAGTTTCACGTTCTGTCTCTATGTTTTGTTTCCTCTTGATGTAGCCCTTAGCAGTGACTGGGAGAAACACTTTCATGGAAACGGGTTGCCAAGCGTCCAAAAATTACGAATCTCCAGAAATCTCAGCAAATATTTTTTCACCCAAACTGGATGATACTTTCAGGTAATGATCAGTACACTAAGCTGACTTGGTTCACCAAATTTCATTCTTCTATGTTGAAGCGTTCGTTTCCAGTAACAGTTTGAATTTTTAGGTTTCACTCTGTTTTCTCCTATATTGATAGAAGTATTTGGAACTCTAAATCCAACACGGTTTGTGCTAGATTCTTGAAACTTGACACAATAATGTAGTTCCATGTTCTATCTCTATGTTTTGTTTCCTCTTGATGTAGCCCTAAGCAGTGGCTGGCGAGAAACACTTCCATATAAAGGGGTTGCCAAGCGTCCAAAAATTACGAATCTCCAGAAATCTCAGCAAATATTTTTTCACCCAAACTGGATGATACTTTCAGGTAATGATCAGTACACTAAGGCGACTTGGTTCCCGCAACTTCGTCCTTCTATTTTGAAGCGTTCATTTCCAGTAACAGTTTGAATTTTTAGGTTTCACTCTATTTTCTCCTATATTGATAGATGTATTTGGAACTCTAAATCCAACACGGTTTGTGCTAGCTTTTTGAAACTTGACACAATAAAGTAGTTTCACGTTCTGTCTCTATGTTTTGTTTCCTCTTGATGTAGCCCTTAGCAGTGACTGGCGAGAAACACTTTCATGGAAACGGGTTGCCAAGCGTCCAAAAATTACGAATCTCCAGAAATCTCAGCAAATATTTTTTCACCCAAACTGGATGATACTTTCAGGTAATGATCAGTACACTAAGCTGACTTGGTTCCCCAAATTTCATTCTTCTATGTTGAAGCGTTCGTTTCCAGTAACAGTTTGAATTTTTAGGTTTCACTCTGTTTTCTCCTATATTGATAGATGTATTTGGAACTCTAAATCCAACACGGTTTGTGCTAGATTCTTGAAACTTGACACAATAAAGTAGTTCCATGTTCTATCTCTATGTTTTGTTTCCTCTTGATGTAGCCCTAAGCAGTGGCTGGCGAGAAACACTTCCATATAAAGGGGTTGCCAAGCGTCCAAAAATTACGAATCTCCAGAAATCTCAGCAAATATTTTTTCACCCAAACTGGATGATACTTTCAGGTAATGATCAGTACACTAAGGCGACTTGGTTCCCGCAACTTCGTCCTTCTATTTTGAAGCGTTCATTTCCAGTAACAGTTTGAATTTTTAGGTTTCATTCTATTTTCTCCTATATTGATAGATGTATTTGGAACTCTAAATCCAACACGGTTTGTGCTAGCTTCTTGAAACTTGACACAATAAAGTAGTTTCACGTTCTATCTCTATGTTTTGTTTCCTCTTGATGTAGCCCTAAGCAGTGACTGGCGAGAAACACTTTCATGGAAAGGGGTTGCCAAGCGTCCAAAAATTACGAATCTCCAGAAATCTCAGCAAATATTTTTTCACCCAAACTTGATGATAGTTTCAGGTAATGATCAGTACACTAAGGCGACTTGGTTCCCGAAACTTCGTTCTTCTATGTTGAAGAGTTCATTTCCAGTAACAGTTTGAATTTTTAGGTTTCATTCTGTTTTCTCCTATATTGATAGATGTATTTGGAACTCTAAATCCAACACGGTTTGTGCTAGCTTCTTGAAACTTGACACAATAATGTAGTTTCACGTTCTATCTCTATGTTTTGTTTCCTCTTGATGTAGCCCTAAGCAGTGACTGGGAGAAACACTTCCATATAAAGGGGTTGCCAAGCGTCCAAAAATTACGAATCTCCAGAAATCTCAGCAAATATTTTTTCACCCAAACTGGATGATACTTTCAGGTAATGATCAGTACACTAAGGCGACTTGGTTCCCGCAACTTCGTCCTTCTATTTTGAAGCGTTCATTTCCAGTAACAGTTTGAATTTTTAGGTTTCACTCTATTTTCTCCTATATTGATAGATGTATTTGGAACTCTAAATCCAACACGGTTTGTGCTAGCTTCTTGAAACTTGACACAATAAAGTAGTTTCACGTTCTATCTCTATGTTTTGTTTCCTCTTGATGTAGCCCTAAGCAGTGACTGGCGAGAAACACTTTCATGGAAAGGGGTTGCCAAGCGTCCAAAAATTACGAATCTCCAGAAATCTCAGCAAATATTTTTTCACCCAAACTTGATGATAGTTTCAGGTAATGATCAGTACACTAAGGCGACTTGGTTCCCGAAACTTCGTTCTTCTATGTTGAAGCGTTCATTTCCAGTAACAGTTTGAATTTTTAGGTTTCATTCTGTTTTCCCCTATATTGATAGATGTATTTGGAACTCTAAATCCAACACGGTTTGTGCTAGCTTCTTGAAACTTGACACAATAAAGTAGTTTCACGTTCTGTCTCTATGTTTTGTTTCCTCTTGATGTAGCCCTAAGCAGTGACTGGGAGAAACACTTTCATGGAAACGGGTTGCCAAGCGTCCAAAAATTACGAATCTCCAGAAATCTCAGCAAATATTTTTTCACCCAAACTGGATGATACTTTCAGGTAATGATCAGTACACTAAGCTGACTTGGTTCCCCAAATTTAATTCTTCTATGTTGAAGCGTTCGTTTCCAGTAACAGTTTGAATTTTTAGGTTTCACTCTGTTTTCTCCTATATTGATAGATGTATTTGGAACTCTAAATCCAACACGGTTTGTGCTAGCTTCTTGAAACTTGACACAATAATGTAGTTTCACATTCTATCTCTATGTTTTGTTTCCTCTTGATGTAGCCCTAAGCAGTGACTGGCGAGAAACACTTCCATATAAAGGGGTTGCCAAGCGTCCAAAAATTACGAATCTCCAGAAATCTCAGCAAATATTTTTTCACCCAAACTGGATGATACTTTCAGGTAATGATCAGTACACTAAGCTGACTTGGTTCCCCAAATTTCATTCTTCTATGTTGAAGCGTTCGTTTCCAGTAACAGTTTGAATTTTTAGGTTTCACTCTGTTTTCTCCTATATTGATAGAAGTATTTGGAACTCTAAATACAACACGGTTTGTGCTAGCTTCTTGAAACTTGACAAAATAATGTAGTTTCATGTTCTATCTCTATGTTTTGTTTCCTCTTGATGTAGCCCTAAGCAGTGACTGGCGAGAAACACTTCCATATAAAGGGGTTGCCAAGCGTCCAAACATTACGAATCTCCAGAAATCTCAGCAAATATTTTTTCACCCAAACTGGATGATACTTTCAGGTAATGATCAGTACACTAAGGCGACTTGGTTCCCGCAACTTCGTCCTTCTATGTTGAAGCGTTCATTTCCAGTAACAGTTTGAATTTTTAGGTTTCACTCTATTTTCTCCTATATTGATAGATGTATTTGGAACTCTAAATCCAACACGGTTTGTGCTAGTTTCTTGAAACTTGACACAATAAAGTAGTTTCACGTTCTGTCTCTATGTTTTGTTTCCTCTTGATGTAGCCCTTAGCAGTGACTGGCGAGAAACACTTTCAGGAAACGGGTTGCCAAGCGTCCAAAAATTACGAATCTCCAGAAATCTCAGCAAATATTTTGTCACCCAAACTGGATGATACTTTCAGGTAATGATCAGTACACTAAGCCCACTTGGTTCACCAAATTTCGTTCTTCTATGTTGAAGCGTTCGTTTCCAGTAACAGTTTGAATTTTTAGGTTTCACTCTGTTTTCTCCTATATTGATACACGTATTTGGAACTCTAAATACAACACGGTTTGTGCTAGCTTCTTGAAACTTGACACAATAATGTAGTTTCACGTTCTATCTGTATGTTTTGTTTCTTCTTGATGTAGCCCTAAGCAGTGAAAGGCGAGAAACACTTCCATATAAAGGGGTTGCCAAGCGTCCAAAAATGACGAATCTCCAGAAATCTCAGCAAATATTTTTTCACCCAAACTGGATGATACTTTCAGGTAATGATCAGTACACTAAGCTGACTTGGTTCACCAAATTTCGTTCTTCTATGTTGTAGCGTTCGTTTCCAGTAACAGTTTGAATTTTTAGGTTTCACTCTGTTTTCTCCTATATTGATAGATGTATTTGGAACTCTAAATCCAACACGATTTGTGCTAGCTTCTTGAAACTTGACACAATAATGTAGTTTCACGTTCTATCTCTATGTTTTGTTTCCTCTTGATGTAGCCCTAAGCAGTGACTGGCGAGAAACACTTCCATATAAAGTGGTTGCCAAGCGTCCAAAAATTACGAATCTCCAGAAATCTCAGCAAATATTTTTTCACCCAAACTGGATGATACTTTCAGGTAATGATCAGTACACTAAGGCGACTTGGTTCCCGCAACTTCGTCCTTCTATTTTGAAGCGTTCATTTCCTTTAACAGTTTGAATTTTTAGGTTTCACTCTATTTTCTCCTATATTGATAGATGTATTTGGAACTCTAAATCCAACACGGTTTGTGCTAGCTTCTTGAAACTTGACACAATAAAGTAGTTTCACGTTCTATCTCTATGTTTTGTTTCCTCTTGATGTAGCCCTAAGCAGTGACTGGCGAGAAACACTTTCATGGAAAGGGGTTGCCAAGCGTCCAAAAATTACGAATCTCCAGAAATCTCAGCAAATATTTTTTCACCCAAACTTGATGATAGTTTCAGGTAATGATCAGTACACTAAGGCGACTTGGTTCCCGAAACTTCGTTCTTCTATGTTGAAGCGTTCATTTCCAGTAACAGTTTGAATTTTTAGGTTTCATTCTGTTTTCTCCTATATTGATAGATGTATTTGGAACTCTAAATCCAACACGGTTTGTGCTAGCTTCTTGAAACTTGACACAATAAAGTAGTTTCACGTTCTGTCTCTATGTTTTGTTTCCTCTTGATGTAGCCCTTTTCAGTGACTGGGAGAAACACTTTCATGGAAACGGGTTGCCAAGCGTCCAAAAATTACGAATCTCCAGAAATCTCAGCAAATATTTTTTCACCCAAACTGGATGATACTTTCAGGTAATGATCAGTACACTAAGCTGACTTGGTTCCCCAAATTTCATTCTTCTATGTTGAAGCGTTCGTTTCCAGTAACAGTTTGAATTTTTAGGTTTCACTCTGTTTTCTCCTATATTGATAGATGTATTTGGAACTCTAAATCCAACACGGTTTGTGCTAGCTTCTTGAAACTTGACACAATAATGTAGTTTCACGTTCTATCTCTATGTTTTGTTTCCTCTTGATGTAGCCCTAAGCAGTGACTGGCGAGAAACACTTCCATATAAAGGGGTTGCCAAGCGTCCAAAAATTACGAATCTCCAGAAATCTCAGCAAATATTTTTTCACCCAAACTGGATGATACTCTCAGGTTATGATCAGTACACTAAGCCCACTGGTTCACCAAATTTCGTTCTTCTATGTTGAAGCGTTCGTTTCCAGTAACAGTTTGAATTTTTCGGTTTCACTCTGTTTTCTCCTATATTGATAGAAGTATTTGGAACTCTAAATACAACACGGTTTGTGCTAGCTTCTTGAAACTTGACAAAATAATGTAGTTTCATGTTCTATCTCTATGTTTTGTTTCCTCTTGATGTAGCCCTAAGCAGTGACTGGCGAGAAACACTTCCATATAAAGGGGTTGCCAAGCGTCCAAAAATTACGAATCTCCAGAAATCTCAGCAAATATTTTTTCACCCAAACTGGATGATACTTTCAGGTAATGATCAGTACACTAAGGCGACTTGGTTCCCGCAACTTCGTCCTTCTATGTTGAAGCGTTCATTTCCAGTAACAGTTTGAATTTTTAGGTTTCACTCTATTTTCTCCTATATTGATAGATGTATTTGGAACTCTAAATCCAACATGGATTGTGCTAGTTTCTTGAAACTTGACACAATAAAGTAGTTTCACGTTCTGTCTCTATGTTTTGTTTCCTCTTGATGTAGCCCTTAGCAGTGACTGGCGAGAAACACTTTCATGGAAACGGGT
Source organism: Spermophilus citellus (assembly GCF_964194105.1). Taxonomy (NCBI): domain Eukaryota; kingdom Metazoa; phylum Chordata; class Mammalia; order Rodentia; family Sciuridae; genus Spermophilus; species Spermophilus citellus. The sequence continues at coordinate 32,369,582 of NC_138186.1, forward strand.
TGCCAAGCGTCCAAAAATTACGAATCTCCAGAAATCTCAGCAAATATTTTGTCACCCAAACTGGATGATACTTTCAGGTAATGATCAGTACACTAAGCTGACTTGGTTCCCCAAATTTCATTCTTCTATGTTGAAGCGTTCGTTTCCAGTAACAGTTTGAATTTTTAGGTTTCACTCTGTTTTCTCCTATATTGATAGATGTATTTGGAACTCTAAATCCAACACGGTTTGTGCTAGCTTCTTGAAACTTGACACAATAATGTAGTTTCACGTTCTATCTCTATGTTTTGTTTCCTCTTGATGTAGCCCTAAGCAGTGACTGGCGAGAAACACTTCCATATAAAGGGGTTGCCAAGCGTCCAAAAATTACGAATCTCCAGAAATCTCAGCAAATATTTTTTCACCCAAACTGCATGATACTTTCAGGTAATGATCAGTACACTAAGCTGACTTGGTTCACCAAATTTCGTTCTTCTATGTTGAAGCGTTCGTTTCCAGTAACAGTTTGAATTTTTCGGTTTCACTCTGTTTTCTCCTATATTGATAGATGTATTTGGAACTCTAAATCCAACACGGTTTGTGCTAGCTTCTTGAAACTTGACAAAATAATGAAGTTTCATGTTCTATCTCTATGTTTTGTTTCCTCTTGATGTAGCCCTAAGCAGTGACTGGGAGAAACACTTCCATATAAAGGGGTTGCCAAGCGTCCAAAAATTACGAATCTCCAGAAATCTCAGCAAATATTTTTTCACCCAAACTGGATGATACTTTCAGGTAATGATCAGTACACTAAGCTGACTTGGTTCATCAAATTTCGTTCTTCTATGTTGTAGCGTTCGTTTCCAGTAGCAGTTTGAATTTTTAGGTTTCAGTCTGTTTTCTCCTATATTGATAGATGTATTTGGAACTCTAAATCCAACACGGTTTGTGCTAGCTTCTTGAAACTTGACACAATAATGTAGTTTCACGTTCTATCTCTATGTTTTGTTTCCTCTTGATGTAGCCCTAAGCAGTGACTGGCGAGAAACACTTCCATATAAAGGGGTTGCCAAGCGTCCAAAAATTACGAATCTCCAGAAATCTCAGCAAATATTTTTTCACCCAAACTGGATGATACTCTCAGGTAATGATCAGTACACTAAGCCCACTTGGTTCACCAAATTTCGTTCTTCTATGTTGAAGCGTTCGTTTCCAGTAACAGTTTGAATTTTTCGGTTTCACTCTGTTTTCTCCTATATTGATAGATGTATTTGGAACTCTAAATCCAACACGGTTTGTGCTAGCTTCTTGAAACTTGACACAATAAAGTAGTTTCACATTCTATCTCTATGTTTTGTTTCCTCTTGATGTAGCCCTAAGCACTGACTGGCGAGAAACACTTTCATGGAAAGGGGTTGCCAAGCATCCAAAAATTACGAATCTCCAGAAATCTCAGCAAATATTTTTTCACCAAAACATGATGATAGTTTCAGGTAATGATCAGTACACTAAGGCGACTTGGATCCCGAAACTTCGTTCTTCTATGTTGAAGCGCTCATTTCCAGTAACAGTTTGAATTTTTAGGTTTCATTCTGTTTTCTCCTATATTGATAGATATTTGGAACTCTAAATCCAACACGGTTTGTGCTAGCTTCTTGAAACTTGACACAATAAAGTAGTTTCACGTTCTGTCTCTATGTTTTGTTTCCTCTTGATGTAGCCCTTAGCAGTGACTGGGAGAAACACTTTCATGGAAACGGGTTGCCAAGCGTCCAAAAATTACGAATCTCCAGAAATCTCAGCAAATATTTTTTCACCCAAACTGGATGATACTTTCATGTAATGATCAGTACACTAAGCTGACTTGGTTCCCCAAATTTCATTCTTCTATGTTGAAGCGTTCGTTTCCAGTAACAGTTTGAATTTTTAGGTTTCACTCTGTTTTCTCCTATATTGATAGATGTATTTGGAACTCTAAATCCAACACGGTTTGTGCTAGATTCTTGAAACTTGACACAATAATGTAGTTCCATGTTCTATCTCTATGTTTTGTTTCCTCTTGATGTAGCCCTAAGCAGTGGCTGGCGAGAAACACTTCCATATAAAGGGGTTGCCAAGCGTCCAAAAATTACGAATCTCCAGAAATCTCAGCAAATATTTTTTCACCCAAACTGGATGATACTTTCAGGTAATGATCAGTACACTAAGGCGACTTGGTTCCCGCAACTTCGTCCTTCTATTTTGAAGCGTTCATTTCCAGTAACAGTTTGAATTTTTAGGTTTCACTCTATTTTCTCCTATATTGATAGATGTATTTGGAACTCTAAATCCAACACGGTTTGTGCTAGCTTCTTGAAACTTGACACAATAAAGTAGTTTCACGTTCTGTCTCTATGTTTTGTTTCCTCTTGATGTAGCCCTTAGCAGTGACTGGCGAGAAACACTTTCATGGAAACGGGTTGCCAAGCGTCCAAAAATTACGAATCTCCAGAAATCTCAGCAAATATTTTTTCACCCAAACTGGATGATACGTTCAGGTAATGATCAGTACACTAAGCTGATTTGGTTCCCCAAATTTCATTCTTCTATGTTGAAGCGTTCGTTTCCAGTAACAGTTTGAATTTTTAGGTTTCACTCTGTTTTCTCCTATATTGATAGATGTATTTGGAACTCTAAATCCAACACGGTTTGTGCTAGCTTCTTGAAACTAGACACAATAATGTAGTTTCACGTTCTATCTCTATGTTTTGTTTCCTCTTGATGTAGCCCTTAGCAGTGACTGGGAGAAACACTTTCATGGAAACGGGTTGCCAAGCGTCCAAAAATTACGAATCTCCAGAAATCTCAGCAAATATTTTTTCACCCAAACTGGATGATACTTTCAGGTAATGATCAGTACACTAAGCCCACTTGGTTCACCAAATTTCGTTCTTCTATGTTGAAGCGTTCGTTTCCAGTAACAGTTTGAATTTTTCGGTTTCACTCTGTTTTCTCCTATATTGATAGACGTATTTGGAACTCTAAATACAACACGGTTTGTGCTAGCTTCTTGAAACTTGACACAATAATGTAGTTTCACGTTCTATCTCTATGTTTTGTTTCCTCTTGATGTAGCCCTAAGCAGTGACTGGCGAGAAACACTTCCATATAAAGGGGTTGCCAAGCGTCCAAAAATGACGAATCTCCAGAAATCTCAGCAAATATTTTTTCACCCAAACTGGATGATACTTTCAGGTAATGATCAGTACACTAAGCTGACTTGGTTCACCAAATTTCGTTCTTCTATGTTGTAGCGTTCGTTTCCAGTAACAGTTTGAATTTTTAGGTTTCACTCTGTTTTCTCCTATATTGATAGATGTATTTGGAACTCTAAATCCAACACGGTTTGTGCTAGCTTCTTGAAACTTGACACAATAATGTAGTTTCACGTTCTATCTCTATGTTTTGTTTCCTCTTGATGTAGCCCTAAGCAGTGACTGGCGAGAAACACTTCCATATAAAGGGGTTGCCAAGCGTCCAAAAATTACGAATCTCCAGAAATCTCAGCAAATATTTTTTCACCCAAACTGGATGATACTTTCAGGTAATGATCAGTACACTAAGGCGACTTGGTTCCCCAAATTTCATTCTTCTATGTTGAAGCGTTCGTTTCCAGTAACAGTTTGAATTTTTAGGTTTCACTCTGCTTTCTCCTATATTGATAGATGTATTTGGAACTCTAAATCCAACACGGTTTGTGCTAGCTTCTTGAAACTTGAGACAATAAAGTAGTTTCAGGTTCTATCTCTATGTTTTGTTTCCTCTTGATGTAGCCCTAAGCAGTGACTGGCGAGAAACACTTTCATGGAAAGGGGTTGCCAAGCATCCAAAAATTACAAATCTCCAGAAATCTCAGCAAATATTTTTTCACCCAAACTTGATGATAGTTTCAGGTAATGATCAGTACACTAAGGCGACTTGGTTCCCGAAACTTCGTTCTTCTATATTGAAGCGTTCATTTCCAGTAACAGTTTGAATTATTAGGTTTCATTCCGTTTTCTCCTATATTGATAGATGTATTTGGAACTCTAAATCCAACACGGTTTGTGCTAGCTTCTTGAAACTTGAAAAAATAGTGTAGTTTCATGTTCTATCTCTATGTTTTGTTTCCTCTTGATGTAGCCCTTAGCAGTGACTGGGAGAAACACTTTCATGGAAACGGGTTGCCAAGCGTCCAAAAATTACGAATCTCCAGAAATCTCAGCAAATATTTTTTCACCCAAACTGGATGATACTTTCAGGTAATGATCAGTACACTAAGCTGACTTGGTTCCCCAAATTTCATTCTTCTATGTTGAAGCGTTCGTTTCCAGTAACAGTTTGAATTTTTAGGTTTCACTCTGTTTTCTCCTATATTGATAGATGTATTTGAAACTCTAAATCCAACACGGTTTGTGCTAGCTTCTTGAAACTTGAAAAAATAGTGTAGTTTCATGTTCTATCTCTATGTTTTGTTTCCTCTTGATGTAGCCCTAAGCAGTGACTGGCGAGAAACACTTCCATATAAAGGGGTTGCCAAGCGTCCAAAAATTACGAATCTCCAGAAATCTCAGCAAATATTTTTTCACCCAAACTGGATGATACTTTCAGGTAATGATCAGTACACTAAGGCGACTTGGTTCCCGCAACTTCGTCCTTCTATTTTGAAGCGTTCATTTCCAGTAACAGTTTGAATTTTTAGGTTTCACTCTATTTTCTCCTATATTGATAGATGTATTTGGAACTCTAAATCCAACACGGTTTGTGCTAGCTTCTTGAAACTTGACACAATAAAGTAGTTTCATGTTCTGTCTCTATGTTTTGTTTCCTCTTGATGTAGCCCTTAGCAGTGACTGGGAGAAACACTTTCATTGAAACGGGTTGCCAAGCGTCCAAAAATTACGAATCTCCAGAAATCTCAGCAAATATTTTGTCACCCAAACTGGATGATACTTTCAGGTAATGATCAGTACACTAAGCTGACTTGGTTCCCCAAATTTCATTCTTCTATGTTGAAGCGTTCGTTTCCAGTAACAGTTTGAATTTTTAGGTTTCACTCTGTTTTCTCCTATATTGATAGATGTATTTGGAACTCTAAATCCAACACGGTTTGTGCTAGCTTCTTGAAACTTGACACAATAATGTAGTTTCACGTTCTATCTCTATGTTTTGTTTCCTCTTGATGTAGCCCTAAGCAGTGACTGGCGAGAAACACTTCCATATAAAAAGGTTGCCAAGCGTCCAAAAATTACGAATCTCCAGAAATCTCAGCAAATATTTTTTCACCCAAACTGGATGATACTTTCAGGTAATGATCAGTACACTAAGCTGACTTGGTTCACCAAATTTCGTTCTTCTATGTTGTAGCGTTCGTTTCCAGTAACAGTTTGAATTTTTAGGTTTCACTCTGTTTTCTCCTATATTGATAGATGTATTTGGAACTCTAAATCCAACACGGTTTGTGCTAGCTTCTTGAAACTTGACACAATAATGTAGTTTCACGTTCTATCTCTATGTTTTGTTTCCTCTTGATGTAGCCCTAAGCAGTGACTGGCGAGAAACACTTCCATATAAAGGGGTTGCCAAGCGTCCAAAAATGACGAATCTCCAGAAATCTCAGCAAATATTTTTTCACCCAAACTGGATGATACTTTCAGGTAATGATCAGTACACTAGGCTGACTTGGTTCCCCAAATTTCATTCTTCTATGTTGAAGCGTTCGTTTCCAGTAACAGTTTGAATTTTTAGGTTTCACTCTGTTTTCTCCTATATTGATAGATGTATTTGGAACTCTAAATCCAACACGGTTTGTGCTAGCTTCTTGAAACTAGACACAATAATGTAGTTTCACGTTCTATCTCTATGTTTTGTTTCCTCTTGATGTAGCCCTTAGCAGTGACTGGGAGAAACACTTTCATGGAAACGGGTTGCCAAGCGTCCAAAAATTACGAATCTCCAGAAATCTCAGCAAATATTTTTTCACCCAAACTGGATGATACTTTCAGGTAATGATCAGTACACTAAGCCCACTTGGTTCACCAAATTTCGTTCTTCTATGTTGAAGCGTTCGTTTCCAGTAACAGTTTGAATTTTTCGGTTTCACTCCGTTTTCTCCTATATTGATAGACGTATTTGGAACTCTAAATACAACACGGTTTGTGCTAGCTTCTTGAAACTTGACACAATAATGTAGTTTCACGTTCTATCTCTATGTTTTGTTTCCTCTTGATGTAGCCCTAAGCAGTGACTGGCGAGAAACACTTCCATATAAAGGGGTTGCCAAGCGTCCAAAAATGACGAATCTCCAGAAATCTCAGCAAATATTTTTTCACCCAAACTGGATGATACTTTCAGGTAATGATCAGTACACTAAGCTGACTTGGTTCACCAAATTTCGTTCTTCTATGTTGTAGCGTTCGTTTCCAGTAACAGTTTGAATTTTTAGGTTTCACTCTGTTTTCTCCTATATTGATAGATGTATTTGGAACTCTAAATCCAACACGGTTTGTGCTAGCTTCTTGAAACTTGACACAATAATGTAGTTTCACGTTCTATCTCTATGTTTTGTTTCCTCTTGATGTAGCCCTAAGCAGTGACTGGCGAGAAACACTTCCATATAAAGGGGTTGCCAAGCGTCCAAAAATTACGAATCTCCAGAAATCTCAGCAAATATTTTTTCACCCAAACTGGATGATACTTTCAGGTAATGATCAGTACACTAAGGCGACTTGGTTCCCCAAATTTCATTCTTCTATGTTGAAGCGTTCGTTTCCAGTAACAGTTTGAATTTTTAGGTTTCACTCTGCTTTCTCCTATATTGATAGATGTATTTGGAACTCTAAATCCAACACGGTTTGTGCTAGCTTCTTGAAACTTGAGACAATAAAGTAGTTTCAGGTTCTATCTCTATGTTTTGTTTCCTCTTGATGTAGCCCTAAGCAGTGACTGGCGAGAAACACTTTCATGGAAAGGGGTTGCCAAGCATCCAAAAATTACAAATCTCCAGAAATCTCAGCAAATATTTTTTCACCCAAACTTGATGATAGTTTCAGGTAATGATCAGTACACTAAGGCGACTTGGTTCCCGAAACTTCGTTCTTCTATATTGAAGCGTTCATTTCCAGTAACAGTTTGAATTATTAGGTTTCATTCCGTTTTCTCCTATATTGATAGATGTATTTGGAACTCTAAATCCAACACGGTTTGTGCTAGCTTCTTGAAACTTGACACAATAAAGTAGTTTCACGTTCTGTCTCTATGTTTTGTTTCCTCTTGATGTAGCCCTTAGCAGTGACTGGGAGAAACACTTTCATGGAAACGGGTTGCCAAGCGTCCAAAAATTACGAATCTCCAGAAATCTCAGCAAATATTTTTTCACCCAAACTGGATGATACTTTCAGGTAATGATCAGTACACTAAGCTGACTTGGTTCCCCAAATTTCATTCTTCTATGTTGAAGCGTTCGTTTCCAGTAACAGTTTGAATTTTTAGGTTTCACTCTGTTTTCTCCTATATTGATAGATGTATTTGAAACTCTAAATCCAACACGGTTTGTGCTAGCTTCTTGAAACTTGAAAAAATAGTGTAGTTTCATGTTCTATCTCTATGTTTTGTTTCCTCTTGATGTAGCCCTAAGCAGTGACTGGCGAGAAACACTTCCATATAAAGGGGTTGCCAAGCGTCCAAAAATTACGAATCTCCAGAAATCTCAGCAAATATTTTTTCACCCAAACTGGATGATACTTTCAGGTAATGATCAGTACACTAAGGCGACTTGGTTCCCGCAACTTCGTCCTTCTATTTTTAAGCGTTCATTTCCAGTAACAGTTTGAATTTTTAGGTTTCACTCTATTTTCTCCTATATTGATAGATGTATTTGGAACTCTAAATCCAACACGGTTTGTGCTAGCTTCTTGAAACTTGACACAATAAAGTAGTTTCATGTTCTGTCTCTATGTTTTGTTTCCTCTTGATGTAGCCCTTAGCAGTGACTGGGAGAAACACTTTCATTGAAACGGGTTGCCAAGCGTCCAAAAATTACGAATCTCCAGAAATCTCAGCAAATATTTTGTCACCCAAACTGGATGATACTTTCAGGTAATGATCAGTACACTAAGCTGACTTGGTTCCCCAAATTTCATTCTTCTATGTTGAAGCGTTCGTTTCCAGTAACAGTTTGAATTTTTAGGTTTCACTCTGTTTTCTCCTATATTGATAGATGTATTTGGAACTCTAAATCCAACACGGTTTGTGCTAGCTTCTTGAAACTTGACACAATAATGTAGTTTCACGTTCTATCTCTATGTTTTGTTTCCTCTTGATGTAGCCCTAAGCAGTGACTGGCGAGAAACACTTCCATATAAAAAGGTTGCCAAGCGTCCAAAAATTACGAATCTCCAGAAATCTCAGCAAATATTTTTTCACCCAAACTGGATGATACTTTCAGGTAATGATCAGTACACTAAGCTGACTTGGTTCACCAAATTTCGTTCTTCTATGTTGTAGCGTTCGTTTCCAGTAACAGTTTGAATTTTTAGGTTTCACTCTGTTTTCTCCTATATTGATAGATGTATTTGGAACTCTAAATCCAACACGGTTTGTGCTAGCTTCTTGAAACTTGACACAATAATGTAGTTTCACGTTCTATCTCTATGTTTTGTTTCCTCTTGATGTAGCCCTAAGCAGTGACTGGCGAGAAACACTTCCATATAAAGGGGTTGCCAAGCGTCCAAAAATTACGAATCTCCAGAAATCTCAGCAAATATTTTTTCACCCAAACTGGATGATACTTTCAGGTAATGATCAGTACACTAAGGCGACTTGGTTCCCCAAATTTCATTCTTCTATGTTGAAGCGTTCGTTTCCAGTAACAGTTTGAATTTTTAGGTTTCACACTTTTTCTCCTATATTGATAGATGTATTTGGAACTCTAAATACAACACGGTTTGTGCTAGCTTCTTGAAACTTGACACAATAATGTAGTTTCACGTTCTATCTCTATGTTTTGTTTCCTCTTGATGTAGCCCTAAGCAGTGACTGGCGAGAAACACTTTCATGGAAAGGGGTTGCCAAGCATCCAAAAATTACGAATCTCCAGAAATCTCAGCAAATATTTTTTCACCCAAACTGGATGATACTTTCAGGTAATGATCAGTACACTAAGGCGACTTGGTTCCCGAAACTTCGTTCTTCTATGTTGAAGCGTTCATTTCCAGTAACAGTTTGAATTTTTAGGTTTCATTCTGTTTTCTCCTATATTGATAGATATTTGGAACTCTAAATCCAACACGGTTTGTGCTAGCTTCTTGAAACTTGACACAATAAAGTAGTTTCACGTTCTGTCTCTATGTTTTGTTTCCTCTTGATGTAGCCCTTAGCAGTGACTGGGAGAAACACTTTCATGGAAACGGGTTGCCAAGCGTCCAAAAATTACGAATCTCCAGAAATCTCAGCAAATATTTTTTCACCCAAACTGGATGATACTTTCAGGTAATGATCAGTACACTAGGCTGACTTGGTTCCCCAAATTTCATTCTTCTATGTTGAAGCGTTCGTTTCCAGTAACAGTTTGAATTTTTAGGTTTCACTCTGTTTTCTCCTATATTGATAGATGTATTTGGAACTCTAAATCCAACACGGTTTGTGCTAGATTCTTGAAACTTGACACAATAATGTAGTTCCATGTTCTATCTCTATGTTTTGTTTCCTCTTGATGTAGCCCTAAGCAGTGGCTGGCGAGAAACACTTCCATATAAAGGGGTTGCCAAGCGTCCAAAAATTACGAATCTCCAGAAATCTCAGCAAATATTTTTTCACCCAAACTGGATGATACTTTCAGGTAATGATCAGTACACTAAGGCGACTTGGTTCCCGCAACTTCGTCCTTCTATTTTGAAGCGTTCATTTCCAGTAACAGTTTGAATTTTTAGGTTTAACTCTATTTTCTCCTATATTGATAGATGTATTTGGAACTCTAAATCCAACACGGTTTGTGCTAGCTTTTTGAAACTTGACACAATAAAGTAGTTTCACGTTCTGTCTCTATGTTTTGTTTCCTCTTGATGTAGCCCTTAGCAGTGACTGGCGAGAAACACTTTCATGGAAACGGGTTGCCAAGCGTCCAAAAATTACGAATCTCCAGAAATCTCAGCAAATATTTTTTCACCCAAACTGGATGATACTTTCAGGTAATGATCAGTACACTAAGCTGACTTGGTTCCCCAAATTTCATTCTTCTATGTTGAAGCGTTCGTTTCCAGTAACAGTTTGAATTTTTAGGTTTCACTCTGTTTTCTCCTATATTGATAGATGTATTTGGAACTCTAAATCCAACACGGTTTGTGCTAGATTCTTGAAACTTGACACAATAAAGTAGTTCCATGTTCTATCTCTATGTTTTGTTTCCTCTTGATGTAGCCCTAAGCAGTGGCTGGCGAGAAACACTTCCATATAAAGGGGTTGCCAAGCGTCCAAAAATTACGAATCTCCAGAAATCTCAGCAAATATTTTTTCACCCAAACTGGATGATACTTTCAGGTAATGATCAGTACACTAAGGCGACTTGGTTCCCGCAACTTCGTCCTTCTATTTTGAAGCGTTCATTTCCAGTAACAGTTTGAATTTTTAGGTTTCACTCTATTTTCTCCTATATTGATAGATGTATTTGGAACTCTAAATCCAACACGGTTTGTGCTAGCTTCTTGAAACTTGACACAATAAAGTAGTTTCACGTTCTATATCTATGTTTTGTTTCCTCTTGATGTAGCCCTAAGCAGTGACTGGCGAGAAACACTTTCATGGAAAGGGGTTGCCAAGCGTCCAAAAATTACGAATCTCCAGAAATCTCAGCAAATATTTTGTCACCCAAACTGGATGATACTTTCAGGTAATGATCAGTACACTAAGCTGACTTGGTTCCCCAAATTTCATTCTTCTATGTTGAAGCGTTCGTTTCCAGTAACAGTTTGAATTTTTCGGTTTCACTCTGTTTTCTCCTATATTGATACACGTATTTGGAACTCTAAATCCAACACGGTTTGTGCTAGCTTCTTGAAACTTGACACAATAATGTAGTTTCACGTTCTATCTCTATGTTTTGTTTCCTCTTGATGTAGCCCTAAGCAGTGACTGGCGAGAAACACTTCCATATAAAGGGGTTGCCAAGCGTCCAAAAATTACGAATCTCCAGAAATCTCAGCAAATATTTTTTCACCCAAACTGGATGATACTTTCAGGTAATGATCAGTACACTAAGCTGACTTGGTTCCCCAAATTTCATTCTTCTATGTTGAAGCGTTCGTTTCCAGTAACAGTTTGAATTTTTCGGTTTCACTCTGTTTTCTCCTATATTGATACACGTATTTGGAACTCTAAATACAACACGGTTTGTGCTAGCTTCTTGAAACTTGACACAATAAATTAGTTTCACGTTCTATCTCTATGTTTTGTTTCCTCTTGATGTAGCCCTAAGCAGTGACTGGCGAGAAACACTTCCATATAAAGGGGTTGCCAAGCGTCCAAAAATGACGAATCTCCAGAAATCTCAGCAAATATTTTTTCACCCAAACTGGATGATACTTTCAGGTAATGATCAGTACACTAAGCTGACTTGGTTCACCAAATTTCGTTCTTCTATGTTGTAGCGTTCGTTTCCAGTAACAGTTTGAATTTTTAGGTTTCACTCTGTTTTCTCCTATATTGATAGATGTATTTGGAACTCTAAATCCAACACGGTTTGTGCTAGCTTCTTGAAACTTGACACAATAATGTAGTTTCACGTTCTATCTCTATGTTTTGTTTCCTCTTGATGTAGCCCTAAGCAGTGACTGGCGAGAAACACTTCCATATAAAGGGGTTGCCAAGCGTCCAAAAATTACGAATCTCCAGAAATCTCAGCAAATATTTTTTCACCCAAACTGGATGATACTTTCAGGTAATGATCAGTACACTAAGGCGACTTGGTTCCCGCAACTTCGTCCTTCTATTTTGAAGCGTTCATTTCCAGTAACAGTTTGAATTTTTAGGTTTCACTCTATTTTCTCCTATATTGATAGATGTATTTGGAACTCTAAATCCAGCACGGTTTGTGCTAGCTTCTTGAAACTTGACACAATAAAGTAGTTTCACGTTCTGTCTCTATGTTTTGTTTCCTCTTGATGTAGCCCTAAGCAGTGACTGGCGAGAAACACTTTCATGGAAAGGGGTTGCCAAGCGTCCAAAAATTACGAATCTCCAGAAATCTCAGCAAATATTTTTTCACCCAAACTTGATGATAGTTTCAGGTAATGATCAGTACACTAAGGCGACTTGGTTCCCGAAACTTCGTTCTTCTATGTTGAAGCGTTCATTTCCAGTAACAGTTTGAATTTTTAGGTTTCATTCTGTTTTCTCCTATATTGATAGATGTATTTGGAACTCTAAATCCAACACGGTTTGTGCTAGCTTCTTGAAACTTGACACAATAAAGTAGTTTCACGTTCTGTCTCTATGTTTTGTTTCCTCTTGATGTAGCCCTTAGCAGTGACTGGGAGAAACACTTTTATGGAAACGGGTTGCCAAGCGTCCAAAAATTACGAATCTCCAGAAATCTCAGCAAATATTTTTTCACCCAAACTGGATGATACTTTCAGGTAATGATCAGTACACTAAGCTGACTTGGTTCCCCAAATTTAATTCTTCTATGTTGAAGCGTTCGTTTCCAGTAACAGTTTGAATTTTTAGGTTTCACTCTGTTTTCTCCTATATTGATAGATGTATTTGGAACTCTAAATCCAACACGGTTTGTGCTAGCTTCTTGAAACTTGACACAATAATGTAGTTTCACGTTCTATCTCTATGTTTTGTTTCCTCTTGATGTAGCCCTAAGCAGTGACTGGCGAGAAACACTTCCATATAAAGGGGTTGCCAAGCGTCCAAAAATTACGAATCTCCAGAAATCTCAGCAAATATTTTTTCACCCAAACTGGATGATACTCTCAGGTTATGATCAGTACACTAAGCCCACTGGTTCACCAAATTTCGTTCTTCTATGTTGAAGCGTTCGTTTCCAGTAACAGTTTGAATTTTTCGGTTTCACTCTGTTTTCTCCTATATTGATAGAAGTATTTGGAACTCTAAATACAACACGGTTTGTGCTAGCTTCTTGAAACTTGACAAAATAATGTAGTTTCATGTTCTATCTCTATGTTTCGTTTCCTCTTGATGTAGCCCTAAGCAGTGACTGGCGAGAAACACTTCCATATAAAGGGGTTGCCAAGCGTCCAAAAATTACGAATCTCCAGAAATCTCAGCAAATATTTTTTCACCCAAACTGGATGATACTTTCAGGTAATGATCAGTACACTAAGGCGACTTGGTTCCCGCAACTTCGTCCTTCTATGTTGAAGCGTTCATTTCCAGTAACAGTTTGAATTTTTAGGTTTCACTCTATTTTCTCCTATATTGATAGATGTATTTGGAACTCTAACTCCAACACGGTTTGTGCTAGTTTCTTGAAACTTGACACAATAAAGTAGTTTCACGTTCTGTCTCTATGTTTTGTTTCCTCTTGATGTAGCCCTTAGCAGTGACTGGCGAGAAACACTTTCATGGAAACGGGTTGCCAAGCGTCCAAAAATTACGAATCTCCAGAAATCTCAGCAAATATTTAGTCACCCAAACTGGATGATACTTTCAGGTAATGATCAGTACACTAAGCCCACTTGGTTCACCAAATTTCGTTCTTCTATGTTGAAGCGTTCGATTCCAGTAACAGTTTGAATTTTTAGGTTTCACTCTGTTTTCTCCTATATTGATAGATGTATTTGGAACTCTAAATCCAACACGGTTTGTGCTAGATTCTTGAAACTTGAAACAATAAAGTAGTTCCATGTTCTATCTCTATGTTTTGTTTCCTCTTGATGTAGCCCTAAGCAGTGGCTGGCGAGAAACACTTCCATATAAAGGGGTTGCCAAGCGTCCAAAAATTACGAATCTCCAGAAATCTCAGCAAATATTTTTTCACCCAAACTGGATGATACTTTCAGGTAATGATCAGTACACTAAGGCGACTTGGTTCCCGCAACTTCGTCCTTCTATTTTGAAGCGTTCATTTCCAGTAACAGTTTGAATTTTTAGGTTTCACTCTATTTTCTCCTATATTGATAGATGTATTTGGAACTCTAAATCCAACACGGTTTGTGCTAGCTTCTTGAAACTTGACACAATAAAGTAGTTTCACGTTCTATCTCTATGTTTTGTTTCCTCTTGATGTAGCCCTAAGCAGTGACTGGCGAGAAACACTTTCATGGAAAGGGGTTGCCAAGCGTCCAAAAATTACGAATCTCCAGAAATCTCAGCAAATATTTTTTCACCCAAACTTGATGATAGTTTCAGGTAATGATCAGTACACTAAGGCGACTTGGTTCCCGAAACTTCGTTCTTCTATGTTGAAGAGTTCATTTCCAGTAACAGTTTGAATTTTTAGGTTTCATTCTGTTTTCTCCTATATTGATAGATGTATTTGGAACTCTAAATCCAACACGGTTTGTGCTAGCTTCTTGAAACTTGACACAATAAAGTAGTTTCACGTTCTGTCTCTATGTTTTGTTTCCTCTTGATGTAGCCCTTAGCAGTGACTGGCGAGAAACACTTTCATGGAAACGGGTTGCCAAGCGTCCAAAAATTACGAATCTCCAGAAATCTCAGCAAATATTTTGTCACCCAAACTGGATGATACTTTCAGGTAATGATCAGTACACTAAGCTGACTTGGTTCCCCAAATTTCATTCTTCTATGTTGAAGCGTTCGTTTCCAGTAACAGTTTGAATTTTTAGGTTTCACTCTGTTTTCTCCTATATTGATAGATGTATTTGGAACTCTAAATCCAACACGGTTTGTGCTAGATTCTTGAAACTTGACACAATAAAGTAGTTCCATGTTCTATCTCTATGTTTTGTTTCCTCTTGATGTAGCCCTAAGCAGTGGCTGGCGAGAAACACTTCCATATAAAGGGGTTGCCAAGCGTCCAAAAATTACGAATCTCCAGAAATCTCAGCAAATATTTTTTCACCCAAACTGGATGATACTTTCAGGTAATGATCAGTACACTAAGGCGACTTGGTTCCCGCAACTTCGTCCTTCTATTTTGAAGCGTTCATTTCCAGTAACAGTTTGAATTTTTAGGTTTCACTCTATTTTCTCCTATATTGATAGATGTATTTGGAACTCTAAATCCAACACGGTTTGTGCTAGCTTCTTGAAACTTGACACAATAAAGTAGTTTCACGTTCTGTCTCTATGCTTTGTTTCCTCTCGATGTAGCCCTTAGCAGTGACTGGCGAGAAACACTTTCATGGAAACGGGTTGCCAAGCGTCCAAAAATTACGAATCTCCAGAAATCTCAGCAAATATTTTGTCACCCAAACTGGATGATACTTTCAGGTAATGATCAGTACACTAAGCTGACTTGGTTCCCCAAATTTCATTCTTCTATGTTGAAGCGTTCGTTTCCAGTAACAGTTTGAATTTTTAGGTTTCACTCTGTTTTCTCCTATATTGATAGATGTATTTGGAACTCTAAATCCAACACGGTTTGTGCTAGCTTCTTGAAACTTGACACAATAATGTAGTTTCACGTTCTATCTCTATGTTTTGTTTCCTCTTGATGTAGCCCTAAGCAGTGACTGGCGAGAAACACTTCCATATAAAGGGGTTGCCAAGCGTCCAAAAATGACGAATCTCCAGAAATCTCAGCAAATATTTTTTCACCCAAACTGGATGATACTTTCAGGTAATGATCAGTACACTAACCTGACTTGGTTCACCAAATTTCGTTCTTCTATGTTGTAGCGTTCGTTTCCAGTAACAGTTTGAATTTTTAGGTTTCACTCTGTTTTCTCCTATATTGATAGATGTATTTGGAACTCTAAATACAACACGGTTTGTGCTAGCTTCTTGAAACTTGACACAATAATGTAGTTTCACGTTCTATCTCTATGTTTTGTTTCCTCTTGATGTAGCCCTAAGCAGTGACTGGCGAGAAACACTTCCATATAAAGGGGTTGCCAAGCGTCCAAAAATTACGAATCTCCAGAAATCTCAGCAAATATTTTTTCACCCAAACTGGATGATACTTTCAGGTAATGTTCAGTACACTAAGGCGACTTGGTTCCCCAAATTTCATTCTTCTATGTTGAAGCGTTCGTTTCCAGTAACAGTTTGAATTTTTAGGTTTCACACTTTTTCTCCTATATTGATAGATGTATTTGGAACTCTAAATCCAACACGGTTTGTGCTAGCTTCTTGAAACTTGACACAATAAAGTAGTTTCACGTTCTATCTCTATGTTTTGTTTCCTCTTGATGTAGCCCTAAGCAGTGACTGGCGAGAAACACTTTCATGGAAAGGGGTTGCCAAGCGTCCAAAAATTACGAATCTCCAGAAATCTCAGCAAATATTTTTTCACCCAAACTTGATGATAGTTTCAGGTAATGATCAGTACACTAAGGCGACTTGGTTCCGGAAACTTCGTTCTTCTATGTTGAAGCGTTCATTTCCAGTAACAGTTTGAATTTTTAGGTTTCATTCTGTTTTCTCCTATATTGATAGATGTATTTGGAACTCTAAATCCAACACGGTTTGTGCTAGCTTCTTGAAACTTGACACAATAAAGTAGTTTCACGTTCTGTCTCTATGGTTTGTTTCCTCTTGATGTAGCCCTTATCAGTGACTGGGAGAAACACTTTCATGGAAACGGGTTGCCAAGCGTCCAAAAATTACGAATCTCCAGAAATCTCAGCAAATATTTTTTCACCCAAACTGGATGATACTTTCAGGTAATGATCAGTACACTAAGCTGACTTGGTTCCCCAAATTTAATTCTTCTATGTTGAAGCGTTCGTTTCCAGTAACAGTTTGAATTTTTAGGTTTCACTCTGTTTTCTCCTATATTGATAGATGTATTTGGAACTCTAAATCCAACACGGTTTGTGCTAGCTTCTTGAAACTTGACACAATAATGTAGTTTCACGTTCTATCTCTATGTTTTGTTTCCTCTTGATGTAGCCCTAAGCAGTGACTGGCGAGAAACACTTCCATATAAAGGGGTTGCCAAGCGTCCAAAAATTACGAATCTCCAGAAATCTCAGCAAATATTTTTTCACCCAAACTGGATGATACTTTCAGGTAATGATCAGTACACTAAGCTGACTTGGTTCACCAAATTTCGTTCTTCTATGTTGTAGCGTTCTTTTCCAGTAACAGTTTGAATTTTTAGGTTTCACTCTGTTTTCTCCTATATTGATAGAAGTATTTGGAACTCTAAATACAACACGGTTTGTGCTAGCTTCTTGAAACTTGACAAAATAATGTAGTTTCATGTTCTATCTCTATGTTTTGTTTCCTGTTGATGTAGCCCTAAGCAGTGGCTGGCGAGAAACACTTCCATATAAAGGGGTTGCCAAGCGTCCAAAAATTACGAATCTCCAGAAATCTCAGCAAATATTTTTTCACCCAAACTGGATGATACTTTCAGGTAATGATCAGTACACTAAGGCGACTTGGTTCCCGCAACTTCGTCCTTCTATTTTGAAGCGTTCATTTCCAGTAACAGTTTGAATTTTTAGGTTTCACTCTATTTTCTCCTATATTGATAGATGTATTTGGAACTCTAAATCCAACACGGTTTTTGCTAGCTTTTTGAAACTTGACACAATAAAGTAGTTTCACGTTCTGTCTCTATGTTTTGTTTCCTCTTGATGTAGCCCTTAGCAGTGACTGGCGAGAAACACTTTCATGGAAACGGGTTGCCAAGCGTCCAAAAATTACGAATCTCCAGAAATCTCAGCAAATATTTTGTCACCCAAACTGGATGATACTTTCAGGTAATGATCAGTACACTAAGCTGACTTGGTTCCCCAAATTTCATTCTTCTATGTTGAAGCGTTCGTTTCCAGTAACAGTTTGAATTTTTAGGTTTCACTCTGTTTTCTCCTATATTGATAGATGTATTTGGAACTCTAAATCCAACACGGTTTGTGCTAGATTCTTGAAACTTGACACAATAAAGTAGTTCCATGTTCTATCTCTATGTTTTGTTTCCTCTTGATGTAGCCCTAAGCAGTGGCTGGCGAGAAACACTTCCATATAAAGGGGTTGCCAAGCGTCCAAAATTACGAATCTCCAGAAATCTCAGCAAATATTTTTTCACCCAAACTGGATGATACTTTCAGGTAATGATCAGTACACTAAGGCGACTTGGTTCCCGCAACTTCGTCCTTCTATTTTGAAGCGTTCATTTCCAGTAACAGTTTGAATTTTTAGGTTTCACTCTATTTTCTCCTATATTGATAGATGTATTTGGAACTCTAAATCCAACACGGTTTGTGCTAGCTTCTTGAAACTTGACACAATAAAGTAGTTTCACGTTCTGTCTCTATGTTTTGTTTCCTCTTGATGTAGCCCTTAGCAGTGACTGGCGAGAAACACTTTCATGGAAACGGGTTGCCAAGCGTCCAAAAATTACGAATCTCCAGAAATCTCAGCAAATATTTTTTCACCCAAACTGGATGATACTTTCAGGTAATGTTCAGTACACTAAGGCGACTTGGTTCCCCAAATTTCATTCTTCTATGTTGAAGCGTTCGTTTCCAGTAACAGTTTGAATTTTTAGGTTTCACACTTTTTCTCCTATATTGATAGATGTATTTGGAACTCTAAATCCAACACGGTTTGTGCTAGCTTCTTGAAACTTGACACAATAAAGTAGTTTCACGTTCTATCTCTATGTTTTGTTTCCTCTTGATGTAGCCCTAAGCAGTGACTGGCGAGAAACACTTTCATGGAAAGGGGTTGCCAAGCGTCCAAAAATTACGAATCTCCAGAAATCTCAGCAAATATTTTTTCACCCAAACTTGATGATAGTTTCAGGTAATGATCAGTACACTAAGGCGACTTGGTTCCGGAAACTTCGTTCTTCTATGTTGAAGCGTTCATTTCCAGTAACAGTTTGAATTTTTAGGTTTCATTCTGTTTTCTCCTATATTGATAGATGTATTTGGAACTCTAAATCCAACACGGTTTGTGCTAGCTTCTTGAAACTTGACACAATAAAGTAGTTTCACGTTCTGTCTCTATGGTTTGTTTCCTCTTGATGTAGCCCTTATCAGTGACTGGGAGAAACACTTTCATGGAAACGGGTTGCCAAGCGTCCAAAAATTACGAATCTCCAGAAATCTCAGCAAATATTTTTTCACCCAAACTGGATGATACTTTCAGGTAATGATCAGTACACTAAGCTGACTTGGTTCCCCAAATTTAATTCTTCTATGTTGAAGCGTTCGTTTCCAGTAACAGTTTGAATTTTTAGGTTTCACTCTGTTTTCTCCTATATTGATAGATGTATTTGGAACTCTAAATCCAACACGGTTTGTGCTAGCTTCTTGAAACTTGACACAATAATGTAGTTTCACGTTCTATCTCTATGTTTTGTTTCCTCTTGATGTAGCCCTAAGCAGTGACTGGCGAGAAACACTTCCATATAAAGGGGTTGCCAAGCGTCCAAAAATTACGAATCTCCAGAAATCTCAGCAAATATTTTTTCACCCAAACTGGATGATACTTTCAGGTAATGATCAGTACACTAAGGCGACTTGGTTCCCGCTACTTCGTCCTTCTATTTTGAAGCGTTCATTTCCAGTAACAGTTTGAATTTTTAGGTTTCACTCTATTTTCTCCTATATTGATAGATGTATTTGGAACTCTAAATCCAGCACGGTTTGTGCTAGCTTCTTGAAACTTGACACAATAAAGTAGTTTCACGTTCTGTCTCTATGTTTTGTTTCCTCTTGATGTAGCCCTAAGCAGTGACTGGCGAGAAACACTTTCATGGAAAGGGGTTGCCAAGCGTCCAAAAATTACGAATCTCCAGAAATCTCAGCAAATATTTTTTCACCCAAACTTGATGATAGTTTCAGGTAATGATCAGTACACTAAGGCGACTTGGTTCCCGAAACTTCGTTCTTCTATGTTGAAGCGTTCATTTCCAGTAACAGTTTGAATTTTTAGGTTTCATTCTGTTTTCTCCTATATTGATAGATGTATTTGGAACTCTAAATCCAACACGGTTTGTGCTAGCTTCTTGAAACTTGACACAATAAAGTAGTTTCACGTTCTGTCTCTATGTTTTGTTTCCTCTTGATGTAGCCCTTAGCAGTGACTGGGAGAAACACTTTTATGGAAACGGGTTGCCAAGCGTCCAAAAATTACGAATCTCCAGAAATCTCAGCAAATATTTTTTCACCCAAACTGGATGATACTTTCAGGTAATGATCAGTACACTAAGCTGACTTGGTTCCCCAAATTTAATTCTTCTATGTTGAAGCGTTCGTTTCCAGTAACAGTTTGAATTTTTAGGTTTCACTCTGTTTTCTCCTATATTGATAGATGTATTTGGAACTCTAAATCCAACACGGTTTGTGCTAGCTTCTTGAAACTTGACACAATAATGTAGTTTCACGTTCTATCTCTATGTTTTGTTTCCTCTTGATGTAGCCCTAAGCAGTGACTGGCGAGAAACACTTCCATATAAAGGGGTTGCCAAGCGTCCAAAAATTACGAATCTCCAGAAATCTCAGCAAATATTTTTTCACCCAAACTGGATGATACTCTCAGGTTATGATCAGTACACTAAGCCCACTGGTTCACCAAATTTCGTTCTTCTATGTTGAAGCGTTCGTTTCCAGTAACAGTTTGAATTTTTCGGTTTCACTCTGTTTTCTCCTATATTGATAGAAGTATTTGGAACTCTAAATACAACACGGTTTGTGCTAGCTTCTTGAAACTTGACAAAATAATGTAGTTTCATGTTCTATCTCTATGTTTCGTTTCCTCTTGATGTAGCCCTAAGCAGTGACTGGCGAGAAACACTTCCATATAAAGGGGTTGCCAAGCGTCCAAAAATTACGAATCTCCAGAAATCTCAGCAAATATTTTTTCACCCAAACTGGATGATACTTTCAGGTAATGATCAGTACACTAAGGCGACTTGGTTCCCGCAACTTCGTCCTTCTATGTTGAAGCGTTCATTTCCAGTAACAGTTTGAATTTTTAGGTTTCACTCTATTTTCTCCTATATTGATAGATGTATTTGGAACTCTAAATCCAACACGGTTTGTGCTAGTTTCTTGAAACTTGACACAATAAAGTAGTTTCACGTTCTGTCTCTATGTTTTGTTTCCTCTTGATGTAGCCCTTAGCAGTGACTGGCGAGAAACACTTTCATGGAAACGGGTTGCCAAGCGTCCAAAAATTACGAATCTCCAGAAATCTCAGCAAATATTTAGTCACCCAAACTGGATGATACTTTCAGGTAATGATCAGTACACTAAGCCCACTTGGTTCACCAAATTTCGTTCTTCTATGTTGAAGCGTTCGATTCCAGTAACAGTTTGAATTTTTAGGTTTCACTCTGTTTTCTCCTATATTGATAGATGTATTTGGAACTCTAAATCCAACACGGTTTGTGCTAGATTCTTGAAACTTGAAACAATAAAGTAGTTCCATGTTCTATCTCTATGTTTTGTTTCCTCTTGATGTAGCCCTAAGCAGTGGCTGGCGAGAAACACTTCCATATAAAGGGGTTGCCAAGCGTCCAAAAATTACGAATCTCCAGAAATCTCAGCAAATATTTTTTCACCCAAACTGGATGATACTTTCAGGTAATGATCAGTACACTAAGGCGACTTGGTTCCCGCAACTTCGTCCTTCTATTTTGAAGCGTTCATTTCCAGTAACAGTTTGAATTTTTAGGTTTCACTCTATTTTCTCCTATATTGATAGATGTATTTGGAACTCTAAATCCAACACGGTTTGTGCTAGCTTCTTGAAACTTGACACAATAAAGTAGTTTCACGTTCTATCTCTATGTTTTGTTTCCTCTTGATGTAGCCCTAAGCAGTGACTGGCGAGAAACACTTTCATGGAAAGGGGTTGCCAAGCGTCCAAAAATTACGAATCTCCAGAAATCTCAGCAAATATTTTTTCACCCAAACTTGATGATAGTTTCAGGTAATGATCAGTACACTAAGGCGACTTGGTTCCCGAAACTTCGTTCTTCTATGTTGAAGAGTTCATTTCCAGTAACAGTTTGAATTTTTAGGTTTCATTCTGTTTTCTCCTATATTGATAGATGTATTTGGAACTCTAAATCCAACACGGTTTGTGCTAGCTTCTTGAAACTTGACACAATAAAGTAGTTTCACGTTCTGTCTCTATGTTTTGTTTCCTCTTGATGTAGCCCTTAGCAGTGACTGGCGAGAAACACTTTCATGGAAACGGGTTGCCAAGCGTCCAAAAATTACGAATCTCCAGAAATCTCAGCAAATATTTTGTCACCCAAACTGGATGATACTTTCAGGTAATGATCAGTACACTAAGCTGACTTGGTTCCCCAAATTTCATTCTTCTATGTTGAAGCGTTCGTTTCCAGTAACAGTTTGAATTTTTAGGTTTCACTCTGTTTTCTCCTATATTGATAGATGTATTTGGAACTCTAAATCCAACACGGTTTGTGCTAGATTCTTGAAACTTGACACAATAAAGTAGTTCCATGTTCTATCTCTATGTTTTGTTTCCTCTTGATGTAGCCCTAAGCAGTGGCTGGCGAGAAACACTTCCATATAAAGGGGTTGCCAAGCGTCCAAAAATTACGAATCTCCAGAAATCTCAGCAAATATTTTTTCACCCAAACTGGATGATACTTTCAGGTAATGATCAGTACACTAAGGCGACTTGGTTCCCGCAACTTTGTCCTTCTATTTTGAAGCGTTCATTTCCAGTAACAGTTTGAATTTTTAGGTTTCACTCTATTTTCTCCTATATTGATAGATGTATTTGGAACTCTAAATCCAACACGGTTTGTGCTAGCTTCTTGAAACTTGACACAATAAAGTAGTTTCACGTTCTGTCTCTATGCTTTGTTTCCTCTCGATGTAGCCCTTAGCAGTGACTGGCGAGAAACACTTTCATGGAAACGGGTTGCCAAGCGTCCAAAAATTACGAATCTCCAGAAATCTCAGCAAATATTTTGTCACCCAAACTGGATGATACTTTCAGGTAATGATCAGTACACTAAGCTGACTTGGTTCCCCAAATTTCATTCTTCTATGTTGAAGCGTTCGTTTCCAGTAACAGTTTGAATTTTTAGGTTTCACTCTGTTTTCTCCTATATTGATAGATGTATTTGGAACTCTAAATCCAACACGGTTTGTGCTAGCTTCTTGAAACTTGACACAATAATGTAGTTTCACGTTCTATCTCTATGTTTTGTTTCCTCTTGATGTAGCCCTAAGCAGTGACTGGCGAGAAACACTTCCATATAAAGGGGTTGCCAAGCGTCCAAAAATGACGAATCTCCAGAAATCTCAGCAAATATTTTTTCACCCAAACTGGATGATACTTTCAGGTAATGATCAGTACACTAACCTGACTTGGTTCACCAAATTTCGTTCTTCTATGTTGTAGCGTTCGTTTCCAGTAACAGTTTGAATTTTTAGGTTTCACTCTGTTTTCTCCTATATTGATAGATGTATTTGGAACTCTAAATACAACACGGTTTGTGCTAGCTTCTTGAAACTTGACACAATAATGTAGTTTCACGTTCTATCTCTATGTTTTGTTTCCTCTTGATGTAGCCCTAAGCAGTGACTGGCGAGAAACACTTCCATATAAAGGGGTTGCCAAGCGTCCAAAAATTACGAATCTCCAGAAATCTCAGCAAATATTTTTTCACCCAAACTGGATGATACTTTCAGGTAATGTTCAGTACACTAAGGCGACTTGGTTCCCCAAATTTCATTCTTCTATGTTGAAGCGTTCGTTTCCAGTAACAGTTTGAATTTTTAGGTTTCACACTTTTTCTCCTATATTGATAGATGTATTTGGAACTCTAAATCCAACACGGTTTGTGCTAGCTTCTTGAAACTTGACACAATAAAGTAGTTTCACGTTCTATCTCTATGTTTTGTTTCCTCTTGATGTAGCCCTAAGCAGTGACTGGCGAGAAACACTTTCATGGAAAGGGGTTGCCAAGCGTCCAAAAATTACGAATCTCCAGAAATCTCAGCAAATATTTTTTCACCCAAACTTGATGATAGTTTCAGGTAATGATCAGTACACTAAGGCGACTTGGTTCCCGAAACTTCGTTCTTCTATGTTGAAGAGTTCATTTCCAGTAACAGTTTGAATTTTTAGGTTTCATTCTGTTTTCTCCTATATTGATAGATGTATTTGGAACTCTAAATCCAACACGGTTTGTGCTAGCTTCTTGAAACTTGACACAATAAAGTAGTTTCACGTTCTGTCTCTATGTTTTGTTTCCTCTTGATGTAGCCCTTAGCAGTGACTGGCGAGAAACACTTTCATGGAAACGGGTTGCCAAGCGTCCAAAAATTACGAATCTCCAGAAATCTCAGCAAATATTTTGTCACCCAAACTGGATGATACTTTCAGGTAATGATCAGTACACTAAGCTGACTTGGTTCCCCAAATTTCATTCTTCTATGTTGAAGCGTTCGTTTCCAGTAACAGTTTGAATTTTTAGGTTTCACTCTGTTTTCTCCTATATTGATAGATGTATTTGGAACTCTAAATCCAACACGGTTTGTGCTAGATTCTTGAAACTTGACACAATAAAGTAGTTCCATGTTCTATCTCTATGTTTTGTTTCCTCTTGATGTAGCCCTAAGCAGTGGCTGGCGAGAAACACTTCCATATAAAGGGGTTGCCAAGCGTCCAAAAATTACGAATCTCCAGAAATCTCAGCAAATATTTTTTCACCCAAACTGGATGATACTTTCAGGTAATGATCAGTACACTAAGGCGACTTGGTTCCCGCAACTTCGTCCTTCTATTTTGAAGCGTTCATTTCCAGTAACAGTTTGAATTTTTAGGTTTCACTCTATTTTCTCCTATATTGATAGATGTATTTGGAACTCTAAATCCAACACGGTTTGTGCTAGCTTCTTGAAACTTGACACAATAAAGTAGTTTCACGTTCTGTCTCTATGCTTTGTTTCCTCTCGATGTAGCCCTTAGCAGTGACTGGCGAGAAACACTTTCATGGAAACGGGTTGCCAAGCGTCCAAAAATTACGAATCTCCAGAAATCTCAGCAAATATTTTGTCACCCAAACTGGATGATACTTTCAGGTAATGATCAGTACACTAAGCTGACTTGGTTCCCCAAATTTCATTCTTCTATGTTGAAGCGTTCGTTTCCAGTAACAGTTTGAATTTTTAGGTTTCACTCTGTTTTCTCCTATATTGATAGATGTATTTGGAACTCTAAATCCAACACGGTTTGTGCTAGCTTCTTGAAACTTGACACAATAATGTAGTTTCACGTTCTATCTCTATGTTTTGTTTCCTCTTGATGTAGCCCTAAGCAGTGACTGGCGAGAAACACTTCCATATAAAGGGGTTGCCAAGCGTCCAAAAATGACGAATCTCCAGAAATCTCAGCAAATATTTTTTCACCCAAACTGGATGATACTTTCAGGTAATGATCAGTACACTAACCTGACTTGGTTCACCAAATTTCGTTCTTCTATGTTGTAGCGTTCGTTTCCAGTAACAGTTTGAATTTTTAGGTTTCACTCTGTTTTCTCCTATATTGATAGATGTATTTGGAACTCTAAATACAACACGGTTTGTGCTAGCTTCTTGAAACTTGACACAATAATGTAGTTTCACGTTCTATCTCTATGTTTTGTTTCCTCTTGATGTAGCCCTAAGCAGTGACTGGCGAGAAACACTTCCATATAAAGGGGTTGCCAAGCGTCCAAAAATTACGAATCTCCAGAAATCTCAGCAAATATTTTTTCACCCAAACTGGATGATACTTTCAGGTAATGTTCAGTACACTAAGGCGACTTGGTTCCCCAAATTTCATTCTTCTATGTTGAAGCGTTCGTTTCCAGTAACAGTTTGAATTTTTAGGTTTCACACTTTTTCTCCTATATTGATAGATGTATTTGGAACTCTAAATCCAACACGGTTTGTGCTAGCTTCTTGAAACTTG
The DNA here is from genome assembly GCF_964194105.1 of Spermophilus citellus. Taxonomy (NCBI): domain Eukaryota; kingdom Metazoa; phylum Chordata; class Mammalia; order Rodentia; family Sciuridae; genus Spermophilus; species Spermophilus citellus. The sequence goes on from NC_138186.1 coordinate 32,395,634, forward strand.
ACACAATAAAGTAGTTTCACGTTCTATCTCTATGTTTTGTTTCCTCTTGATGTAGCCCTAAGCAGTGACTGGCGAGAAACACTTTCATGGAAAGGGGTTGCCAAGCGTCCAAAAATTACGAATCTCCAGAAATCTCAGCAAATATTTTTTCACCCAAACTTGATGATAGTTTCAGGTAATGATCAGTACACTAAGGCGACTTGGTTCCGGAAACTTCGTTCTTCTATGTTGAAGCGTTCATTTCCAGTAACAGTTTGAATTTTTAGGTTTCATTCTGTTTTCTCCTATATTGATAGATGTATTTGGAACTCTAAATCCAACACGGTTTGTGCTAGCTTCTTGAAACTTGACACAATAAAGTAGTTTCACGTTCTGTCTCTATGGTTTGTTTCCTCTTGATGTAGCCCTTATCAGTGACTGGGAGAAACACTTTCATGGAAACGGGTTGCCAAGCGTCCAAAAATTACGAATCTCCAGAAATCTCAGCAAATATTTTTTCACCCAAACTGGATGATACTTTCAGGTAATGATCAGTACACTAAGCTGACTTGGTTCCCCAAATTTAATTCTTCTATGTTGAAGCGTTCGTTTCCAGTAACAGTTTGAATTTTTAGGTTTCACTCTGTTTTCTCCTATATTGATAGATGTATTTGGAACTCTAAATCCAACACGGTTTGTGCTAGCTTCTTGAAACTTGACACAATAATGTAGTTTCACGTTCTATCTCTATGTTTTGTTTCCTCTTGATGTAGCCCTAAGCAGTGACTGGCGAGAAACACTTCCATATAAAGGGGTTGCCAAGCGTCCAAAAATTACGAATCTCCAGAAATCTCAGCAAATATTTTTTCACCCAAACTGGATGATACTTTCAGGTAATGATCAGTACACTAAGCTGACTTGGTTCACCAAATTTCGTTCTTCTATGTTGTAGCGTTCTTTTCCAGTAACAGTTTGAATTTTTAGGTTTCACTCTGTTTTCTCCTATATTGATAGAAGTATTTGGAACTCTAAATACAACACGGTTTGTGCTAGCTTCTTGAAACTTGACAAAATAATGTAGTTTCATGTTCTATCTCTATGTTTTGTTTCCTGTTGATGTAGCCCTAAGCAGTGGCTGGCGAGAAACACTTCCATATAAAGGGGTTGCCAAGCGTCCAAAAATTACGAATCTCCAGAAATCTCAGCAAATATTTTTTCACCCAAACTGGATGATACTTTCAGGTAATGATCAGTACACTAAGGCGACTTGGTTCCCGCAACTTCGTCCTTCTATTTTGAAGCGTTCATTTCCAGTAACAGTTTGAATTTTTAGGTTTCACTCTATTTTCTCCTATATTGATAGATGTATTTGGAACTCTAAATCCAACACGGTTTTTGCTAGCTTTTTGAAACTTGACACAATAAAGTAGTTTCACGTTCTGTCTCTATGTTTTGTTTCCTCTTGATGTAGCCCTTAGCAGTGACTGGCGAGAAACACTTTCATGGAAACGGGTTGCCAAGCGTCCAAAAATTACGAATCTCCAGAAATCTCAGCAAATATTTTGTCACCCAAACTGGATGATACTTTCAGGTAATGATCAGTACACTAAGCTGACTTGGTTCCCCAAATTTCATTCTTCTATGTTGAAGCGTTCGTTTCCAGTAACAGTTTGAATTTTTAGGTTTCACTCTGTTTTCTCCTATATTGATAGATGTATTTGGAACTCTAAATCCAACACGGTTTGTGCTAGATTCTTGAAACTTGACACAATAAAGTAGTTCCATGTTCTATCTCTATGTTTTGTTTCCTCTTGATGTAGCCCTAAGCAGTGGCTGGCGAGAAACACTTCCATATAAAGGGGTTGCCAAGCGTCCAAAATTACGAATCTCCAGAAATCTCAGCAAATATTTTTTCACCCAAACTGGATGATACTTTCAGGTAATGATCAGTACACTAAGGCGACTTGGTTCCCGCAACTTCGTCCTTCTATTTTGAAGCGTTCATTTCCAGTAACAGTTTGAATTTTTAGGTTTCACTCTATTTTCTCCTATATTGATAGATGTATTTGGAACTCTAAATCCAACACGGTTTGTGCTAGCTTCTTGAAACTTGACACAATAAAGTAGTTTCACGTTCTGTCTCTATGTTTTGTTTCCTCTTGATGTAGCCCTTAGCAGTGACTGGCGAGAAACACTTTCATGGAAACGGGTTGCCAAGCGTCCAAAAATTACGAATCTCCAGAAATCTCAGCAAATATTTTTTCACCCAAACTGGATGATACTTTCAGGTAATGTTCAGTACACTAAGGCGACTTGGTTCCCCAAATTTCATTCTTCTATGTTGAAGCGTTCGTTTCCAGTAACAGTTTGAATTTTTAGGTTTCACACTTTTTCTCCTATATTGATAGATGTATTTGGAACTCTAAATCCAACACGGTTTGTGCTAGCTTCTTGAAACTTGACACAATAAAGTAGTTTCACGTTCTATCTCTATGTTTTGTTTCCTCTTGATGTAGCCCTAAGCAGTGACTGGCGAGAAACACTTTCATGGAAAGGGGTTGCCAAGCGTCCAAAAATTACGAATCTCCAGAAATCTCAGCAAATATTTTTTCACCCAAACTTGATGATAGTTTCAGGTAATGATCAGTACACTAAGGCGACTTGGTTCCGGAAACTTCGTTCTTCTATGTTGAAGCGTTCATTTCCAGTAACAGTTTGAATTTTTAGGTTTCATTCTGTTTTCTCCTATATTGATAGATGTATTTGGAACTCTAAATCCAACACGGTTTGTGCTAGCTTCTTGAAACTTGACACAATAAAGTAGTTTCACGTTCTGTCTCTATGGTTTGTTTCCTCTTGATGTAGCCCTTATCAGTGACTGGGAGAAACACTTTCATGGAAACGGGTTGCCAAGCGTCCAAAAATTACGAATCTCCAGAAATCTCAGCAAATATTTTTTCACCCAAACTGGATGATACTTTCAGGTAATGATCAGTACACTAAGCTGACTTGGTTCCCCAAATTTAATTCTTCTATGTTGAAGCGTTCGTTTCCAGTAACAGTTTGAATTTTTAGGTTTCACTCTGTTTTCTCCTATATTGATAGATGTATTTGGAACTCTAAATCCAACACGGTTTGTGCTAGCTTCTTGAAACTTGACACAATAATGTAGTTTCACGTTCTATCTCTATGTTTTGTTTCCTCTTGATGTAGCCCTAAGCAGTGACTGGCGAGAAACACTTCCATATAAAGGGGTTGCCAAGCGTCCAAAAATTACGAATCTCCAGAAATCTCAGCAAATATTTTTTCACCCAAACTGGATGATACTTTCAGGTAATGATCAGTACACTAAGGCGACTTGGTTCCCGCTACTTCGTCCTTCTATTTTGAAGCGTTCATTTCCAGTAACAGTTTGAATTTTTAGGTTTCACTCTATTTTCTCCTATATTGATAGATGTATTTGGAACTCTAAATCCAGCACGGTTTGTGCTAGCTTCTTGAAACTTGACACAATAAAGTAGTTTCACGTTCTGTCTCTATGTTTTGTTTCCTCTTGATGTAGCCCTAAGCAGTGACTGGCGAGAAACACTTTCATGGAAAGGGGTTGCCAAGCGTCCAAAAATTACGAATCTCCAGAAATCTCAGCAAATATTTTTTCACCCAAACTTGATGATAGTTTCAGGTAATGATCAGTACACTAAGGCGACTTGGTTCCCGAAACTTCGTTCTTCTATGTTGAAGCGTTCATTTCCAGTAACAGTTTGAATTTTTAGGTTTCATTCTGTTTTCTCCTATATTGATAGATGTATTTGGAACTCTAAATCCAACACGGTTTGTGCTAGCTTCTTGAAACTTGACACAATAAAGTAGTTTCACGTTCTGTCTCTATGTTTTGTTTCCTCTTGATGTAGCCCTTAGCAGTGACTGGGAGAAACACTTTTATGGAAACGGGTTGCCAAGCGTCCAAAAATTACGAATCTCCAGAAATCTCAGCAAATATTTTTTCACCCAAACTGGATGATACTTTCAGGTAATGATCAGTACACTAAGCTGACTTGGTTCCCCAAATTTAATTCTTCTATGTTGAAGCGTTCGTTTCCAGTAACAGTTTGAATTTTTAGGTTTCACTCTGTTTTCTCCTATATTGATAGATGTATTTGGAACTCTAAATCCAACACGGTTTGTGCTAGCTTCTTGAAACTTGACACAATAATGTAGTTTCACGTTCTATCTCTATGTTTTGTTTCCTCTTGATGTAGCCCTAAGCAGTGACTGGCGAGAAACACTTCCATATAAAGGGGTTGCCAAGCGTCCAAAAATTACGAATCTCCAGAAATCTCAGCAAATATTTTTTCACCCAAACTGGATGATACTCTCAGGTTATGATCAGTACACTAAGCCCACTGGTTCACCAAATTTCGTTCTTCTATGTTGAAGCGTTCGTTTCCAGTAACAGTTTGAATTTTTCGGTTTCACTCTGTTTTCTCCTATATTGATAGAAGTATTTGGAACTCTAAATACAACACGGTTTGTGCTAGCTTCTTGAAACTTGACAAAATAATGTAGTTTCATGTTCTATCTCTATGTTTCGTTTCCTCTTGATGTAGCCCTAAGCAGTGACTGGCGAGAAACACTTCCATATAAAGGGGTTGCCAAGCGTCCAAAAATTACGAATCTCCAGAAATCTCAGCAAATATTTTTTCACCCAAACTGGATGATACTTTCAGGTAATGATCAGTACACTAAGGCGACTTGGTTCCCGCAACTTCGTCCTTCTATGTTGAAGCGTTCATTTCCAGTAACAGTTTGAATTTTTAGGTTTCACTCTATTTTCTCCTATATTGATAGATGTATTTGGAACTCTAAATCCAACACGGTTTGTGCTAGTTTCTTGAAACTTGACACAATAAAGTAGTTTCACGTTCTGTCTCTATGTTTTGTTTCCTCTTGATGTAGCCCTTAGCATTGACTGGCGAGAAACACTTTCATGGAAACGGGTTGCCAAGCGTCCAAAAATTACGAATCTCCAGAAATCTCAGCAAATATTTAGTCACCCAAACTGGATGATACTTTCAGGTAATGATCAGTACACTAAGCCCACTTGGTTCACCAAATTTCGTTCTTCTATGTTGAAGCGTTCGATTCCAGTAACAGTTTGAATTTTTAGGTTTCACTCTGTTTTCTCCTATATTGATAGATGTATTTGGAACTCTAAATCCAACACGGTTTGTGCTAGATTCTTGAAACTTGAAACAATAAAGTAGTTCCATGTTCTATCTCTATGTTTTGTTTCCTCTTGATGTAGCCCTAAGCAGTGGCTGGCGAGAAACACTTCCATATAAAGGGGTTGCCAAGCGTCCAAAAATTACGAATCTCCAGAAATCTCAGCAAATATTTTTTCACCCAAACTGGATGATACTTTCAGGTAATGATCAGTACACTAAGGCGACTTGGTTCCCGCAACTTCGTCCTTCTATTTTGAAGCGTTCATTTCCAGTAACAGTTTGAATTTTTAGGTTTCACTCTATTTTCTCCTATATTGATAGATGTATTTGGAACTCTAAATCCAACACGGTTTGTGCTAGCTTCTTGAAACTTGACACAATAAAGTAGTTTCACGTTCTATCTCTATGTTTTGTTTCCTCTTGATGTAGCCCTAAGCAGTGACTGGCGAGAAACACTTTCATGGAAAGGGGTTGCCAAGCGTCCAAAAATTACGAATCTCCAGAAATCTCAGCAAATATTTTTTCACCCAAACTTGATGATAGTTTCAGGTAATGATCAGTACACTAAGGCGACTTGGTTCCCGAAACTTCGTTCTTCTATGTTGAAGAGTTCATTTCCAGTAACAGTTTGAATTTTTAGGTTTCATTCTGTTTTCTCCTATATTGATAGATGTATTTGGAACTCTAAATCCAACACGGTTTGTGCTAGCTTCTTGAAACTTGACACAATAAAGTAGTTTCACGTTCTGTCTCTATGTTTTGTTTCCTCTTGATGTAGCCCTTAGCAGTGACTGGCGAGAAACACTTTCATGGAAACGGGTTGCCAAGCGTCCAAAAATTACGAATCTCCAGAAATCTCAGCAAATATTTTGTCACCCAAACTGGATGATACTTTCAGGTAATGATCAGTACACTAAGCTGACTTGGTTCCCCAAATTTCATTCTTCTATGTTGAAGCGTTCGTTTCCAGTAACAGTTTGAATTTTTAGGTTTCACTCTGTTTTCTCCTATATTGATAGATGTATTTGGAACTCTAAATCCAACACGGTTTGTGCTAGATTCTTGAAACTTGACACAATAAAGTAGTTCCATGTTCTATCTCTATGTTTTGTTTCCTCTTGATGTAGCCCTAAGCAGTGGCTGGCGAGAAACACTTCCATATAAAGGGGTTGCCAAGCGTCCAAAAATTACGAATCTCCAGAAATCTCAGCAAATATTTTTTCACCCAAACTGGATGATACTTTCAGGTAATGATCAGTACACTAAGGCGACTTGGTTCCCGCAACTTTGTCCTTCTATTTTGAAGCGTTCATTTCCAGTAACAGTTTGAATTTTTAGGTTTCACTCTATTTTCTCCTATATTGATAGATGTATTTGGAACTCTAAATCCAACACGGTTTGTGCTAGCTTCTTGAAACTTGACACAATAAAGTAGTTTCACGTTCTGTCTCTATGCTTTGTTTCCTCTCGATGTAGCCCTTAGCAGTGACTGGCGAGAAACACTTTCATGGAAACGGGTTGCCAAGCGTCCAAAAATTACGAATCTCCAGAAATCTCAGCAAATATTTTGTCACCCAAACTGGATGATACTTTCAGGTAATGATCAGTACACTAAGCTGACTTGGTTCCCCAAATTTCATTCTTCTATGTTGAAGCGTTCGTTTCCAGTAACAGTTTGAATTTTTAGGTTTCACTCTGTTTTCTCCTATATTGATAGATGTATTTGGAACTCTAAATCCAACACGGTTTGTGCTAGCTTCTTGAAACTTGACACAATAATGTAGTTTCACGTTCTATCTCTATGTTTTGTTTCCTCTTGATGTAGCCCTAAGCAGTGACTGGCGAGAAACACTTCCATATAAAGGGGTTGCCAAGCGTCCAAAAATGACGAATCTCCAGAAATCTCAGCAAATATTTTTTCACCCAAACTGGATGATACTTTCAGGTAATGATCAGTACACTAACCTGACTTGGTTCACCAAATTTCGTTCTTCTATGTTGTAGCGTTCGTTTCCAGTAACAGTTTGAATTTTTAGGTTTCACTCTGTTTTCTCCTATATTGATAGATGTATTTGGAACTCTAAATACAACACGGTTTGTGCTAGCTTCTTGAAACTTGACACAATAATGTAGTTTCACGTTCTATCTCTATGTTTTGTTTCCTCTTGATGTAGCCCTAAGCAGTGACTGGCGAGAAACACTTCCATATAAAGGGGTTGCCAAGCGTCCAAAAATTACGAATCTCCAGAAATCTCAGCAAATATTTTTTCACCCAAACTGGATGATACTTTCAGGTAATGTTCAGTACACTAAGGCGACTTGGTTCCCCAAATTTCATTCTTCTATGTTGAAGCGTTCGTTTCCAGTAACAGTTTGAATTTTTAGGTTTCACACTTTTTCTCCTATATTGATAGATGTATTTGGAACTCTAAATCCAACACGGTTTGTGCTAGCTTCTTGAAACTTGACACAATAAAGTAGTTTCACGTTCTATCTCTATGTTTTGTTTCCTCTTGATGTAGCCCTAAGCAGTGACTGGCGAGAAACACTTTCATGGAAAGGGGTTGCCAAGCGTCCAAAAATTACGAATCTCCAGAAATCTCAGCAAATATTTTTTCACCCAAACTTGATGATAGTTTCAGGTAATGATCAGTACACTAAGGCGACTTGGTTCCGGAAACTTCGTTCTTCTATGTTGAAGCGTTCATTTCCAGTAACAGTTTGAATTTTTAGGTTTCATTCTGTTTTCTCCTATATTGATAGATGTATTTGGAACTCTAAATCCAACACGGTTTGTGCTAGCTTCTTGAAACTTGACACAATAAAGTAGTTTCACGTTCTGTCTCTATGGTTTGTTTCCTCTTGATGTAGCCCTTATCAGTGACTGGGAGAAACACTTTCATGGAAACGGGTTGCCAAGCGTCCAAAAATTACGAATCTCCAGAAATCTCAGCAAATATTTTTTCACCCAAACTGGATGATACTTTCAGGTAATGATCAGTACACTAAGCTGACTTGGTTCCCCAAATTTAATTCTTCTATGTTGAAGCGTTCGTTTCCAGTAACAGTTTGAATTTTTAGGTTTCACTCTGTTTTCTCCTATATTGATAGATGTATTTGGAACTCTAAATCCAACACGGTTTGTGCTAGCTTCTTGAAACTTGACACAATAATGTAGTTTCACGTTCTATCTCTATGTTTTGTTTCCTCTTGATGTAGCCCTAAGCAGTGACTGGCGAGAAACACTTCCATATAAAGGGGTTGCCAAGCGTCCAAAAATTACGAATCTCCAGAAATCTCAGCAAATATTTTTTCACCCAAACTGGATGATACTTTCAGGTAATGATCAGTACACTAAGCTGACTTGGTTCACCAAATTTCGTTCTTCTATGTTGTAGCGTTCTTTTCCAGTAACAGTTTGAATTTTTAGGTTTCACTCTGTTTTCTCCTATATTGATAGAAGTATTTGGAACTCTAAATACAACACGGTTTGTGCTAGCTTCTTGAAACTTGACAAAATAATGTAGTTTCATGTTCTATCTCTATGTTTTGTTTCCTGTTGATGTAGCCCTAAGCAGTGGCTGGCGAGAAACACTTCCATATAAAGGGGTTGCCAAGCTTCCAAAAATTACGAATCTCCAGAAATCTCAGCAAATATTTTTTCACCCAAACTGGATGATACTTTCAGGTAATGGTCAGTACACTAAGGCGACTTGGTTCCCGCAACTTCGTCCTTCTATTTTGAAGCGTTCATTTCCAGTAACAGTTTGAATTTTTAGGTTTCACTCTATTTTCTCCTATATTGATAGATGTATTTGGAACTCTAAATCCAACACGGTTTTTGCTAGCTTTTTGAAACTTGACACAATAAAGTAGTTTCACGTTCTGTCTCTATGTTTTGTTTCCTCTTGATGTAGCCCTTAGCAGTGACTGGCGAGAAACACTTTCATGGAAACGGGTTGCCAAGCGTCCAAAAATTACGAATCTCCAGAAATCTCAGCAAATATTTTGTCACCCAAACTGGATGATACTTTCAGGTAATGATCAGTACACTAAGCTGACTTGGTTCCCCAAATTTCATTCTTCTATGTTGAAGCGTTCGTTTCCAGTAACAGTTTGAATTTTTAGGTTTCACTCTGTTTTCTCCTATATTGATAGATGTATTTGGAACTCTAAATCCAACACGGTTTGTGCTAGATTCTTGAAACTTGACACAATAAAGTAGTTCCATGTTCTATCTCTATGTTTTGTTTCCTCTTGATGTAGCCCTAAGCAGTGGCTGGCGAGAAACACTTCCATATAAAGGGGTTGCCAAGCGTCCAAAATTACGAATCTCCAGAAATCTCAGCAAATATTTTTTCACCCAAACTGGATGATACTTTCAGGTAATGATCAGTACACTAAGGCGACTTGGTTCCCGCAACTTCGTCCTTCTATTTTGAAGCGTTCATTTCCAGTAACAGTTTGAATTTTTAGGTTTCACTCTATTTTCTCCTATATTGATAGATGTATTTGGAACTCTAAATCCAACACGGTTTGTGCTAGCTTCTTGAAACTTGACACAATAAAGTAGTTTCACGTTCTGTCTCTATGTTTTGTTTCCTCTTGATGTAGCCCTTAGCAGTGACTGGCGAGAAACACTTTCATGGAAACGGGTTGCCAAGCGTCCAAAAATTACGAATCTCCAGAAATCTCAGCAAATATTTTGTCACCCAAAGTGGATGATACTTTCAGGTAATGATCAGTACACTAAGCTGACTTGGTTCCCCAAATTTCATTCTTCTATGTTGAAGCGTTCGTTTCCAGTAACAGTTTGAATTTTTAGGTTTCACTCTGTTTTCTCCTATATTGATAGATGTATTTGGAACTCTAAATCCAACACGGTTTGTGCTAGCTTCTTGAAACTTGACACAATAATGTAGTTTCACGTTCTATCTCTATGTTTTGTTTCCTCTTGATGTAGCCCTAAGCAGTGACTGGCGAGAAACACTTCCATATAAAGGGGTTGCCAAGCGTCCAAAAATTACGAATCTCCAGAAATCTCAGCAAATATTTTTTCACCCAAACTTGATGATACTTTCAGGTAATGATCAGTACACTAAGCTGACTTGGTTCCCCAAATTTAATTCTTCTATGTTGAAGCGTTCGTTTCCAGTAACAGTTTGAATTTTTCGGTTTCACTCTGTTTTCTCCTATATTGATACACGTATTTGGAACTCTAAATACAACACGGTTTGTGCTAGCTTCTTGAAACTTGACACAATAATGTAGTTTCACGTTCTATCTCTATGTTTTGTTTCCTCTTGATGTAGCCCTAAGCAGTGACTGGCGAGAAACACTTCCATATAAAGGGGTTGCCAAGCGTCCAAAAATGACGAATCTCCAGAAATCTCAGCAAATATTTTTTCACCCAAACTGGATGATACTTTCAGGTAATGATCAGTACACTAAGCTGACTTGGTTCACCAAATTTCGTTCTTCTATGTTGTAGCGTTCGTTTCCAGTAACAGTTTGAATTTTTAGGTTTCACTCTGTTTTCTCCTATATTGATAGATGTATTTGGAACTCTAAATCCAACACGGTTTGTGCTAGCTTCTTGAAACTTGACACAATAATGTAGTTTCACGTTCTATCTCTATGTTTTGTTTCCTCTTGATGTAGCTCTAAGCAGTGACTGGCGAGAAACACTTCCATATAAAGGGGTTGCCAAGCGTCCAAAAATTACGAATCTCCAGAAATCTCAGCAAATATTTTTTCACCCAAACTGGATGATACTTTCAGGTAATGATCAGTACACTAAGGCGACTTGGTTCCCCAAATTTCATTCTTCTATGTTGAAGCGTTCGTTTCCAGTAACAGTTTGAATTTTTAGGTTTCACACTTTTTCTCCTATATTGATAGATGTATTTGGAACTCTAAATCCAACAGGGTTTGTGCTAGCTTCTTGAAACTTGACACAATAAATTAGTTTCACGTTCTATCTCTATGTTTTGTTTCCTCTTGATGTAGCCCTAAGCAGTGACTGGCGAGAAACACTTTCATGGAAAGGGGTTGCCAAGCATCCAAAAATTACGAATCTCCAGAAATCTCAGCAAATATTTTTTCACCCAAACTTGATGATAGTTTCAGGTAATGATCAGTACACTAAGGCGACTTGGTTCCCGAAACTTCGTTCTTCTATGTTGAAGCGTTCATTTCCAGTAACAGTTTGAATTTTTAGGTTTCATTCTGTTTTCTCCTATATTGATAGATGTATTTGGAACTCTAAATCCAACACCGTTTGTGCTAGATTCTTGAAACTTGACACAATAATGTAGTTCCATGTTCTATCTCTATGTTTTGTTTCCTCTTGATGTAGCCCTAAGCAGTGGCTGGCGAGAAACACTTCCATATAAAGGGGTTGCCAAGCGTCCAAAAATTACGAATCTCCAGAAATCTCAGCAAATATTTTTTCACCCAAACTGGATGATACTTTCAGGTAATGATCAGTACACTAAGGCGACTTGGTTCCCGCAACTTCGTCCTTCTATTTTGAAGCGTTCATTTCCAGTAACAGTTTGAATTTTTAGGTTTCACTCTATTTTCTCCTATATTGATAGATGTATTTGGAACTCTAAATCCAACACGGTTTGTGCTAGCTTTTTGAAACTTGACACAATAAAGTAGTTTCACGTTCTGTCTCTATGTTTTGTTTCCTCTTGATGTAGCCCTTAGCAGTGACTGGCGAGAAACACTTTCATGGAAAGGGGTTGCCAAGCGTCCAAAAATTACGAATCTCCAGAAATCTCAGCAAATATTTTTTCACCCAAACTTGATGATAGTTTCAGGTAATGATCAGTACACTAAGGCGACTTGGTTCCCGAAACTTCGTTCTTCTATGTTGAAGAGTTCATTTCCAGTAACAGTTTGAATTTTTAGGTTTCATTCTGTTTTCTCCTATATTGATAGATGTATTTGGAACTCTAAATCCAACACGGTTTGTGCTAGCTTCTTGAAACTTGACACAATAAAGTAGTTTCACGTTCTGTCTCTATGTTTTGTTTCCTCTTGATGTAGCCCTTAGCAGTGACTGGGAGAAACACTTTCATGGAAACGGGTTGCCAAGCGTCCAAAAATTACGAATCTCCAGAAATCTCAGCAAATATTTTTTCACCCAAACTGGATGATACTTTCAGGTAATGATCAGTACACTAAGCTGACTTGGTTCCCCAAATTTCATTCTTCTATGTTGAAGCGTTCGTTTCCAGTAACAGTTTGAATTTTTAGGTTTCACTCTGTTTTCTCCTATATTGATAGATGTATTTGGAACTCTAAATCCAACACGGTTTGTGCTAGCTTCTTGAAACTTGAAAAATTAATGTAGTTTCATGTTCTATCTCTATGTTTTGTTTCCTCTTGATGTAGCCCTAAGCAGTGACTGGCGAGAAACACTTCCATATAAAGGGGTTGCCAAGCGTCCAAAAATTATGAATCTCCAGAAATCTCAGCAAATATTTTTTCACCCAAACTGGATGATACTTTCAGGTAATGATCAGTACACTAAGGCGACTTGGTTCCCGCAACTTCGTCCTTCTATTTTGAAGCGTTCATTTCCAGTAACAGTTTGAATTTTTAGGTTTCACTCTATTTTCTCCTATATTGATAGTTGTATTTGGAACTCTAAATCCAACACGGTTTGTGCTAGCTTCTTGAAACTTGACACAATAAAGTAGTTTCACGTTCTGTCTCTATGCTTTGTTTCCTCTCGGTGTAGCCCTTAGCAGTGACTGGCGAGAAACACTTTCATGGAAACGGGTTGCCAAGCGTCCAAAAATTACGAATCTCCAGAAATCTCAGCAAATATTTTTTCACCCAAACTGGATGATACTTTCAGGTAATGATCAGTACACTAAGCTGACTTGTTTCCCCAAATTTCATTCTTCTATGTTGAAGCGTTCGTTTCCAGTAACAGTTTGAATTTTTAGGTTTCACTCTGTTTTCTCCTATATTGATAGATGTATTTGGAACTCTAAATCCAACACGGTTTGTGCTAGCTTCTTGAAACTTGACACAATAATGTAGTTTCACGTTCTATCTCTATGTTTTGTTTCCTCTTGATGTAGCCCTAAGCAGTGGCTGGCGAGAAACACTTCCATATAAAGGGGTTGCCAAGCGTCCAAAAATTACGAATCTCCAGAAATCTCAGCAAATATTTTTTCACCCAAACTGGATGATACTTTCAGGTAATGATCAGTACACTAAGCCCACTTGGTTCACCAAATTTCGTTCTTCTATGTTGAAGCGTTCGTTTCCAGTAACAGTTTGAATTTTTCGGTTTCACTCTGTTTTCTCCTATATTGATACACGTATTTGGAACTCTAAATACAACACGGTTTGTGCTAGCTTCTTGAAACTTGACACAATAATGTAGTTTCACGTTCTATCTCTATGTTTTGTTTCCTCTTGATGTAGCCCTAAGCAGTGACGGGCGAGAAACACTTCCATATAAAGGGGTTGCCAAGCGTCCAAAAATGACGAATCTCCAGAAATCTCAGCAAATATTTTTTCACCCAAACTGGATGATACTTTCAGGTAATGATCAGTACACTAAGCTGACTTGGTTCACCAAATTTCGTTCTTCTATGTTGTAGCGTTCGTTTCCAGTAACAGTTTGAATTTTTAGGTTTCACTCTGTTTTCTCCTATATTGATAGATGTATTTGGAACTCTAAATCCAACACGATTTGTGCTAGCTTCTTGAAACTTGACACAATAATGTAGTTTCACGTTCTATCTCTATGTTTTGTTTCCTCTTGATGTAGCCCTAAGCAGTGACTGGCGAGAAACACTTCCATGTAAAGGGGTTGCCAAGCGTCCAAAAATTACGAATCTCCAGAAATCTCAGCAAATATTTTTTCACCCAAACTGGATGATACTTTCAGGTAATGATCAGTACACTAAGGCGACTTGGTTCCCGCAACTTCGTCCTTCTATTTTGAAGCGTTCATTTCCAGTAACAGTTTGAATTTTTAGGTTTCACTCTATTTTCTCCTATATTGATAGATGTATTTGGAACTCTAAATCCAACACGGTTTGTGCTAGCTTCTTGAAACTTGACACAATAAAGTAGTTTCACGTTCTATCTCTATGTTTTGTTTCCTCTTGATGTAGCCCTAAGCAGTGACTGGCGAGAAACACTTTCATGGAAAGGGGTTGCCAAGCGTCCAAAAATTACGAATCTCCAGAAATCTCAGCAAATATTTTTTCACCCAAACTGGATGATAGTTTCAGGTAATGATCAGTACACTAAGGCGACTTGGTTCCCGAAACTTCGTTCTTCTATGTTGAAGCGTTCATTTCCAGTAACAGTTTGAATTTTTAGGTTTCATTCTGTTTTCTCCTATATTGATAGATGTATTTGGAACTCTAAATCCAACACGGTTTGTGCTAGCTTCTTGAAACTTGACACAATAAAGTAGTTTCACGTTCTGTCTCTATGTTTTGTTTCCTCTTGATGTAGCCCTAAGCAGTGACTGGGAGAAACACTTTCATGGAAACGGGTTGCCAAGCGTCCAAAAATTACGAATCTCCAGAAATCTCAGCAAATATTTTTTCACCCAAACTGGATGATACTTTCAGGTAATGATCAGTACACTAAGCTGACTTGGTTCCCCAAATTTAATTCTTCTATGTTGAAGCGTTCGTTTCCAGTAACAGTTTGAATTTTTAGGTTTCACTCTGTTTTCTCCTATATTGATAGAAGTATTTGGAACTCTAAATACAACACGGTTTGTGCTAGCTTCTTGAAACTTGACAAAATAATGTAGTTTCATGTTCTATCTCTATGTTTTGTTTCCTCTTGATGTAGCCCTAAGCAGTGACTGGCGAGAAACACTTCCATATAAAGGGGTTGCCAAGCGTCCAAAAATTACGAATCTCCAGAAATCTCAGCAAATATTTTTTCACCCAAACTGGATGATACTTTCAGGTAATGATCAGTACACTAAGGCGACTTGGTTCCCACAACTTCGTCCTTCTATGTTGAAGCGTTCATTTCCAGTAACAGTTTGAATTTTTAGGTTTCACTCTATTTTCTCCTATATTGATAGATGTATTTGGAACTCTAAATCCAACACGGTTTGTGCTAGTTTCTTGAAACTTGACACAATAAAGTAGTTTCACGTTCTGTCTCTATGTTTTGTTTCCTCTTGATGTAGCCCTTAGCAGTGACTGGCGAGAAACACTTTCATGGAAACGGGTTGCCAAGCGTCCAAAAATTACGAATCTCCAGAAATCTCAGCAAATATTTTGTCACCCAAACTGGATGATACTTTCAGGTAATGATCAGTACACTAAGCCCACTTGGTTCACCAAATTTCGTTCTTCTATGTTGAAGCGTTCGTTTCCAGTAACAGTTTGAATTTTTCGGTTTCACTCTGTTTTCTCCTATATTGATACACGTATTTGGAACTCTAAATACAACACGGTTTGTGCTAGCTTCTTGAAACTTGACACAATAATGTAGTTTCACGTTCTATCTGTATGTTTTGTTTCTTCTTGATGTAGCCCTAAGCAGTGAAAGGCGAGAAACACTTCAATATAAAGGGGTTGCCAAGCGTCCAAAAATGACGAATCTCCAGAAATCTCAGCAAATATTTTTTCACCCAAACTGGATGATACTTTCAGGTAATGATCAGTACACTAAGCTGACTTGGTTCACCAAATTTCGTTCTTCTATGTTGTAGCGTTCGTTTCCAGTAACAGTTTGAATTTTTAGGTTTCACTCTGTTTTCTCCTATATTGATAGATGTATTTGGAACTCTAAATCCAACACGATTTGTGCTAGCTTCTTGAAACTTGACACAATAATGTAGTTTCACGTTCTATCTCTATGTTTTGTTTCCTCTTGATGTAGCCCTAAGCAGTGACTGGCGAGAAACACTTCCATATAAAGTGGTTGCCAAGCGTCCAAAAATTACGAATCTCCAGAAATCTCAGCAAATATTTTTTCACCCAAACTGGATGATACTTTCAGGTAATGATCAGTACACTAAGGCGACTTGGTTCCCGCAACTTCGTCCTTCTATTTTGAAGCGTTCATTTCCTTTAACAGTTTGAATTTTTAGGTTTCACTCTATTTTCTCCTATATTGATAGATGTATTTGGAACTCTAAATCCAACACGGTTTGTGCTAGCTTCTTGAAACTTGACACAATAAAGTAGTTTCACGTTCTATCTCTATGTTTTGTTTCCTCTTGATGTAGCCCTAAGCAGTGACTGGCGAGAAACACTTTCATGGAAAGGGGTTGCCAAGCGTCCAAAAATTACGAATCTCCAGAAATCTCAGCAAATATTTTTTCACCCAAACTTGATGATAGTTTCAGGTAATGATCAGTACACTAAGGCGACTTGGTTCCCGAAACTTCGTTCTTCTATGTTGAAGCGTTCATTTCCAGTAACAGTTTGAATTTTTAGGTTTCATTCTGTTTTCTCCTATATTGATAGATGTATTTGGAACTCTAAATCCAACACGGTTTGTGCTAGCTTCTTGAAACTTGACACAATAAAGTAGTTTCACGTTCTGTCTCTATGTTTTGTTTCCTCTTGATGTAGCCCTTAGCAGTGACTGGGAGAAACACTTTCATGGAAACGGGTTGCCAAGCGTCCAAAAATTACGAATCTCCAGAAATCTCAGCAAATATTTTTTCACCCAAACTGGATGATACTTTCAGGTAATGATCAGTACACTAAGCTGACTTGGTTCCCCAAATTTAATTCTTCTATGTTGAAGCGTTCGTTTCCAGTAACAGTTTGAATTTTTAGGTTTCACTCTGTTTTCTCCTATATTGATAGATGTATTTGGAACTCTAAATCCAACACGGTTTGTGCTAGCTTCTTGAAACTTGACACAATAATGTAGTTTCACGTTCTATCTCTATGTTTTGTTTCCTCTTGATGTAGCCCTAAGCAGTGACTGGCGAGAAACACTTCCATATAAAGGGGTTGCCAAGCGTCCAAAAATTACGAATCTCCAGAAATCTCAGCAAATATTTTTTCACCCAAACTGGATGATACTCTCAGGTTATGATCAGTACACTAAGCCCACTGGTTCACCAAATTTCGTTCTTCTATGTTGAAGCGTTCGTTTCCAGTAACAGTTTGAATTTTTCGGTTTCACTCTGTTTTCTCCTATATTGATAGAAGTATTTGGAACTCTAAATACAACACGGTTTGTGCTAGCTTCTTGAAACTTGACAAAATAATGTAGTTTCATGTTCTATCTCTATGTTTTGTTTCCTCTTGATGTAGCCCTAAGCAGTGACTGGCGAGAAACACTTCCATATAAAGGGGTTGCCAAGCGTCCAAAAATTACGAATCTCCAGAAATCTCAGCAAATATTTTTTCACCCAAACTGGATGATACTTTCAGGTAATGATCAGTACACTAAGGCGACTTGGTTCCCGCAACTTCGTCCTTCTATGTTGAAGCGTTCATTTCCAGTAACAGTTTGAATTTTTAGGTTTCACTCTATTTTCTCCTATATTGATAGATGTATTTGGAACTCTAAATCCAACACGGTTTGTGCTAGTTTCTTGAAACTTGACACAATAAAGTAGTTTCACGTTCTGTCTCTATGTTTTGTTTCCTCTTGATGTAGCCCTTAGCAGTGACTGGCGAGAAACACTTTCATGGAAACGGGTTGCCAAGCGTCCAAAAATTACGAATCTCCAGAAATCTCAGCAAATATTTTGTCACCCAAACTGGATGATACTTTCAGGTAATGATCAGTACACTAAGCTGACTTGGTTCCCCAAATTTCATTCTTCTATGTTGAAGCGTTCGTTTCCAGTAACAGTTTGAATTTTTAGGTTTCACTCTGTTTTCTCCTATATTGATAGATGTATTTGGAACTCTAAATCCAACACGGTTTGTGCTAGCTTCTTGAAACTTGACACAATAATGTAGTTTCACGTTCTATCTCTATGTTTTGTTTCCTCTTGATGTAGCCCTAAGCAGTGACTGGCGAGAAACACTTCCATATAAAGGGGTTGCCAAGCGTCCAAAAATTACGAATCTCCAGAAATCTCAGCAAATATTTTTTCACCCAAACTGCATGATACTTTCAGGTAATGATCAGTACACTAAGCTGACTTGGTTCACCAAATTTCGTTCTTCTATGTTGAAGCGTTCGTTTCCAGTAACAGTTTGAATTTTTCGGTTTCACTCTGTTTTCTCCTATATTGATAGATGTATTTGGAACTCTAAATCCAACACGGTTTGTGCTAGCTTCTTGAAACTTGACACAATAATGTAGTTTCAAGTTCTATCTCTATGTTTTGTTTCCTCTTGATGTAGCCCTAAGCAGTGACTGGCGAGAAACACTTCCATATAAAGGGGTTGCCAAGCGTCCAAAAATTACAAATCTCCAGAAATCTCAGCAAATATTTTTTCACCCAAACTGGATGATACTTTCAGGTAATGATCAGTACACTAAGGCGACTTGGTTCCCGCAACTTCGTCCTTCTATTTTGAAGCGTTCATTTGCAGTAACAGTTTGAATTTTTAGGTTTCACTCTATTTTCTCCTATATTGATAGATGTATTTGGAACTCTAAATCCAACACGGTTTGTGCTAGCTTCTTGAAACTTGACACAATAAAGTAGTTTCACGTTCTGTCTCTATGTTTTGTTTCCTCTTGATGTAGCCCTTAGCAGTGACTGGCGAGAAACACTTTCATGGAAACGGGTTGCCAAGCGTCCAAAAATTACGAATCTCCAGAAATCTCAGCAAATATTTTTTCACCCAAACTGGATGATACTTTCAGGTAATGATCAGTACACTAAGCTGACTTGGTTCCCCAAATTTCATTCTTCTATGTTGAAGCGTTCGTTTCCAGTAACAGTTTGAATTTTTAGGTTTCACTCTGTTTTCTCCTATATTGATAGATGTATTTGGAACTCTAAATCCAACACGGTTTGTGCTAGCTTCTTGAAACTTGACACAATAATGTAGTTTCACGTTCTATCTCTATGTTTTGTTTCCTCTTGATGTAGCCCTAAGCAGTGACTGGCGAGAAACACTTCCATATAAAGGGGTTGCCAAGCGTCCAAAAATTACGAATCTCCAGAAATCTCAGCAAATATTTTTTCACCCAAACTGGATGATACTCTCAGGTAATGATCAGTACACTAAGCCCACTTGGTTCACCAAATTTCGTTCTTCTATGTTGAAGCGTTCGTTTCCAGTAACAGTTTGAATTTTTCGGTTTCACTCTGTTTTCTCCTATATTGATAGATGTTTTTGGAACTCTAAATCCAACACGGTTTGTGCTAGCTTCTTGAAACTTGACACAATAAAGTAGTTTCACATTCTATCTCTATGTTTTGTTTCCTCTTGATGTAGCCCTAAGCAGTGACTGGCGAGAAACACTTTCATGGAAAGGGGTTGCCAAGCATCCAAAAATTACGAATCTCCAGAAATCTCAGCAAATATTTTTTCACCAAAACTTGATGATAGTTTCAGGTAATGATCAGTACACTAAGGCGACTTGGATCCCGAAACTTCGTTCTTCTATGTTGAAGCGTTCATTTCCAGTAACAGTTTGAATTTTTAGGTTTCATTCTGTTTTCTCCTATATTGATAGATATTTGGAACTCTAAATCCAACACGGTTTGTGCTAGCTTCTTGAAACTTGACACAATAAAGTAGTTTCACGTTCTGTCTCTATGTTTTGTTTCCTCTTGATGTAGCCCTTAGCAGTGACTGGGAGAAACACTTTCATGGAAACGGGTTGCCAAGCATCCAAAAATTACGAATCTCCAGAAATCTCAGCAAATATTTTTTCACCCAAACTGGATGATACTTTCAGGTAATGATCAGTACACTAAGCTGACTTGGTTCCCCAAATTTCATTCTTCTATGTTGAAGCGTTCGTTTCCAGTAACAGTTTGAATTTTTAGGTTTCACTCTGTTTTCTCCTATATTGATAGATGTATTTGGAACTCTAAATCCAACACGGTTTGTGCTAGATTCTTGAAACTTGACACAATAATGTAGTTCCATGTTCTATCTCTATGTTTTGTTTCCTCTTGATGTAGCCCTAAGCAGTGGCTGGCGAGAAACACTTCCATATAAAGGGGTTGCCAAGCGTCCAAAAATTACGAATCTCCAGAAATCTCAGCAAATATTTTTTCACCCAAACTGGATGATACTTTCAGGTAATGATCAGTACACTAAGGCGACTTGGTTCCCGCAACTTCGTCCTTCTATTTTGAAGCGTTCATTTCCAGTAACAGTTTGAATTTTTAGGTTTCACTCTATTTTCTCCTATATTGATAGATGTATTTGGAACTCTAAATCCAACACGGTTTGTGCTAGCTTCTTGAAACTTGACACAATAAAGTAGTTTCACGTTCTGTCTCTATGTTTTGTTTCCTCTTGATGTAGCCCTAAGCAGTGACTGGCGAGAAACACTTCCATATAAAGGGGTTGCCAAGCGTCCAAAAATGACGAATCTCCAGAAATCTCAGCAAATATTTTTTCACCCAAACTGGATGATACTTTCAGGTAATGATCAGTACACTAAGCTGACTTGGTTCACCAAATTTCGTTCTTCTATGTTGTAGCGTTCGTTTCCAGTAACAGTTTGAATTTTTAGGTTTCACTCTGTTTTCTCCTATATTGATAGATGTATTTGGAACTCTAAATCCAACACGGTTTGTGCTAGCTTCTTGAAACTTGACACAATAATGTAGTTTCATGTTCTATCTCTATGTTTTGTTTCCTCTTGATGTAGCCCTAAGCAGTGACTGGCGAGAAACACTTCCATATAAAGGGGTTGCCAAGCGTCCAAAAATTACGAATCTCCAGAAATCTCAGCAAATATTTTTTCACCCAAACTGGATGATACTTTCAGGTAATGATCAGTACACTAAGGCGACTTGGTTCCCGCAACTTCGTCCTTCTATTTTGAAGCGTTCATTTCCAGTAACAGTTTGAATTTTTAGGTTTCACTCTATTTTCTCCTATATTGATAGATGTATTTGGAACTCTAAATCCAACACGGTTTGTGCTAGCTTCTTGAAACTTGACACAATAAAGTAGTTTCACGTTCTGTCTCTACGTTTTGTTTCCTCTTGATGTAGCCCTTAGCATTGACTGGCGAGAAAGAAACACTTTCATGGAAACGGGTTGCCAAGCGTCCAAAAATTACGAATCTCCAGAAATCTCAGCAAATATTTTTTCACCCAAACTGGATGATACTTTCATGTAATGATCAGTACACTAAGCTGACTTGGTTCCCCAAATTTCATTCTTCTATGTTGAAGCGTTCGTTTCCAGTAACAGTTTGAATTTTTAGGTTTCACTCTGTTTTCTCCTATATTGATAGATGTATTTGGAACTCTAAATCCAACACGGTTTGTGCTAGATTCTTGAAACTTGACACAATAATGTAGTTCCATGTTCTATCTCTATGTTTTGTTTCCTCTTGATGTAGCCCTAAGCAGTGGCTGGCGAGAAACACTTCCATATAAAGGGGTTGCCAAGCGTCCAAAAATTACGAATCTCCAGAAATCTCAGCAAATATTTTTTCACCCAAACTGGATGATACTTTCAGGTAATGATCAGTACACTAAGGCGACTTGGTTCCCGCAACTTCGTCCTTCTATTTTGAAGCGTTCATTTCCAGTAACAGTTTGAATTTTTAGGTTTCACTCTATTTTCTCCTATATTGATAGATGTATTTGGAACTCTAAATCCAACACGGTTTGTGCTAGCTTCTTGAAACTTGACACAATAAAGTAGTTTCACGTTCTGTCTCTATGTTTTGTTTCCTCTTGATGTAGCCCTAAGCAGTGACTGGCGAGAAACACTTCCATATAAAGGGGTTGCCAAGCGTCCAAAAATGACGAATCTCCAGAAATCTCAGCAAATATTTTTTCACCCAAACTGGATGATACTTTCAGGTAATGATCAGTACACTAAGCTGACTTGGTTCACCAAATTTCGTTCTTCTATGTTGTAGCGTTCGTTTCCAGTAACAGTTTGAATTTTTAGGTTTCACTCTGTTTTCTCCTATATTGATAGATGTATTTGGAACTCTAAATCCAACACGGTTTGTGCTAGCTTCTTGAAACTTGACACAATAATGTAGTTTCATGTTCTATCTCTATGTTTTGTTTCCTCTTGATGTAGCCCTAAGCAGTGACTGGCGAGAAACACTTCCATATAAAGGGGTTGCCAAGCGTCCAAAAATTACGAATCTCCAGAAA
Organism: Spermophilus citellus; assembly: GCF_964194105.1. Lineage (NCBI taxonomy): Eukaryota > Metazoa > Chordata > Mammalia > Rodentia > Sciuridae > Spermophilus > Spermophilus citellus. The sequence continues at coordinate 32,418,089 of NC_138186.1, forward strand.
TCTCAGCAAATATTTTTTCACCCAAACTGGATGATACTTTCAGGTAATGATCAGTACACTAAGGCGACTTGGTTCCCCAAATTTCATTCTTCTATGTTGAAGCGTTCGTTTCCAGTAACAGTTTGAATTTTTAGGTTTCACTCTGCTTTCTCCTATATTGATAGATGTATTTGGAACTCTAAATCCAACACGGTTTGTGCTAGCTTCTTGAAACTTGAGACAATAAAGTAGTTTCAGGTTCTATCTCTATGTTTTCTTTCCTCTTGATGTAGCCCTAAGCAGTGACTGGCGAGAAACACTTTCATGGAAAGGGGTTGCCAAGCATCCAAAAATTACAAATCTCCAGAAATCTCAGCAAATATTTTTTCACCCAAACTTGATGATAGTTTCAGGTAATGATCAGTACACTAAGGCGACTTGGTTCCCGAAACTTCGTTCTTCTATGTTGAAGCGTTCATTTCCAGTAACAGTTTGAATTTTTAGGTTTCATTCTGTTTTCTCCTATATTGATAGATGTATTTGGAACTCTAAATCCAACACGGTTTGTGCTAGCTTCTTGAAACTTGACACAATAAAGTAGTTTCACGTTCTGTCTCTATGTTTTGTTTCCTCTTGATGTAGCCCTTAGCAGTGACTGGGAGAAACACTTTCATGGAAACGGGTTGCCAAGCGTCCAAAAATTACGAATCTCCAGAAATCTCAGCAAATATTTTTTCACCCAAACTGGATGATACTTTCAGGTAATGATCAGTACACTAAGCTGACTTGGTTCCCCAAATTTCATTCTTCTATGTTGAAGCGTTCGTTTCCAGTAACAGTTTGAATTTTTAGGTTTCACTCTGTTTTCTCCTATATTGATAGATGTATTTGAAACTCTAAATCCAACACGGTTTGTGCTAGCTTCTTGAAACTTGAAAAAATAGTGTAGTTTCATGTTCTATCTCTATGTTTTGTTTCCTCTTGATGTAGCCCTAAGCAGTGACTGGCGAGAAACACTTCCATATAAAGGGGTTGCCAAGCGTCCAAAAATTACGAATCTCCAGAAATCTCAGCAAATATTTTTTCACCCAAACTGGATGATACTTTCAGGTAATGATCAGTACACTAAGGCGACTTGGTTCCCGCAACTTCGTCCTTCTATTTTTAAGCGTTCATTTCCAGTAACAGTTTGAATTTTTAGGTTTCACTCTATTTTCTCCTATATTGATAGATGTATTTGGAACTCTAAATCCAACACGGTTTGTGCTAGCTTCTTGAAACTTGACACAATAAAGTAGTTTCATGTTCTGTCTCTATGTTTTGTTTCCTCTTGATGTAGCCCTTAGCAGTGACTGGGAGAAACACTTTCATGGAAACGGGTTGCCAAGCGTCCAAAAATTACGAATCTCCAGAAATCTCAGCAAATATTTTGTCACCCAAACTGGATGATACTTTCAGGTAATGATCAGTACACTAAGCTGACTTGGTTCCCCAAATTTCATTCTTCTATGTTGAAGCGTTCGTTTCCAGTAACAGTTTGAATTTTTAGGTTTCACTCTGTTTTCTCCTATATTGATAGATGTATTTGGAACTCTAAATCCAACACGGTTTGTGCTAGCTTCTTGAAACTTGACACAATAATGTAGTTTCACGTTCTATCTCTATGTTTTGTTTCCTCTTGATGTAGCCCTAAGCAGTGACTGGCGAGAAACACTTCCATATAAAAAGGTTGCCAAGCGTCCAAAAATTACGAATCTCCAGAAATCTCAGCAAATATTTTTTCACCCAAACTGGATGATACTTTCAGGTAATGATCAGTACACTAAGCTGACTTGGTTCACCAAATTTCGTTCTTCTATGTTGTAGCGTTCGTTTCCAGTAACAGTTTTAATTTTTAGGTTTCACTCTGTTTTCTCCTATATTGATAGATGTATTTGGAACTCTAAATCCAACACGGTTTGTGCTAGCTTCTTGAAACTTGACACAATAATGTAGTTTCACGTTCTATCTCTATGTTTGGTTTCCTCTTGATGTAGCCCTAAGCAGTGACTGGCGAGAAACACTTCAATATAAAGGGGTTGCCAAGCGTCCAAAAATTACGAATCTCCAGAAATCTCAGCAAATATTTTTTCACCCAAACTGGATGATACTTTCAGGTAATGATCAGTACACTAAGGCGACTTGGTTCCCCAAATTTCATTCTTCTATGTTGAAGCGTTCGTTTCCAGTAACAGTTTGAATTTTTAGGTTTCACACTTTTTCTCCTATATTGATAGATGTATTTGGAACTCTAAATCCAACACGGTTTGTGCTAGCTTCTTGAAACTTGACACAATAAATTAGTTTCACGTTCTATCTCTATGTTTTGTTTCCTCTTGATGTAGCCCTAAGCAGTGACTGGCGAGAAACACTTTCATGGAAAGGGGTTGCCAAGCATCCAAAAATTACGAATCTCCAGAAATCTCAGCAAATATTTTTTCACCCAAACTGGATGATACTTTCAGGTAATGATCAGTACACTAAGGCGACTTGGTTCCCGAAACTTCGTTCTTCTATGTTGAAGCGTTCATTTCCAGTAACAGTTTGAATTTTTAGGTTTCATTCTGTTTTCTCCTATATTGATAGATATTTGGAACTCTAAATCCAACACGGTTTGTGCTAGCTTCTTGAAACTTGACACAATAAAGTAGTTTCACGTTCTGTCTCTATGTTTTGTTTCCTCTTGATGTAGCCCTTAGCAGTGACTGGGAGAAACACTTTCATGGAAACGGGTTGCCAAGCGTCCAAAAATTACGAATCTCCAGAAATCTCAGCAAATATTTTTTCACCCAAACTTGATGATAGTTTCAGGTAATGATCAGTACACTAAGCTGACTTGGTTCCCCAAATTTCATTCTTCTATGTTGAAGCGTTCGTTTCCAGTAACAGTTTGAATTTTTAGGTTTCACTCTGTTTTCTCCTATATTGATAGATGTATTTGGAACTCTAAATCCAACACGGTTTGTGCTAGCTTCTTGAAACTTGACACAATAATGTAGTTTCACGTTCTATCTCTGTTTTGTTTCCTCTTGATGTAGCCCTAAGCAGTGACTGGCGAGAAACACTTCCATATAAAGGGGTTGCCAAGCGTCCAAAAATTACGAATCTCCAGAAATCTCAGCAAATATTTTTTCACCCAAACTGGATGATACTTTCAGGTAATGATCAGTACACTAAGGCGACTTGGTTCCCCAAATTTCATTCTTCTATGTTGAAGCGTTCGTTTCCAGTAACAGTTTGAATTTTTAGGTTTCACACTTTTTCTCCTATATTGATAGATGTATTTGGAACTCTAAATCCAACACGGTTTGTGCTAGCTTCTTGAAACTTGACACAATAAATTAGTTTCACGTTCTATCTCTATGTTTTGTTTCCTCTTGATGTAGCCCTAAGCAGTGACTGGCGAGAAACACTTTCATGGAAAGGGGTTGCCAAGCATCCAAAAATTACGAATCTCCAGAAATCTCAGCAAATATTTTTTCACCCAAACTTGATGATAGTTTCAGGTAATGATCAGTACACTAAGGCGACTTGGTTCCCGAAACTTCGTTCTTCTATGTTGAAGCGTTCATTTCCAGTAACAGTTTGAATTTTTAGGTTTCATTCTGTTTTCTCCTATATTGATAGATATTTGGAACTCTAAATCCAACACGGTTTGTGCTAGCTTCTTGAAACTTGACACAATAAAGTAGTTTCACGTTCTGTCTCTATGTTTTGTTTCCTCTTGATGTAGCCCTTAGCAGTGACTGGGAGAAACACTTTCATGGAAACGGGTTGCCAAGCGTCCAAAAATTACGAATCTCCAGAAATCTCAGCAAATATTTTTTCACCCAAACTGAATGATACTTTCAGGTAATGATCAGTACACTAGGCTGACTTGGTTCCCCAAATTTCATTCTTCTATGTTGAAGCGTTCGTTTCCAGTAACAGTTTGAATTTTTAGGTTTCACTCTGTTTTCTCCTATATTGATAGATGTATTTGGAACTCTAAATCCAACACGGTTTGTGCTAGATTCTTGAAACTTGACACAATAATGTAGTTCCATGTTCTATCTCTATGTTTTGTTTCCTCTTGATGTAGCCCTAAGCAGTGGCTGGCGAGAAACACTTCCATATAAAGGGGTTGCCAAGCGTCCAAAAATTACGAATCTCCAGAAATCTCAGCAAATATTTTTTCACCCAAACTGGATGATACTTTCAGGTAATGATCAGTACACTAAGGCGACTTGGTTCCCGCAACTTCGTCCTTCTATGTTGAAGCGTTCATTTCCAGTAACAGTTTGAATTTTTAGGTTTCACTCTATTTTCTCCTATATTGATAGATGTATTTGGAACTCTAAATCCAACACGGTTTGTGCTAGCTTTTTGAAACTTGACACAATAAAGTAGTTTCACGTTCTGTCTCTATGTTTTGTTTCCTCTTGATGTAGCCCTTAGCAGTGACTGGCGAGAAACACTTTCATGGAAACGGGTTGCCAAGCGTCCAAAAATTACGAATCTCCAGAAATCTCAGCAAATATTTTTTCACCCAAACTGGATGATACTTTCAGGTAATGATCAGTACACTAAGCTGACTTGGTTCCCCAAATTTCATTCTTCTATGTTGAAGCGTTCGTTTCCAGTAACAGTTTGAATTTTTCGGTTTCACTCTGTTTTCTCCTATATTGATACACGTATTTGGAACTCTAAATCCAACACGGTTTGTGCTAGCTTCTTGAAACTTGACACAATAATGTAGTTTCACGTTCTATCTCTATGTTTTGTTTCCTCTTGATGTAGCCCTAAGCAGTGACTGGCGAGAAACACTTCCATATAAAGGGGTTGCCAAGCGTCCAAAAATTACGAATCTCCAGAAATCTCAGCAAATATTTTTTCACCCAAACTGGATGATACTTTCAGGTAATGATCAGTACACTAAGCTGACTTGGTTCCCCAAATTTCATTCTTCTATGTTGAAGCGTTCGTTTCCAGTAACAGTTTGAATTTTTCGGTTTCACTCTGTTTTCTCCTATATTGATACACGTATTTGGAACTCTAAATACAACACGGTTTGTGCTAGCTTCTTGAAACTTGACACAATAATGTAGTTTCACGTTCTATCTCTATGTTTTGTTTCCTCTTGATGTAGCCCTAAGCAGTGACTGGCGAGAAACACTTCCATATAAAGGGGTTGCCAAGCGTCCAAAAATGACGAATCTCCAGAAATCTCAGCAAATATTTTTTCACCCAAACTGGATGATACTTTCAGGTAATGATCAGTACACTAAGCTGACTTGGTTCACCAAATTTCGTTCTTCTATGTTGTAGCGTTCGTTTCCAGTAACAGTTTGAATTTTTAGGTTTCACTCTGTTTTCTCCTATATTGATAGATATATTTGGAACTCTAAATCCAACACGGTTTGTGCTAGCTTCTTGAAACTTGACACAATAATGTAGTTTCACGTTCTATCTCTATGTTTTGTTTCCTCTTGATGTAGCCCTAAGCAGTGACTGGCGAGAAACACTTCCATATAAAGGGGTTGCCAAGCGTCCAAAAATTACGAATCTCCAGAAATCTCAGCAAATATTTTTTCACCCAAACTGGATGATACTTTCAGGTAATGATCAGTACACTAAGGTGACTTGGTTCCCGCAACTTCGTCCTTCTATTTTGAAGCGTTCATTTCCAGTAACAGTTTGAATTTTTAGGTTTCACTCTATTTTCTCCTATATTGATAGATGTATTTGGAACTCTAAATCCAGCACGGTTTGTGCTAGCTTCTTGAAACTTGACACAATAAAGTAGTTTCACGTTCTGTCTCTATGTTTTGTTTCCTCTTGATGTAGCCCTAAGCAGTGACTGGCGAGAAACACTTTCATGGAAAGGGGTTGCCAAGCGTCCAAAAATTACGAATCTCCAGAAATCTCAGCAAATATTTTTTCACCCAAACTGGATGATACTTTCAGGTAATGATCAGTACACTAAGGCGACTTGGTTCCCGAAACTTTGTTCTTCTATGTTGAAGCGTTCATTTCCAGTAACAGTTTGAATTTTTAGGTTTCATTCTGTTTTCTCCTATATTGATAGATGTATTTGGAACTCTAAATCCAACACGGTTTGTGCTAGCTTCTTGAAACTTGACACAATAAAGTAGTTTCACGTTCTGTCTCTATGTTTTGTTTCCTCTTGATGTAGCCCTTAGCAGTGACTGGGAGAAACACTTTTATGGAAACGGGTTGCCAAGCGTCCAAAAATTACGAATCTCCAGAAATCTCAGCAAATATTTTTTCACCCAAACTTGATGATAGTTTCAGGTAATGATCAGTACACTAAGTGGACTTGGTTCCCGAAACTTCGTCCTTCTATGTTGAAGCGTTCATTTCCAGTAACAGTTTGAATTTTTAGGTTTCACTCTGTTTTCTCCTATATTGATAGATGTATTTGGAACTCTAAATCCAACACGGTTTGTGCTAGCTTCTTGAAACTTGACACAATAATGTAGTTTCACGTTCTATCTCTATGTTTTGTTTCCTCTTGATGTAGCCCTAAGCAGTGACTGGCGAGAAACACTTCCATATAAAGGGGTTGCCAAGCGTCCAAAAATTACGAATCTCCAGAAATCTCAGCAAATATTTTTTCACCCAAACTGGATGATACTCTCAGGTTATGATCAGTACACTAAGCCCACTGGTTCACCAAATTTCGTTCTTCTATGTTGAAGCGTTCGTTTCCAGTAACAGTTTGAATTTTTCGGTTTCACTCTGTTTTCTCCTATATTGATAGAAGTATTTGGAACTCTAAATACAACACGGTTTGTGCTAGCTTCTTGAAACTTGAAAAAATAATGTAGTTTCATGTTCTATCTCTATGTTTCGTTTCCTCTTGATGTAGCCCTAAGCAGTGACTGGCGAGAAACACTTCCATATAAAGGGGTTGCCAAGCGTCCAAAAATTACGAATCTCCAGAAATCTCAGCAAATATTTTTTCACCCAAACTGGATGATACTTTCAGGTAATGATCAGTACACTAAGGCGACTTGGTTCCCGCAACTTCGTCCTTCTATGTTGAAGCGTTCATTTCCAGTAACAGTTTGAATTTTTAGGTTTCACTCTATTTTCTCCTATATTGATAGATGTATTTGGAACTCTAAATCCAACACGGTTTGTGCTAGTTTCTTGAAACTTGACACAATAAAGTAGTTTCACGTTCTGTCTCTATGTTTTGTTTCCTCTTGATGTAGCCCTTAGCAGTGACTGGCGAGAAACACTTTCATGGAAACGGGTTGCCAAGCGTCCAAAAATTACGAATCTCCAGAAATCTCAGCAAATATTTTGTCACCCAAACTGGATGATACTTTCAGGTAATGATCAGTACACTAAGCCCACTTGGTTCACCAAATTTCGTTCTTCTATGTTGAAGCGTTCGATTCCAGTAACAGTTTGAATTTTTCGGTTTCACTCTGTTTTCTCCTATATTGATACACGTATTTGGAACTCTAAATCCAACACGGTTTGTGCTAGATTCTTGAAACTTGACACAATAAAGTAGTTCCATGTTCTATCTCTATGTTTTGTTTCCTCTTGATGTAGCCCTAAGCAGTGGCTGGCGAGAAACACTTCCATATAAAGGGGTTGCCAAGCGTCCAAAAATTACGAATCTCCAGAAATCTCAGCAAATATTTTTTCACCCAAACTTGATGATACTTTCAGGTAATGATCAGTACACTAAGGCGACTTGGTTCCCGCAACTTCGTCCTTCTATTTTGAAGCGTTCATTTCCAGTAACAGTTTGAATTTTTAGGTTTCACTCTATTTTCTCCTATATTGATAGATGTATTTGGAACTCTAAATCCAACACGGTTTGTGCTAGCTTCTTGAAACTTGACACAATAAAGTAGTTTCACGTTCTATCTCTATGTTTTGTTTCCTCTTGATGTAGCCCTAAGCAGTGACTGGCGAGAAACACTTTCATGGAAAGGGGTTGCCAAGCGTCCAAAAATTACGAATCTCCAGAAATCTCAGCAAATATTTTTTCACCCAAACTTGATGATAGTTTCAGGTAATGATCAGTACACTAAGGCGACTTGGTTCCCGAAACTTCGTTCTTCTATGTTGAAGAGTTCATTTCCAGTAACAGTTTGAATTTTTAGGTTTCATTCTGTTTTCTCCTATATTGATAGATGTATTTGGAACTCTAAATCCAACACGGTTTGTGCTAGCTTCTTGAAACTTGACACAATAAAGTAGTTTCACGTTCTGTCTCTATGTTTTGTTTCCTCTTGATGTAGCCCTTAGCAGTGACTGGCGAGAAACACTTTCATGGAAACGGGTTGCCAAGCGTCCAAAAATTACGAATCTCCAGAAATCTCAGCAAATATTTTGTCACCCAAACTGGATGATACTTTCAGGTAATGATCAGTAAACTAAGCTGACTTGGTTCCCCAAATTTCATTCTTCTATGTTGAAGCGTTCGTTTCCAGTAACAGTTTGAATTTTTAGGTTTCACTCTGTTTTCTCCTATATTGATAGATGTATTTGGAACTCTAAATCCAACACGGTTTGTGCTAGATTCTTGAAACTTGACACAATAAAGTAGTTCCATGTTCTATCTCTATGTTTTGTTTCCTCTTGATGTAGCCCTAAGCAGTGGCTGGCGAGAAACACTTCCATATAAAGGGGTTGCCAAGCGTCCAAAAATTACGAATCTCCAGAAATCTCAGCAAATATTTTTTCACCCAAACTGGATCATACTTTCAGGTAATGATCAGTACACTAAGGCGACTTGGTTCCCGCAACTTCGTCCTTCTATTTTGAAGCGTTCATTTCCAGTAACAGTTTGAATTTTTAGGTTTCACTCTATTTTCTCCTATATTGATAGATGTATTTGGAACTCTAAATCCAACACGGTTTGTGCTAGCTTCTTGAAACTTGACACAATAAAGTAGTTTCACGTTCTGTCTCTATGCTTTGTTTCCTCTCGATGTAGCCCTTAGCAGTGACTGGCGAGAAACACTTTCATGGAAACGGGTTGCCAAGCGTCCAAAAATTACGAATCTCCAGAAATCTCAGCAAATATTTTGTCACCCAAACTGGATGATACTTTCAGGTAATGATCAGTACACTAAGCTGACTTGGTTCCCCAAATTTCATTCTTCTATGTTGAAGCGTTCGTTTCCAGTAACAGTTTGAATTTTTAGGTTTCACTCTGTTTTCTCCTATATTGATAGATGTATTTGGAACTCTAAATCCAACACGGTTTGTGCTAGCTTCTTGAAACTTGACACAATAATGTAGTTTCACGTTCTATCTCTATGTTTTGTTTCCTCTTGATGTAGCCCTAAGCAGTGACTGGCGAGAAACACTTCCATATAAAGGGGTTGCCAAGCGTCCAAAAATTACGAATCTCCAGAAATCTCAGCAAATATTTTTTCACCCAAACTGGATGATACTTTCAGGTAATGATCAGTACACTAAGCTGACATGGTTCCGCAAATTTAATTCTTCTATGTCGAAGCGTTCGTTTCCAGTAACAGTTTGAATTTTTCGGTTTCACTCTGTTTTCTCCTATATTGATACACGTATTTGGAACTCTAAATACAACACGGTTTGTGCTAGCTTCTTGAAACTTGACACAATAATGTAGTTTCACGTTCTATCTCTATGTTTTGTTTCCTCTTGATGTAGCCCTAAGCAGTGACTGGCGAGAAACACTTCCATATAAAGGGGTTGCCAAGCGTCCAAAAATGACGAATCTCCAGAAATCTCAGCAAATATTTTTTCACCCAAACTGGATGATACTTTCAGGTAATGATCAGTACACTAACCTGACTTGGTTCACCAAATTTCGTTCTTCTATGTTGTAGCGTTCGTTTCTAGTAACAGTTTGAATTTTTAGGTTTCACTCTGTTTTCTCCTATATTGATAGATGTATTTGGAACTCTAAATCCAACACGGTTTGTGCTAGCTTCTTGAAACTTGACACAATAATGTAGTTTCACGTTCTATCTCTATGTTTTGTTTCCTCTTGATGTAGCCCTAAGCAGTGACTGGCGAGAAACACTTCCATATAAAGGGGTTGCCAAGCGTCCAAAAATTACGAATCTCCAGAAATCTCAGCAAATATTTTTTCACCCAAACTGGATGATACTTTCAGGTAATGATCAGTACACTAAGGCGACTTGGTTCCCCAAATTTCATTCTTCTATGTTGAAGCGTTCGTTTCCAGTAACAGTTTGAATTTTTAGGTTTCACACTTTTTCTCCTATATTGATAGATGTATTTGGAACTCTAAATCCAACACGGTTTGTGCTAGCTTCTTGAAACTTGACACAATAAAGTAGTTTCACGTTCTATCTCTATGTTTTGTTTCCTCTTGATGTAGCCCTAAGCAGTGACTGGCGAGAAACACTTTCATGGAAAGGGGTTGCCAAGCGTCCAAAAATTACGAATCTCCAGAAATCTCAGCAAATATTTTTTCACCCAAACTTGATGATAGTTTCAGGTAATGATCAGTACACTAAGGCGACTTGGTTCCCGAAACTTCGTTCTTCTATGTTGAAGCGTTCATTTCCAGTAATAGTTTGAATTTTTAGGTTTCATTCTGTTTTCTCCTATATTGATAGATGTATTTGGAACTCTAAATCCAACACGGTTTGTGCTAGCTTCTTGAAACTTGACACAATAAAGTAGTTTCACGTTCTGTCTCTATGTTTTGTTTCCTCTTGATGTAGCCCTTAGCAGTGACTGGGAGAAACACTTTCATGGAAACGGGTTGCCTAGCGTCCAAAAATTACGAATCTCCAGAAATCTCAGCAAATATTTTTTCACCCAAACTGGATGATACTTTCAGGTAATGATCAGTACACTAAGCTGACTTGGTTCCCCAAATTTAATTCTTCTATGTTGAAGCGTTCGTTTCCAGTAACAGTTTGAATTTTTAGGTTTCACTCTGTTTTCTCCTATATTGATAGATGTATTTGGAACTCTAAATCCAACACGGTTTGTGCTAGCTTCTTGAAACTTGACACAATAATGTAGTTTCACGTTCTATCTCTATGTTTTGTTTCCTCTTGATGTAGCCCTAAGCAGTGACTGGCGAGAAACACTTCCATATAAAGGGGTTGCCAAGCGTTCAAAAATTACGAATCTCCAGAAATCTCAGCAAATATTTTTTCACCCAAACTGGATGATACTCTCAGGTTATGATCAGTACACTAAGCCCACTGGTTCACCAAATTTCGTTCTTCTATGTTGAAGCGTTCGTTTCCAGTAACAGTTTGAATTTTTCGGTTTCACTCTGTTTTCTCCTATATTGATAGAAGTATTTGGAACTCTAAATACAACACGGTTTGTGCTAGCTTCTTGAAACTTGACAAAATAATGTAGTTTCATGTTCTATCTCTATGTTTTGTTTCCTCTTGATGTAGCCCTAAGCAGTGACTGGCGAGAAACACTTCCATATAAAGGGGTTGCCAAGCGTCCAAAAATGACGAATCTCCAGAAATCTCAGCAAATATTTTTTCACCCAAACTGGATGATACTTTCAGGTAATGATCAGTACACTAAGGCGACTTGGTTCCCGCAACTTCGTCCTTCTATGTTGAAGCGTTCATTTCCAGTAACAGTTTGAATTTTTAGGTTTCACTCTATTTTCTCCTATATTGATAGATGTATTTGGAACTCTAAATCCAACACGGTTTGTGCTAGTTTCTTGAAACTTGACACAATAAAGTAGTTTCACGTTCTGTCTCTATGTTTTGTTTCCTCTTGATGTAGCCCTTAGCAGTGACTGGCGAGAAACACTTTCATGGAAACGGGTTGCCAAGCGTCCAAAAATTACGAATCTCCAGAAATCTCAGCAAATATTTTGTCACCCAAACTGGATGATACTTTCAGGTAATGATCAGTACACTAAGCCCACTTGGTTCACCAAATTTCGTTCTTCTATGTTGAAGCGTTCGTTTCCAGTAACAGTTTGAATTTTTCGGTTTCACTCTGTTTTCTCCTATATTGATACACTTATTTGGAACTCTAAATACAACACGGTTTGTGCTAGCTTCTTGAAACTTGACACAATAATGTAGTTTCACGTTCTATCTCTATGTTTTGTTTCCTCTTGATGTAGCCCTAAGCAGTGACGGGCGAGAAACACTTCCATATAAAGGGGTTGCCAAGCGTCCAAAAATTACGAATCTCCAGAAATCTCAGCAAATATTTTTTCACCCAAACTGGATGATACTTTCAGGTAATGATCAGTACACTAAGGCGACTTGGTTCCCGCAACTTCGTCCTTCTATTTTGAAGCGTTCATTTCCAGTAACAGTTTGAATTTTTAGGTTTCACTCTATTTTCTCCTATATTGATAGATGTATTTGGAACTCTAAATCCAACACGGTTTGTGCTAGCTTCTTGAAACTTGACACAATAAAGTAGTTTCACGTTCTATCTCTATGTTTTGTTTCCTCTTGATGTAGCCCTAAGCAGTGACTGGCGAGAAACACTTTCAGGGAAAGGGGTTGCCAAGCGTCCAAAAATTACGAATCTCCAGAAATCTCAGCAAATATTTTTTCACCCAAACTGGATGATACTTTCAGGTAATGATCAGTACACTAAGGCGACTTGGTTCCCGAAACTTCGTTCTTCTATGTTGAAGCGTTCATTTCCAGTAACAGTTTGAATTTTTAGGTTTCATTCTGTTTTCTCCTATTTTGATAGATGTATTTGGAACTCTAAATCCAACACGGTTTGTGCTAGCTTCTTGAAACTTGACACAATAAAGTAGTTTCACGTTCTGTCTCTATGTTTTGTTTCCTCTTGATGTAGCCCTTAGCAGTGACTGGGAGAAACACTTTCATGGAAACGGGTTGCCAAGCGTCCAAAAATTACGAATCTCCAGAAATCTCAGCAAATATTTTTTCACCCAAACTGGATGATACTTTCAGGTAATGATCAGTACACTAAGCTGACTTGGTTCCCCAAATTTCATTCTTCTATGTTGAAGCGTTCGTTTCCAGTAACAGTTTGAATTTTTAGGTTTCACTCTGTTTTCTCCTATATTGATAGATGTATTTGGAACTCTAAATCCAACACGGTTTGTGCTAGCTTCTTGAAACTTGACACAATAATGTAGTTTCACGTTCTATCTCTATGTTTTGTTTCCTCTTGATGTAGCCCTAAGCAGTGACTGGCGAGAAACACTTCCATATAAAGGGGTTGCCAAGCGTCCAAAAATTACGAATCTCCAGAAATCTCAGCAAATATTTTTTCACCCAAACTGGATGATACTCTCAGGTTATGATCAGTACACTAAGCCCACTGGTTCACCAAATTTCGTTCTTCTATGTTGAAGCGTTCGTTTCCAGTAACAGTTTGAATTTTTCGGTTTCACTCTGTTTTCTCCTATATTGATAGAAGTATTTGGAACTCTAAATACAACACGGTTTGTGCTAGCTTCTTGAAACTTGACAAAATAATGTAGTTTCATGTTCTATCTCTATGTTTTGTTTCCTCTTGATGTAGCCCTAAGCAGTGACTGGCGAGAAACACTTCCATATAAAGGGGTTGCCAAGCGTCCAAAAATTACGAATCTCCAGAAATCTCAGCAAATATTTTTTCACCCAAACTGGATGATACTTTCAGGTAATGATCAGTACACTAAGGAGACTTGGTTCCCGCAACTTCGTCCTTCTATGTTGAAGCGTTCATTTCCAGTAACAGTTTGAATTTTTAGGTTTCACTCTATTTTCTCCTATATTGATAGATGTATTTGGAACTCTAAATCCAACACGGTTTGTGCTAGTTTCTTGAAACTTGACACAATAAAGTAGCTTCACGTTCTGTCTCTATGTTTTGTTTCCTCTTGATGTAGCCCTTAGCAGTGACTGGCGAGAAACACTTTCATGGAAACGGGTTGCCAAGCGTCCAAAAATTACGAATCTCCAGAAATCTCAGCAAATATTTTTTCACCCAAACTGGATGATACTTTCAGGTAATGATCAGTACACTAAGCTGACTTGGTTCCCCAAATTTCATTCTTCTATGTTGAAGCGTTCGTTTCCAGTAACAGTTTGAATTTTTCGGTTTCACTCTGTTTTCTCCTATATTGATAGAAGTATTTGGAACTCTAATTACAACACGGTTTGTGCTAGCTTCTTGAAACTTGACACAATAATGTAGTTTCACGTTCTATCTCTATGTTTTGTTTCCTCTTGATGTAGCCCTAAGCAGTGACTGGCGAGAAACACTTCCATATAAAGGGGTTGCCAAGAGTCCAAAAATGACGAATCTCCAGAAATCTCAGCAAATATTTTTTCACCCAAACTGGATGATACTTTCAGGTAATGATCAGTACACTAAGCTGACTTGGTTCACCAAATTTCGTTCTTCTATGTTGTAGCGTTCGTTTCCAGTAACAGTTTGAATTTTTAGGTTTCACTCTGTTTTCTCCTATATTGATAGATGTATTTGGAACTCTAAATCCAACACGGTTTGTGCTAGCTTCTTGAAACTTGACACAATAATGTAGTTTCACGTTCTATCTCTATGTTTTGTTTCATCTTGATGTAGCCCTAAGCAGTGACGGGCGAGAAACACTTCCATATAAAGGGGTTGCCAAGCGTCCAAAAATTACGAATCTCCAGAAATCTCAGCAAATATTTTTTCACCCAAACTGGATGATACTTTCAGGTAATGATCAGTACACTAAGCTGACTTGGTTCACCAAATTTCGTTCTTCTATGTTGTAGCGTTCGTTTCCAGTAACAGTTTGAATTTTTAGGTTTCACTCTGTTTTCTCCTATATTGATAGATGTATTTGGAACTCTAAATCCAACACGATTTGTGCTAGCTTCTTGAAACTTGACACAATAATGTAGTTTCACGTTCTATCTCTATGTTTTGTTTCCTCTTGATGTAGCCCTAAGCAGTGACTGGCGAGAAACACTTCCATATAAAGGGGTTGCCAAGCGTCCAAAAATTACGAATCTCCAGAAATCTCAGCAAATATTTTTTCACCCAAACTGGATGATACTTTCAGGTAATGATCAGTACACTAAGGCGACTTGGTTCCCGCAACTTCGTCCTTCTATTTTGAAGCGTTCATTTCCAGTAACAGTTTGAATTTTTAGGTTTCACTCTATTTTCTCCTATATTGATAGATGTATTTGGAACTCTAAATCCAACACGGTTTGTGCTAGCTTCTTGAAACTTGACACAATAAAGTAGTTTCACGTTCTATCTCTATGTTTTGTTTCCTCTTGATGTAGCCCTAAGCAGTGACTGGCGAGAAACACTTTCATGGAAAGGGGTTGCCAAGCGTCCAAAAATTACGAATCTCCAGAAATCTCAGCAAATATTTTTTCACCCAAACTGGATGATACTTTCAGGTAATGATCAGTACACTAAGGCGACTTGGTTCCCGAAACTTCGTTCTTCTATGTTGAAGCGTTCATTTCCAGTAACAGTTTGAATTTTTAGGTTTCATTCTGTTTTCTCCTATTTTGATAGATGTATTTGGAACTCTAAATCCAACACGGTTTGTGCTAGCTTCTTGAAACTTGACACAATAAAGTAGTTTCACGTTCTGTCTCTATGTTTTGTTTCCTCTTGATGTAGCCCTTAGCAGTGACTGGGAGAAACACTTTCATGGAAACGGGTTGCCAAGCGTCCAAAAATTACGAATCTCCAGAAATCTCAGCAAATATTTTTTCACCCAAACTGGATGATACTTTCAGGTAATGATCAGTACACTAAGCTGACTTGGTTCCCCAAATTTCATTCTTCTATGTTGAAGCGTTCGTTTCCAGTAACAGTTTGAATTTTTAGGTTTCACTCTGTTTTCTCCTATATTGATAGATGTATTTGGAACTCTAAATCCAACACGGTTTGTGGTAGCTTCTTGAAACTTGACACAATAATGTAGTTTCACGTTCTATCTCTATGTTTTGTTTCCTCTTGATGTAGCCCTAAGCAGTGACTGGCGAGAAACACTTCCATATAAAGGGGTTGCCAAGCGTCCAAAAATTACGAATCTCCAGAAATCTCAGCAAATATTTTTTCACCCAAACTGGATGATACTCTCAGGTTATGATCAGTACACTAAGCCCACTGGTTCACCAAATTTCGTTCTTCTATGTTGAAGCGTTCGTTTCCAGTAACAGTTTGAATTTTTCGGTTTCACTCTGTTTTCTCCTATATTGATAGAAGTATTTGGAACTCTAAATACAACACGGTTTGTGCTAGCTTCTTGAAACTTGACAAAATAATGTAGTTTCATGTTCTATCTCTATGTTTTGTTTCCTCTTGATGTAGCCCTAAGCAGTGACTGGCGAGAAACACTTCCATATAAAGGGGTTGCCAAGCGTCCAAAAATTACGAATCTCCAGAAATCTCAGCAAATATTTTTTCACCCAAACTGGATGATACTTTCAGGTAATGATCAGTACACTAAGGAGACTTGGTTCCCGCAACTTCGTCCTTCTATGTTGAAGCGTTCATTTCCAGTAACAGTTTGAATTTTTAGGTTTCACTCTATTTTCTCCTATATTGATAGATGTATTTGGAACTCTAAATCCAACACGGTTTGTGCTAGTTTCTTGAAACTTGACACAATAAAGTAGCTTCACGTTCTGTCTCTATGTTTTGTTTCCTCTTGATGTAGCCCTTAGCAGTGACTGGCGAGAAACACTTTCATGGAAACGGGTTGCCTAGCGTCCAAAAATTACGAATCTCCAGAAATCTCAGCAAATATTTTTTCACCCAAACTGGATGATACTTTCAGGTAATGATCAGTACACTAAGCTGACTTGGTTCCCCAAATTTCATTCTTCTATGTTGAAGCGTTCGTTTCCAGTAACAGTTTGAATTTTTCGGTTTCACTCTGTTTTCTCCTATATTGATAGAAGTATTTGGAACTCTAAATACAACACGGTTTGTGCTAGCTTCTTGAAACTTGACACAATAATGTAGTTTCACGTTCTATCTCTATGTTTTGTTTCCTCTTGATGTAGCCCTAAGCAGTGACTGGCGAGAAACACTTCCATATAAAGGGGTTGCCAAGAGTCCAAAAATGACGAATCTCCAGAAATCTCAGCAAATATTTTTTCACCCAAACTGGATGATACTTTCAGGTAATGATCAGTACACTAAGCTGACTTGGTTCACCAAATTTCGTTCTTCTATGTTGTAGCGTTCGTTTCCAGTAACAGTTTGAATTTTTAGGTTTCACTCTGTTTTCTCCTATATTGATAGATGTATTTGGAACTCTAAATCCAACACGGTTTGTGCTAGCTTCTTGAAACTTGACACAATAATGTAGTTTCACGTTCTATCTCTATGTTTTGTTTCCTCTTGATGTAGCCCTAAGCAGTGACTGGCGAGAAACACTTCCATATAAAGGGGTTGCCAAGCGTCCAAAAATTACGAATCTCCATAAATCTCAGCAAATATTTTTTCACCCAAACCGGATGATACTTTCAGGTAATGATCAGTACACTAAGCCCACTTGGTTCACCAAATTTCGTTCTTCTATGTTGAAGCGTTCGTTTCCAGTAACAGTTTGAATTTTTAGGTTTCACACTTTTTCTCCTATATTGATAGATGTATTTGGAACTCTAAATCCAACACGGTTTGTGCTAGCTTCTTGAAACTTGACAAAATAATGTAGTTTCATGTTCTATCTCTATGTTTTGTTTCCTATTGATGTAGCCCTAAGCAGTGACTGGCGAGAAACACTTCCATATAAAGGGGTTGCCAAGCGTCCAAAAATGACGAATCTCCAGAAATCTCAGCAAATATTTTTTCACCCAGACTGGATGATACTTTCAGGTAATGATCAGTACACTAAGCTGACTTGGTTCACCAAATTTCGTTCTTCTATGTTGTAGCGTTCGTTTCCAGTAGCAGTTTGAATTTTTAGGTTTCACTCTGTTTTCTCCTATATTGATAGATGTATTTGGAACTCTAAATCCAACACGGTTTGTGCTAGCTTCTTGAAACTTGACACAATAATGTAGTTTCAAGTTCTATCTCTATGTTTTGTTTCCACTTGATGTAGCCCTAAGCAGTGACTGGCGAGAAACACTTCCATATAAAGGGGTTGCCAAGCGTCCAAAAATTACGAATCTCCAGAAATCTCAGCAAATATTTTTTCACACAAACTGGATGATACTTTCAGGTAATGATCAGTACAGTAAGGCGACTTGGTTCCCGCAACTTCGTCCTTCTATTTTGAAGCGTTCATTTCCAGTAACAGTTTGAATTTTTAGGTTTTATTCTGTTTTCTCCTATATTGATAGATGTATTTGGAACTCTAAATCCAACACGGTTTGTGCTAGCTTCTTGAAACTTGACACAATAATGTAGTTTCACGTTCTATCTCTATGTTTTGTTTCCTCTTGATGTAGCCCTAAGCAGTGACTGGCGAGAAACACTTCCATATAAAGGGGTTGCCAAGCGTCCAAAAATTACGAATCTCCAGAAATCTCAGCAAATATTTTTTCACCCAAACCGGATGATACTTTCAGGTAATGATCAGTACACTAAGCCCACTTGGTTCACCAAATTTCGTTCTTCTATGTTGAAGCGTTCGTTTCCAGTAACAGTTTGAATTTTTCGGTTTCACTCTGTTTTCTCCTATATTGACAGATGTATTTGGAACTCTAAATCCAACACGGTTTGTGCTAGCTTCTGGAAACTTGACAAAATAATGTAGTTTCATGTTCTATCTCTATGTTTTGTTTCCTCTTGATGTAGCCCTAAGCAGTGACTGGCGAGAAACACTTCCATATAAAGGGGTTGCCAAGCGTCCAAAAATTACGAATCTCCAGAAATCTCAGCAAATATTTTTTCACCCAAACTGGATGATACTTTCAGGTAATGATCAGTACACTAAGCTGACTTGGTTCACCAAATTTCGTTCTTCTATGTTGTAGCGTTCGTTTCCAGTAGCAGTTTGAATTTTTAGGTTTCACTCTGTTTTCTCCTATATTGATAGATGTATTTGGAACTCTAAATCCAACACGGTTTGTGCTAGCTTCTTGAAACTTGACACAATAATGTAGTTTCAAGTTCTATCTCTATGTTTTGTTTCCACTTGATGTAGCCCTAAGCAGTGACTGGCGAGAAACACTTCCATATAAAGGGGTTGCCAAGCGTCCAAAAATTACGAATCTCCAGAAATCTCAGCAAATATTTTTTCACCCAAACTTGACGATAGTTTCAGGTAATGATCAGTACACTAAGGCGACTTGGTTCCCGAAACTTCGTTCTTCTATGTTGAAGCGTTCATTTCCAGTAACAGTTTGAATTTTTAGGTGTCATTCTGTTTTCTCCTATATTGATAGATGTATTTGGAACTCTAAATCCAACACGGTTTGTGCTAGCTTCTTGAAACTTGACACAATAAAGTAGTTTCACATTCTGTCTCTATGTTTTGTTTCCTCTTGATGTAGCCCTAAGCAGTGACTGGCGAGAAACACTTTCATGGAAACGGGTTGCCAAGCGTCCAAAAATTACGAATCTCCAGAAATCTCAGCAAATATTTTTTCACCCAAACTGGATGATACTTTCAGGTAATGATCAGTACACTAAGCTGACTTGGTTCACCAAATTTCGTTCTTCTATGTTGTAGCGTTCGTTTCCAGTAACAGTTTGAATTTTTAGGTTTCACTCTGTTTTCTCCTATATTGATAGAAGTATTTGGAACTCTAAATACAACACGGTTTGTGCTAGCTTCTTGAAACTTGACACAATAATGTAGTTTCACGTTCTATCTCTATGTTTTGTTTCCTCTTGATGTAGCCCTAAGCAGTGACTGGCGAGAAACACTTCCATATAAAGGGGTTGCCAAGCGTCCAAAAATTACGAATCTCCAGAAATCTCAGCAAATATTTTTTCACCCAAACTGGATGATACTTTCAGGTAATGATCAGTACACTAAGCTGACTTGGTTCACCAAATTTCGTTCTTCTATGTTGTAGCGTTCGTTTCCAGTAACAGTTTGAATTTTTAGGTTTCACTCTGTTTTTTCCTATATTGATAGATGTATTTGGAACTCTAAATCCAACACGGTTTGTGCTAGCATCTTGAAACATGACACAATAATGTAGTTTCAGGTTCTATCTCTATGTTTTGTTTCCTCTTGATGTAGCCCTAAGCAGTGACTGGCGAGAAACACTTCCATATAAAGGGGTTGCCAAGCGTCCAAAAATTACGAATCTCCAGAAATCTCAGCAAATATTTTTTCACCCAAACTGGATGATACTTTCAGGTAATGATCAGTACACTAAGCTGACTTGGTTCACCAAATTTCGTTCTTCTATGTTGTAGCGTTCGTTTCCAGGAACAGTTTGAATTTTTAGGTTTCACTCTGTTTTCTCCTATATTGATAGATGTATTTGGAACTCTAAATACAACACGGTTTGTGCTAGCTTCTTGAAACTTGACACAATAAAGTAGTTTCACGTTCTATCTCCATGTTTTGTTTCCTCTTGATGTAGCCCTAAGCAGTGACTGGCGAGAAACACTTTCATGGAAAGGGTTTGCCAAGCTTCCAAAAATTACGAGTCTCCAGAAATCTCAGCAAATATTTTTACATCCAAACTGGATGATACTTTCAGGTAATGATCAGTACACTAAGGCGACTTGGTTCCCGCAACTTCGTCCTTCTATGTTGAAGCGTTCATTTCCAGTAACAGTTTGAATTTTTAGGTTTCATTCTGTTTTCTCCTATATTGATAGATGTATTTGGAACTCTAAATACAACACGGTTTGTGCTAGCTTCTTGAAACTTGACACAATAAAGTATTTTCACGTTCTATCTCCATGTTTTTTTTCCTCTTGATGTAGCCCTAAGCAGTGACTGGCGAGAAACACTTTCATGGAAAGTGGTTGCCAAGCTTCCAAAAATTACGAGTCTCCAGAAATCTCAGCAAATATTTTTTCATCCAAACTGGATGATACTTTCAGGTAATGATCAGTACACTAAGGCGACTTGGTTCCCGCAACTTCGTCCTTCTATGTTGAAGCGTTCATTTCCAGTAACAGTTTGAATTTTTAGTTTTCACTCTATTTTCACCTATATTGATAGATGTATTTGGAACTCTAAATCCAACACGGTTTGTGCTAGCTTCTTGAAACTTGACACTATAATGTAGTTTCACGTTCTATCTCTATGTTTTGTTTCCTCTTGATGTAGCCCTAAGCAGCGACTGGCGAGAAACACTTCCATATAAAGGGATTGCCAAGCGTCCAAATATTACGAATCTCCAGAAATCTCAGCAAATATATTTTCACCCAAACTGGATGATACTTTCAGGTAATGATCAGTACACTAAGCTGACTTGGTTCCCCAAATTTCATTCTTCTATGTTGAAGCGTTCGTTTCCATTAACAGTTTGAATTTTTAGGTTTCACTCTGTTTTCTCCTATATTGATAGATGTATTTGGAACTCTAAATCCAACACGGTTTGTGCTAGCTTCTTGAAACTTGACACAATAATGTAGTTTCACGTTCTATCTCTATGTTTTGTTTCCTCTTGATGTAGCCCTAAGCAGTGACTGGCGAGAAACACTTCCATATAAAGGGGTTGCCAAGCGTCCAAAAATTACGAATCTCCAGAAATCTCAGCAAATATTTTTTCACCCAAACTGGATGATACTTTCAGGTAATGATCAGTAAACTAAGGCGACTTGGTTCCCGAAACTTCGTTCTTCTATGTTGAAGCGTTCATTTCCAGTAACAGTTTGAATTTTTAGGTGTCATTCTGTTTTCTCCTATATTGATAGATGTATTTGGAACTCTAAATCCAACACGGTTTGTGCTAGCTTCTTGAAACTTGACACAATAAAGTAGTTTCACGTTCTGTCTCTATGTTTTGTTTCCTCTTGATGTAGCCCTAAGCAGTGACTGGCGAGAAACACTTTCATGGAAACGGGTTGCCAAGCGTCCAAAAATTACGAATCTCCAGAAATCTCAGCAAATATTTTTTCACCCAAACTGGATGATACTTTCAGGTAATGATCAGTACACTAAGGCGACTTGGTTCCCGCAACTTCGTCCTTCTATTTTGAAGCGTTCATTTCCAGTGACAGTTTGAATTTTTAGGTTTCACTCTATTTTCTCCTATATTGATAGATGTATTTGGAACTCTAAATCCAACACGGTTTGTGCTAGCTTCTTGAAACTTGACACAATAAAGTAGTTTCACGTTCTGTCTCTATGTTTTGTTTCCTCTTGATGTAGCCCTTAGCAGTGACTGGCGAGAAACACTTTCATGGAAACGGGTTGCCAAGCGTCCAAAAATTACGAATCTCCAGAAATCTCAGCAAATATTTTTTCACCCAAACTGGATGATACTTTCATGTAATGATCAGTACACTAAGCTGACTTGGTTCCCCAAATTTCATTCTTCTATGTTGAAGCGTTCGTTTCCAGTAACAGTTTGAATTTTTAGGTTTCACTCTGTTTTCTCCTATATTGATAGATGTATTTGGAACTCTAAATCCAACACGGTTTGTGCTAGCTTCTTGAAACTTGAAAATATAATGTAGTTTCATGTTCTATCTCTATGTTTTGTTACCTCTTGATGTAGCCCTAAGCAGTGACTGGCGAGTACACTTCCATATAAAGGGGTTGCCAAGCGTCCAAAAATTACGAATCTCCAGAAATCTCAGCAAATATTTTTTCACCCAAACTAGATGATACTTTCAGGTAATGATCAGTACACTAAGGCGACTTGGTTCCCTCAACTTCGTCCTTCTATTTTGAAGCATTCATTTCCAGTAACAGTTTGAATTTTTAGGTTTCACTCTGTTTTCTCCTATATTGATAGATGTATTTGGAACTCTAAATCCAACACGGTTTGTGCTAGCTTCTTGAAACTTGACACAATAAAGTAGTTTCACGTTATGTCTCTATGTTTTGTTTCCTCTTGATGTAGCCCTTAGCAGTGACGGGCGAGAAACACTTTCATGGAAACGGGTTGCCAAGCGTCCAAAAATTACGAATCTCCAGAAATCTCAGCAAATATTTTTTCACCCAAACTGGATGATACTTTCAGGTAATGATCAGTACACTAAGCCCACTTGGTTCACCAAATTTCGTTCTTTTATGTTGAAGCGTTCGTTTCCAGTAACAGTTTTAATTTTTTGGTTTCACTCTGTTTTCTCCTATATTGATAGATGTATTTGGAACTCTAAATCCAACACGGTTTGTGCTAGCTTCTTGAAACTTGACACAATAATGTAGTTTCACGTTCTATCTCTATGTTTTGTTTGCTCTTGATGTAGCCCTAAGCAGTGACTGGCGAGAAACACTTCCATATAAAGGGGTTGCCAAGCGTCCAAAAATTACGAATCTCCAGAAATCTCAGCAAATATTTTTTCACCCAAACTGGATGATACTTTCAGGTAATGATCAGTACACTAAGCCCACTTGGTTCACCAAATTTCGTTCTTTTATGTTGAAGCGTTCGTTTCCAGTAACAGTTTTAATTTTTTGGTTTCACTCTGTTTTCTCCTATATTGATACACGTATTTGGAACTCTAAATACAACACGGTTTGTGCTAGCTTCTTGAAACTTGACACAATAATGTAGTTTCACGTTCTATCTCTATGTTTTGTTTCCTCTTGATGTAGCCCTAAGCAGTGACTGGCGAGAAACACTTCCATATAAAGGGGTTGCCAAGCGTCCAAAAATGACGAATCTCCAGAAATCTCAGCAAATATTTTTTCACCCAAACTGGATGATACTTTCCGGTAATGATCAGTACACTAAGGCGACTTGGTTCCCCAAATTTCGTTCTTCTATGTTGTAGCGTTCGTTTCCAGTAACAGTTTGAATTTTTAGGTTTCACTCTGTTTTCTCCTATATTGATAGATGTATTTGGAACTCTAAATCCAACACGGTTTGTGCTAGCTTCTTGAAACTTGACACAATAATGTAGTTTCACGTTCTATCTCTATGTTTTGTTTCCTCTTGATGTAGCCCTAAGCAGTGAGTGGCGAGAAACACTTTCATGGAAAGGGGTTGCCAAGCGTCCAAAAAATACGAATCTCCAGAAATCTCAGCAAATATTTTTTCACCCAAACTGAATGATACTTTCAGGTAATGATCAGTACACTAAGCTGACTTGGTTCCCCAAATTTCATTCTTCTATGTTGAAGCGTTCGTTTCCAGTAACAGTTTGAATTTTTAGGTTTCACTCTGTTTTCTCCTATATTGATAGATGTATTTGGAACTCTAAATCCAACAAGGTTTGTGCTAGATTCTTGAAACTTGACACAATAATGTAGTTCCATGTTCTATCTCTATGTTTTGTTTCCTCTTGATGTAGCCCTAAGCAGTGGCTGGCGAGAAACACTTCCATATAAAGGGGTTGCCAAGCGTCCAAAAAATACGAATCTCCAGAAATCTCAGCAAATATTTTTTCACCCAAACTGGATGATACTTTCAGGTAATGATCAGTACACTAAGCTGACTTGGTTCCCCAAATTTCATTCTTCTATGTTGAAGCGTTCGTTTCCAGTAACAGTTTGAATTTTTAGGTTTCACTCTGTTTTCTCCTATATTGATAGATGTATTTGGAACTCTAAATCCAACACGGTTTGTGCTAGATTCTTGAAACTTGACACAATAATGTAGTTTCACGTTCTATCTCTATGTTTTGTTTCCTCTTGATGTAGCCCTAAGCAGTGACTGGGAGAAACACTTTCATGGAAACGGGTTGCCAAGCGTCCAAAAATTACGAATCTCCAGAAATCTCAGCAAATATTTTTTCACCCAAACTGGATGATACTTTCAGGTAATGATCAGTACACTAAGCCCACTTGGTTCAACAAATTTCGTTCTTCTATGTTGAAGCGTTCGTTTCCAGTAACAGTTTGAATTTTTCGGTTTCACTCTGTTTTCTCCTATATTGATAGACGTATTTGGAACTCTAAATACAACACGGTTTGTGCTAGCTTCTTGAAACTTGACACAATAATGTAGTTTCACGTTCTATCTCTATGTTTTGTTTCCTCTTGATGTAGTCCTAAGCAGTGACTGGCGAGAAACACTTCCATATAAAGGGGTTGCCAAGCGTCCAAAAATGACGAATCTCCAGAAATCTCAGCAAATATTTTTTCACCCAAACTGGATGACACTTTCAGGTAATGATCAGTACACTAAGCTGACTTGGTTCACCAAATTTCGTTCTTCTATGTTGTAGCGTTCGTTTCCAGTAACAGTTTGAATTTTTAGGTTTCACTCTGTTTTCTCCTATATTGATAGATGTATTTGGAACTCTAAATCCAACACGGTTTGTGCTAGCTTCTTGAAACTTGACACAATAATGTAGTTTCACGTTCTATCTCTATGTTTTGTTTCCTCTTGATGTAGCCCTAAGCAGTGACTGGCGAGAAACACTTCCATATAAAGGGGTTGCCAAGCGTCCAAAAATGACGAATCTCCAGAAATCTCAGCAAATATTTTTTCACCCAAACTGGATGATACTTTCAGGTAATGATCAGTACACTAAGGCGACTTGGTTCCCCAAATTTCATTCTTCTATGTTGAAGCGTTCGTTTCCAGTAACAGTTTGAATTTTTAGGTTTCACTCTGTTTTCTCCTATATTGATAGATGTATTTGGAACTCTAAATCCAACACGGTTTGTGCTAGCTTCTTGAAACTTGACACAATAAAGTAGTTTCACGTTCTATCTCTATGTTTTGTTTCCTCTTGATGTAGCCCTAAGCAGTGACTGGCGAGAAACACTTTCATGGAAAGGGGTTGCCAAGCATCCAAAAATTACGAATCTACAGAAATCTCAGCAAATATTTTTTCACCCAAACTTGATGATAGTTTCAGGTAATGATCAGTACACTAAGGCGACTTGGTTCCCGAAACTTCGTCCTTCTATGTTGAAGCGTTCATTTCCAGTAACAGTTTGAATTTTTAGGTTTCATTCTGTTTTCTCCTATATTGATAGATGTATTTGGAACTCTAAATCCAACACGGTTTGTGCTAGCTTCTTGAAACTTGACACAATAAAGTAGTTTCACGTTCTGTCTCTATGTTTTGTTTCCTCTTGATGTAGCCCTTAGCAGTGACTGGGAGAAACACTTTCATGGAAACGGGTTGCCAAGCGTCCAAAAATTACGAATCTCCGGAAATCTCAGCAAATATTTTTTCACCCAAACTGGATGATACTTTCAGGTAATGATCAGTACACTAAGGCGACTTGGTTCCCGCAACTTCGTCCTTCTATTTTGAAGCGTTCATTTCCAGTAACAGTTTGAATTTTTAGGTTTCACTCTATTTTCTCCTATATTGATAGATGTATTTGGAACTCTAAATCCAACACGGTTTGTGCTAGCTTCTTGAAACTTGACACAATAAAGTAGTTTCACGTTCTGTCTCTATGTTTTGTTTCCTCTTGATGTAGCCCTTAGCAGTGACTGGCGAGAAACACTTTCATGGAAACGGGTTGCCAAGCGTCCAAAAATTACGAATCTCCAGAAATCTCAGCAAATATTTTTTCACCCAAACTGGATGATACTTTCAGGTAATGATCAGTACACTAAGCTGACTTGGTTCACCAAATTTCGTTCTTCTATGTTGTAGCGCTCGTTTCCAGTAACAGTTTGAATTTTTAGGTTTCACTCTGTTTTCTCCTATATTGATAGATGTATTTGGAACTCTAAATCCAACACGGTTTGTGCTAGCTTCTTGAAACTTGACACAATAAAGTAGTTTCACGTTCTATCTCTATGTTTTGTTTCCTCTTGATGTAGCCCTAAGCAGTGACTGGCGAGAAACACTTTCATGGAAAGGGGTTGCCAAGCGTCCAAAAATTACGAATCTCCAGAAATCTCAGCAAATATTTTTTCACCCAAACTTGATGATAGTTTCAGGTAATGATCAGTACACTAAGGCGACTTGGTTCCCGAAACTTCGTTCTTCTATGTTGAAGCGTTCATTTCCAGTAACAGTTTGAATTTTTAGGTTTCACTCTGTTTTCTCGTATATTGATAGATGTATTTGGAACTCTAAATCCAACACGGTTTGTGCTAGCTTCTTGAAACTTGACACAATAAAGTAGTTTCACGTTCTGTCTCTATGTTTTGTTTCCTCTTGATGTAGCCCTTAGCAGTGACTGGGAGAAACACTTTCATGGAAACGGGTTGCCAAGCGTCCAAAAATTACGAATCTCCAGAAATCTCAGCAAATATTTTTTCACCCAAACTGGATGATACTTTCAGGTAATGATCAGTACACTAAGGCGACTTGGTTCCCGCAACTTCGTCCTTCTATTTTGAAGCGTTCGTTTCCAGTAACAGTTTGAATTGTTAGGTTTCACTCTGTTTTCTCCTATATTGATAGATGTATTTGGAACTCTAAATCCAACACGGTTTGTGCCAGATTCTTGAAACTTGACACAATAATGTAGTTCCATGTTCTATCTCTATGTTTTGTTTCCTCTTGATGTAGCCCTAAGCAGTGGCTGGCGAGAAACACTTCCATATAAAGGGGTTGCCAAGCGTCCAAAAATTACGAATCTCCAGAAATCTCAGCAAATATTTTTTCACCCAAACTGGATGATACTTTCAGGTAATGATCAGTACACTAAGCTGACTTGGTTCCCCAAATTTCATTCTTCTATGTTGAAGCGTTCGTTTCCAGTAACAGTTTGAATTTTTAGGTTTCACTCTGTTTTCTCCTATATTGATAGATGTATTTGGAACTCTAAATCCAACACGGATTGTGCTAGCTTCTTGAAACTTGACACAATAAAGTAGTTTCACGTTCTGTCTCTATGTTTTGTTTCCTCTTGATGTAGCCCTTAGCAGTGACTGGCGAGAAACACTTTCATGGAAACGGGTTGCCAAGCATCCAAAAATTACGAATCTCCAGAAATCTCAGCAAATATTTTTTCACCCAAACTGGATGATACTTTCAGGTAATGATCAGTACACTAAGCTGACTTGGTTCCCCAAATTTCATTCTTCTATGTTGAAGCGTTCGTTTCCAGTAACAGTTTGAATTTTTAGGTTTCACTCTGTTTTCTCCTATATTGATAGATGTATTTGGAACTCTAAATCCAACACGGTTTGTGTTAGATTCTTGAAACTTGACAAAATAATGTAGTTTCATGTTCTATCTCTATGTTTTGTTTCCTCTTGATGTAGCCCTAAGCAGTGGCTGGCGAGAAACACTTCCATATAAAGGGGTTGCCAAGCGTCCAAAAATTACGAATCTCCAGAAATCTCAGCAAATATTTTTTCACCCAAACTGGATGATACTTTCATGTAATGATCAGTACACTAAGCTGACTTGGTTCCCCAAATTTCATTCTTCTATGTTGAAGCGTTCGTTTCCAGTAACAGTTTGAATTTTTCGGTTTCACTCTGTTTTTTCCTATATTGATAGACGTATTTGGAACACTAAATACAACACGGTTTGTGCTAGCTTCTTGAAACTTGACACAATAATGTAGTTTCACGTTCTATCTCTATGTTTTGTTTCCTCTTGATGTAGCCCTAAGCAGTGACTGGCGAGAAACACTTCCATATAAAGGGGTTGCCAAGCGTCCAAAAATGACGAATCTCCAGAAATCTCAGCAAATATTTTTTCACCCAAACTGGATGATACTTTCAGGTAATGATCAGTACACTAAGCTGACTTGGTTCACCAAATTTCGTTCTTCTATGTTGTAGCGTTCGTTTCCAGTAACAGTTTGAATTTTTAGGTTTCACTCTGTTTTCTCCTATATTGATAGATGTATTTGGAACTCTAAATCCAACACGGTTTGTGCTAGCTTCTTGAAACTTGACACAATAATGTAGTTTCAAGTTCTATCTCTATGTTTTGTTTCCTCTTGATGTAGCCCTAAGCAGTGACTGGCGAGAAACACTTCCATATAAAGGGGTTGCCAAGCGTCCAAAAATTACGAATCTCCAGAAATCTCAGCAAATATTTTTTCACCCAAACTGGATGATACTTTCAGGTAATGATCAGTACACTAAGGCGACTTGGTTCCCCAAATTTCATTCTTCTATGTTGAAACGTTCGTTTCCAGTAACAGTTTGAATTTTTAGGTTTCACTCTGTTTTCTCCTATATTGATAGATGTATTTGGAACTCTAAATCCAACACGGTTTGTGCTAGCTTCTTGATACTTGACACAATAAAGTAGTTTCACGTTCTATCTCTATGTTTTGTTTCCTCTTGATGTAGCCCTAAGTAGTGACTGGCGAGAAACACTTTCATGGAAAGGGGTTGCCAAGCATCCAAAAATTACAAATCTCCAGAAATCTCAGCAAATATTTTTTCACACAAACTTGATGATAGTTTCAGGTAATGATCAGTACACTAAGGCGACTTGGTTCCCGAAACTTCGTTCTTCTATGTTGAAGCGTTCATTTCCAGTAACAGTTTGAATTTTTAGGTTTCATTCAGTTTTCTCCTATATTGATAGATGTATTTGGAACTCTAAATCCAACACGGTTTGTGCTAGCTTCTTGAAACTTGACACAATAAAGTAGTTTCACGTTCTGTCTCTATGTTTTGTTTCCTCTTGATGTAGCCCTTAGCAGTGACTGGGAGAAAAACTTTCATGGAAACGGGTTGCCAAGCGTCCAAAAATTACGAATCTCCAGAAATCTCAGCAAATATTTTTTCACCCAAACTGGATGATACTTTCAGGTAATGATCAGTAAACTAAGCTGACTTGGTTCCCCAATTTTCATTCTTCTATGTTGAAGCGTTCGTTTCCAGTAACAGTTTGAATTTTTAGGTTTCACTCTGTTTTCTCCTATATTGATAGATGTATTTGGAACTCTAAATCCAACACGGTTTGTGCTAGCTTCTTGAAACTTGACACAATAATGTAGTTTCACGTTCTATCTCTATGTTTTGTTTCCTCTTGATGTAGCCCTAAGCAGTGACTGGCGAGAAACACTTCCATATAAAGGGGTTGCCAAGCGTCCAAAAATTACGAATCTCCAGAAATCTCAGCAAATATTTTTTCACCCAAACTGGATGATACTTTCAGGTAATGATCAGTACACTAAGCCCACTTGGTTCACCAAATTTCGTTCTTCTATGTTGAAGCGTTCGTTTCCAGTAACAGTTTGAATTTTTCGGTTTCACTCTGTTTTCTCCTATATTGATAGATGTATTTGGAACTCTAAATACAACACGGTTTGTGCTAGATTCTTGAAACTTGACAAAATAATGTAGTTTCATGTTCTATCTCTATGTTTTGTTTCCTCTTGATGTAGCCCTAAGCAGTGGCTGGCGAGAAACACTTCCATATAAAGGGGTTGCCAAGCGTCCAAAAATTACGAATCTCCAGAAATCTCAGCAAATATTTTTTCACCCAAACTGGATGATACTTTCATGTAATGATCAGTACACTAAGCTGACTTGGTTCCCCAAATTTCATTCTTCTATGTTGAAGCGTTCGTTTCCAGTAACAGTTTGAATTTTTCGGTTTCACTCTGTTTTTTCCTATATTGATAGACGTATTTGGAACACTAAATACAACACGGTTTGTGCTAGCTTCTTGAAACTTGACACAATAATGTAGTTTCACGTTCTATCTCTATGTTTTGTTTCCTCTTGATGTAGCCCTAAGCAGTGACTGGCGAGAAACACTTCCATATAAAGGGGTTGCCAAGCGTCCAAAAATGACGAATCTCCAGAAATCTCAGCAAATATTTTTTCACCCAAACTGGATGATACTTTCAGGTAATGATCAGTACACTAAGCTGACTTGGTTCACCAAATTTCGTTCTTCTATGTTGTAGCGTTCGTTTCCAGTAACAGTTTGAATTTTTAGGTTTCACTCTGTTTTCTCCTATATTGATAGATGTATTTGGAACTCTAAATCCAACACGGTTTGTGCTAGCTTCTTGAAACTTGACACAATAATGTAGTTTCAAGTTCTATCTCTATGTTTTGTTTCCTCTTGATGTAGCCCTAAGCAGTGACTGGCGAGAAACACTTCCATATAAAGGGGTTGCCAAGCGTCCAAAAATTACGAATCTCCAGAAATCTCAGCAAATATTTTTTCACCCAAACTGGATGATACTTTCAGGTAATGATCAGTACACTAAGGCGACTTGGTTCCCCAAATTTCATTCTTCTATGTTGAAACGTTCGTTTCCAGTAACAGTTTGAATTTTTAGGTTTCACTCTGTTTTCTCCTATATTGATAGATGTATTTGGAACTCTAAATCCAACACGGTTTGTGCTAGCTTCTTGATACTTGACACAATAAAGTAGTTTCACGTTCTATCTCTATGTTTTGTTTCCTCTTGATGTAGCCCTAAGTAGTGACTGGCGAGAAACACTTTCATGGAAAGGGGTTGCCAAGCATCCAAAAATTACAAATCTCCAGAAATCTCAGCAAATATTTTTTCACACAAACTTGATGATAGTTTCAGGAAATGATCAGTACACTAAGGCGACTTGGTTCCCGAAACTTCGTTCTTCTATGTTGAAGCGTTCATTTCCAGTAACAGTTTGAATTTTTAGGTTTCATTCAGTTTTCTCCTATATTGATAGATGTATTTGGAACTCTAAATCCAACACGGTTTGTGCTAGCTTCTTGAAACTTGACACAATAAAGTAGTTTCACGTTCTGTCTCTATGTTTTGTTTCCTCTTGATGTAGCCCTTAGCAGTGACTGGGAGAAAAACTTTCATGGAAACGGGTTGCCAAGCGTCCAAAAATTACGAATCTCCAGAAATCTCAGCAAATATTTTTTCACCCAAACTGGATGATACTTTCAGGTAATGATCAGTAAACTAAGCTGACTTGGTTCCCCAATTTTCATTCTTCTATGTTGAAGCGTTCGTTTCCAGTAACAGTTTGAATTTTTAGGTTTCACTCTGTTTTCTCCTATATTGATAGATGTATTTGGAACTCTAAATCCAACACGGTTTGTGCTAGCTTCTTGAAACTTGACACAATAATGTAGTTTCACGTTCTATCTCTATGTTTTGTTTCCTCTTGATGTAGCCCTAAGCAGTGACTGGCGAGAAACACTTCCATATAAAGGGGTTGCCAAGCGTCCAAAAATTACGAATCTCCAGAAATCTCAGCAAATATTTTTTCACCCAAACTGGATGATACTTTCAGGTAATGATCAGTACACTAAGCCCACTTGGTTCACCAAATTTCGTTCTTCTATGTTGAAGCGTTCGTTTCCAGTAACAGTTTGAATTTTTCGGTTTCACTCTGTTTTCTCCTATATTGATAGATGTATTTGGAACTCTAAATACAACACGGTTTGTGCTAGCTTCTTGAAACTTGACACAATAATGTAGTTTCACGTTCTATCTCTACGTTTTGTTTCCTCTTGATGTAGCCCTAAGCAGTGACTGGCGAGAAACACTTCCATATAAAGGGGTTGCCAAGCGTCCAAAAATGACGAATATCCTGAAATCTCAGCAAATATTTTTTCACCCAAACTGGATGATACTTTCAGGTAATGATCAGTACACTAAGCTGACTTGGTTCACCAAATTTCGTTCTTCTATGTTGTAGCGTTCGTTTCCAGTAACAGTTTGAATTTTTAGGTTACACTCTGTTTTCTCCTATATTGATAGATGTATTTGGAACTCTAAATCCAACACGGTTTGTGCTAGCTTCTTGAAACTTGACACAATAATGTAGTTTCACGTTCTATCTCTATGTTTTGTTTCCTCTTGATGTAGCCCTAAGCAGTGACTTGCGAGAAACACTTCCATATAAAGGGGTTGCCAAGCGTCCAAAAATTACGAATCTCCAGAAATCTCAGCAAATATTTTTTCACCCAAACCGGATGATACTTTCAGGTAATGATCAGTACACTAAGCCCACTTGGTTCACCAAATTTCGTTCTTCTATGTTGAAGCGTTCGTTTCCAGTAACAGTTTGAATTTTTCGGTTTCACTCTGTTTTCTCCTATATTGATAGATGTATTTGGAACTCTAAATCCAACACGGTTTGTGCTAGCTTCTTGAAACTTGACAAAATAATGTAGTTTCATGTTCTATCTCTATGGTTTGTTTCCTCTTGATGTAGCCCTAAGCAGTGACTGGCGAGAAACACTTCCATATAAAGGGGTTGCCAAGCGTCCAAAAATTACGAATCTCCAGAAATCTCAGCAAATATTTTTTCACCCAAACTGGATGATACTTTCAGGTAATGATCAGTACACTAAGCTGACTTGGTTCACCAAATTTCGTTCTTCTATGTTGTAGCGTTCGTTTCCAGTAGCAGTTTGAATTTTTAGGTTTCACTCTGTTTTCTCCTATATTGATAGATGTATTTGGAACTCTAAATCCAACACGGTTTGTGCTAGCTTCTTGAAACTTGACAATATAATGTAGTTTCAAGTTCTATCTCTATGTTTTGTTTCCTCTTGATGTAGCCCTAAGCAGTGACTGGCGAGAAACACTTCCATATAAAGGGGTTGCCAAGCGTCCAAAAATTACGAATCTCCAGAAATCTCAGCAAATATTTTTTCACCCAAACTGGATGATACTTTCAGGTAATGATCAGTAAACTAAGGCGACTTGGTTCCCGAAACTTCGTTCTTCTATGTTGAAGCGTTCATTTCCAGTAACAGTTTGAATTTTTAGGTGTCATTCTGTTTTCTCCTATATTGATAGATGTATTTGGAACTCTAAATCCAACACGGTTTGTGCTAGCTTCTTGAAACTTGACACAATAAAGTAGTTTCACGTTCTGTCTCTATGTTTTGTTTCCTCTTGATGTAGCCCTAAGCAGTGACTGGCGAGAAACACTTTCATGGAAACGGGTTGCCAAGCGTCCAAAAATTACGAATCTCCAGAAATCTCAGCAAATATTTTTTCACCCAAACTGGATGATACTTTCAGGTAATGATCAGTACACTAAGGCGACTTGGTTCCCGCAACTTCGTCCTTCTATTTTGAAGCGTTCATTTCCAGTGACAGTTTGAATTTTTAGGTTTCACTCTATTTTCTCCTATATTGATAGATGTATTTGGAACTCTAAATCCAACACGGTTTGTGCTAGCTTCTTGAAACTTGACACAATAAAGTAGTTTCACGTTCTGTCTCTATGTTTTGTTTCCTCTTGATGTAGCCCTTAGCAGTGACTGGCGAGAAACACTTTCATGGAAACGGGTTGCCAAGCGTCCAAAAATTACGAATCTCCAGAAATCTCAGCAAATATTTTTTCACCCAAACTGGATGATACTTTCATGTAATGATCAGTACACTAAGCTGACTTGGTTCCCCAAATTTCATTCTTCTATGTTGAAGCGTTCGTTTCCAGTAACAGTTTGAATTTTTAGGTTTCACTCTGTTTTCTCCTATATTGATAGATGTATTTGGAACTCTAAATCCAACACGGTTTGTGCTAGCTTCTTGAAACTTGAAAATATAATGTAGTTTCATGTTCTATCTCTATGTTTTGTTACCTCTTGATGTAGCCCTAAGCAGTGACTGGCGAGTACACTTCCATATAAAGGGGTTGCCAAGCGTCCAAAAATTACGAATCTCCAGAAATCTCAGCAAATATTTTTTCACCCAAACTAGATGATACTTTCAGGTAATGATCAGTACACTAAGGCGACTTGGTTCCCGCAACTTCGTCCTTCTATTTTGAAGCATTCATTTCCAGTAACAGTTTGAATTTTTAGGTTTCACTCTGTTTTCTCCTATATTGATAGATGTATTTGGAACTCTAAATCCAACACGGTTTGTGCTAGCTTCTTGAAACTTGACACAATAAAGTAGTTTCACGTTATGTCTCTATGTTTTGTTTCCTCTTGATGTAGCCCTTAGCAGTGACGGGCGAGAAACACTTTCATGGAAACGGGTTGCCAAGCGTCCAAAAATTACGAATCTCCAGAAATCTCAGCAAATATTTTTTCACCCAAACTGGATGATACTTTCAGGTAATGATCAGTACACTAAGCCCACTTGGTTCACCAAATTTCGTTCTTTTATGTTGAAGCGTTCGTTTGCAGTAACAGTTTTAATTTTTTGGTTTCACTCTGTTTTCTCCTATATTGATAGATGTATTTGGAACTCTAAATCCAACACGGTTTGTGCTAGCTTCTTGAAACTTGACACAATAATGTAGTTTCACGTTCTATCTCTATGTTTTGTTTGCTCTTGATGTAGCCCTAAGCAGTGACTGGCGAGAAACACTTCCATATAAAGGGGTTGCCAAGCGTCCAAAAATTACGAATCTCCAGAAATCTCAGCAAATATTTTTTCACCCAAACTGGATGATACTTTCAGGTAATGATCAGTACACTAAGCCCACTTGGTTCACCAAATTTCGTTCTTTTATGTTGAAGCGTTCGTTTCCAGTAACAGTTTTAATTTTTTGGTTTCACTCTGTTTTCTCCTATATTGATACACGTATTTGGAACTCTAAATACAACACGGTTTGTGCTAGCTTCTTGAAACTTGACACAATAATGTAGTTTCACGTTCTATCTCTATGTTTTGTTTCCTCTTGATGTAGCCCTAAGCAGTGACTGGCGAGAAACACTTCCATATAAAGGGGTTGCCAAGCGTCCAAAAATGACGAATCTCCAGAAATCTCAGCAAATATTTTTTCACCCAAACTGGATGATACTTTCCGGTAATGATCAGTACACTAAGGCGACTTGGTTCCCCAAATTTCGTTCTTCTATGTTGTAGCGTTCGTTTCCAGTAACAGTTTGAATTTTTAGGTTTCACTCTGTTTTCTCCTATATTGATAGATGTATTTGGAACTCTAAATCCAACACGGTTTGTGCTAGCTTCTTGAAACTTGACACAATAATGTAGTTTCACGTTCTATCTGTATGTTTTGTTTCCTCTTGATGTAGCCCTAAGCAGTGACTGGCGAGAAACACTTTCATGGAAAGGGGTTGCCAAGCGTCCAAAAAATACGAATCTCCAGAAATCTCAGCAAATATTTTTTCACCCAAACTGAATGATACTTTCAGGTAATGATCAGTACACTAAGCTGACTTGGTTCCCCAAATTTCATTCTTCTATGTTGAAGCGTTCGTTTCCAGTAACAGTTTGAATTTTTAGGTTTCACTCTGTTTTCTCCTATATTGATAGATGTATTTGGAACTCTAAATCCAACAAGGTTTGTGCTAGATTCTTGAAACTTGACACAATAATGTAGTTCCATGTTCTATCTCTATGTTTTGTTTCCTCTTGATGTAGCCCTAAGCAGTGGCTGGCGAGAAACACTTCCATATAAAGGGGTTGCCAAGCGTCCAAAAAATACGAATCTCCAGAAATCTCAGCAAATATTTTTTCACCCAAACTGGATGATACTTTCAGGTAATGATCAGTACACTAAGCTGACTTGGTTCCCCAAATTTCATTCTTCTATGTTGAAGCGTTCGTTTCCAGTAACAGTTTGAATTTTTAGGTTTCACTCTGTTTTCTCCTATATTGATAGATGTATTTGGAACTCTAAATCCAACACGGTTTGTGCTAGATTCTTGAAACTTGACACAATAATGTAGTTTCACGTTCTATCTCTATGTTTTGTTTCCTCTTGATGTAGCCCTAAGCAGTGACTGGCGAGAAACACTTTCATGGAAAGGGGTTGCCAAGCATCCAAAAATTACGAATCTCCAGAAATCTCAGCAAATATTTTTTCACCCAAACTTGATGATAGTTTCAGGTAATGATCAGTACACTAAGGCGACTTGGTTCCCGAAACTTCGTCCTTCTATGTTGAAGCGTTCATTTCCAGTAACAGTTTGAATTTTTAGGTTTCATTCTGTTTTCTCCTATATTGATAGATGTATTTGGAACTCTAAATCCAACACGGTTTGTGCTAGCTTCTTGATACTTGACACAATAAAGTAGTTTCACGTTCTATCTCTATGTTTTGTTTCCTCTTGATGTAGCCCTAAGTAGTGACTGGCGAGAAACACTTTCATGGAAAGGGGTTGCCAAGCATCCAAAAATTACAAATCTCCAGAAATCTCAGCAAATATTTTTTCACACAAACTTGATGATAGTTTCAGGAAATGATCAGTACACTAAGGCGACTTGGTTCCCGAAACTTCGTTCTTCTATGTTGAAGCGTTCATTTCCAGTAACAGTTTGAATTTTTAGGTTTCATTCAGTTTTCTCCTATATTGATAGATGTATTTGGAACTCTAAATCCAACACGGTTTGTGCTAGCTTCTTGAAACTTGACACAATAAAGTAGTTTCACGTTCTGTCTCTATGTTTTGTTTCCTCTTGATGTAGCCCTTAGCAGTGACTGGGAGAAAAACTTTCATGGAAACGGGTTGCCAAGCGTCCAAAAATTACGAATCTCCAGAAATCTCAGCAAATATTTTTTCACCCAAACTGGATGATACTTTCAGGTAATGATCAGTAAACTAAGCTGACTTGGTTCCCCAATTTTCATTCTTCTATGTTGAAGCGTTCGTTTCCAGTAACAGTTTGAATTTTTAGGTTTCACTCTGTTTTCTCCTATATTGATAGATGTATTTGGAACTCTAAATCCAACACGG
The DNA here is from genome assembly GCF_964194105.1 of Spermophilus citellus. NCBI lineage: Eukaryota > Metazoa > Chordata > Mammalia > Rodentia > Sciuridae > Spermophilus > Spermophilus citellus. The sequence goes on from NC_138186.1 coordinate 32,455,595, forward strand.
TTTGTGCTAGCTTCTTGAAACTTGACACAATAATGTAGTTTCACGTTCTATCTCTATGTTTTGTTTCCTCTTGATGTAGCCCTAAGCAGTGACTGGCGAGAAACACTTCCATATAAAGGGGTTGCCAAGCGTCCAAAAATTACGAATCTCCAGAAATCTCAGCAAATATTTTTTCACCCAAACTGGATGATACTTTCAGGTAATGATCAGTACACTAAGCCCACTTGGTTCACCAAATTTCGTTCTTCTATGTTGAAGCGTTCGTTTCCAGTAACAGTTTGAATTTTTCGGTTTCACTCTGTTTTCTCCTATATTGATAGATGTATTTGGAACTCTAAATACAACACGGTTTGTGCTAGCTTCTTGAAACTTGACACAATAATGTAGTTTCACGTTCTATCTCTACGTTTTGTTTCCTCTTGATGTAGCCCTAAGCAGTGACTGGCGAGAAACACTTCCATATAAAGGGGTTGCCAAGCGTCCAAAAATGACGAATATCCTGAAATCTCAGCAAATATTTTTTCACCCAAACTGGATGATACTTTCAGGTAATGATCAGTACACTAAGCTGACTTGGTTCACCAAATTTCGTTCTTCTATGTTGTAGCGTTCGTTTCCAGTAACAGTTTGAATTTTTAGGTTACACTCTGTTTTCTCCTATATTGATAGATGTATTTGGAACTCTAAATCCAACACGGTTTGTGCTAGCTTCTTGAAACTTGACACAATAATGTAGTTTCACGTTCTATCTCTATGTTTTGTTTCCTCTTGATGTAGCCCTAAGCAGTGACTTGCGAGAAACACTTCCATATAAAGGGGTTGCCAAGCGTCCAAAAATTACGAATCTCCAGAAATCTCAGCAAATATTTTTTCACCCAAACCGGATGATACTTTCAGGTAATGATCAGTACACTAAGCCCACTTGGTTCACCAAATTTCGTTCTTCTATGTTGAAGCGTTCGTTTCCAGTAACAGTTTGAATTTTTCGGTTTCACTCTGTTTTCTCCTATATTGATAGATGTATTTGGAACTCTAAATCCAACACGGTTTGTGCTAGCTTCTTGAAACTTGACAAAATAATGTAGTTTCATGTTCTATCTCTATGGTTTGTTTCCTCTTGATGTAGCCCTAAGCAGTGACTGGCGAGAAACACTTCCATATAAAGGGGTTGCCAAGCGTCCAAAAATTACGAATCTCCAGAAATCTCAGCAAATATTTTTTCACCCAAACTGGATGATACTTTCAGGTAATGATCAGTACACTAAGCTGACTTGGTTCACCAAATTTCGTTCTTCTATGTTGTAGCGTTCGTTTCCAGTAGCAGTTTGAATTTTTAGGTTTCACTCTGTTTTCTCCTATATTGATAGATGTATTTGGAACTCTAAATCCAACACGGTTTGTGCTAGCTTCTTGAAACTTGACAATATAATGTAGTTTCAAGTTCTATCTCTATGTTTTGTTTCCTCTTGATGTAGCCCTAAGCAGTGACTGGCGAGAAACACTTCCATATAAAGGGGTTGCCAAGCGTCCAAAAATTACGAATCTCCAGAAATCTCAGCAAATATTTTTTCACCCAAACTGGATGATACTTTCAGGTAATGATCAGTAAACTAAGGCGACTTGGTTCCCGAAACTTCGTTCTTCTATGTTGAAGCGTTCATTTCCAGTAACAGTTTGAATTTTTAGGTGTCATTCTGTTTTCTCCTATATTGATAGATGTATTTGGAACTCTAAATCCAACACGGTTTGTGCTAGCTTCTTGAAACTTGACACAATAAAGTAGTTTCACGTTCTGTCTCTATGTTTTGTTTCCTCTTGATGTAGCCCTAAGCAGTGACTGGCGAGAAACACTTTCATGGAAACGGGTTGCCAAGCGTCCAAAAATTACGAATCTCCAGAAATCTCAGCAAATATTTTTTCACCCAAACTGGATGATACTTTCAGGTAATGATCAGTACACTAAGGCGACTTGGTTCCCGCAACTTCGTCCTTCTATTTTGAAGCGTTCATTTCCAGTGACAGTTTGAATTTTTAGGTTTCACTCTATTTTCTCCTATATTGATAGATGTATTTGGAACTCTAAATCCAACACGGTTTGTGCTAGCTTCTTGAAACTTGACACAATAAAGTAGTTTCACGTTCTGTCTCTATGTTTTGTTTCCTCTTGATGTAGCCCTTAGCAGTGACTGGCGAGAAACACTTTCATGGAAACGGGTTGCCAAGCGTCCAAAAATTACGAATCTCCAGAAATCTCAGCAAATATTTTTTCACCCAAACTGGATGATACTTTCATGTAATGATCAGTACACTAAGCTGACTTGGTTCCCCAAATTTCATTCTTCTATGTTGAAGCGTTCGTTTCCAGTAACAGTTTGAATTTTTAGGTTTCACTCTGTTTTCTCCTATATTGATAGATGTATTTGGAACTCTAAATCCAACACGGTTTGTGCTAGCTTCTTGAAACTTGAAAATATAATGTAGTTTCATGTTCTATCTCTATGTTTTGTTACCTCTTGATGTAGCCCTAAGCAGTGACTGGCGAGTACACTTCCATATAAAGGGGTTGCCAAGCGTCCAAAAATTACGAATCTCCAGAAATCTCAGCAAATATTTTTTCACCCAAACTAGATGATACTTTCAGGTAATGATCAGTACACTAAGGCGACTTGGTTCCCGCAACTTCGTCCTTCTATTTTGAAGCATTCATTTCCAGTAACAGTTTGAATTTTTAGGTTTCACTCTGTTTTCTCCTATATTGATAGATGTATTTGGAACTCTAAATCCAACACGGTTTGTGCTAGCTTCTTGAAACTTGACACAATAAAGTAGTTTCACGTTATGTCTCTATGTTTTGTTTCCTCTTGATGTAGCCCTTAGCAGTGACGGGCGAGAAACACTTTCATGGAAACGGGTTGCCAAGCGTCCAAAAATTACGAATCTCCAGAAATCTCAGCAAATATTTTTTCACCCAAACTGGATGATACTTTCAGGTAATGATCAGTACACTAAGCCCACTTGGTTCACCAAATTTCGTTCTTTTATGTTGAAGCGTTCGTTTGCAGTAACAGTTTTAATTTTTTGGTTTCACTCTGTTTTCTCCTATATTGATAGATGTATTTGGAACTCTAAATCCAACACGGTTTGTGCTAGCTTCTTGAAACTTGACACAATAATGTAGTTTCACGTTCTATCTCTATGTTTTGTTTGCTCTTGATGTAGCCCTAAGCAGTGACTGGCGAGAAACACTTCCATATAAAGGGGTTGCCAAGCGTCCAAAAATTACGAATCTCCAGAAATCTCAGCAAATATTTTTTCACCCAAACTGGATGATACTTTCAGGTAATGATCAGTACACTAAGCCCACTTGGTTCACCAAATTTCGTTCTTTTATGTTGAAGCGTTCGTTTCCAGTAACAGTTTTAATTTTTTGGTTTCACTCTGTTTTCTCCTATATTGATACACGTATTTGGAACTCTAAATACAACACGGTTTGTGCTAGCTTCTTGAAACTTGACACAATAATGTAGTTTCACGTTCTATCTCTATGTTTTGTTTCCTCTTGATGTAGCCCTAAGCAGTGACTGGCGAGAAACACTTCCATATAAAGGGGTTGCCAAGCGTCCAAAAATGACGAATCTCCAGAAATCTCAGCAAATATTTTTTCACCCAAACTGGATGATACTTTCCGGTAATGATCAGTACACTAAGGCGACTTGGTTCCCCAAATTTCGTTCTTCTATGTTGTAGCGTTCGTTTCCAGTAACAGTTTGAATTTTTAGGTTTCACTCTGTTTTCTCCTATATTGATAGATGTATTTGGAACTCTAAATCCAACACGGTTTGTGCTAGCTTCTTGAAACTTGACACAATAATGTAGTTTCACGTTCTATCTGTATGTTTTGTTTCCTCTTGATGTAGCCCTAAGCAGTGACTGGCGAGAAACACTTTCATGGAAAGGGGTTGCCAAGCGTCCAAAAAATACGAATCTCCAGAAATCTCAGCAAATATTTTTTCACCCAAACTGAATGATACTTTCAGGTAATGATCAGTACACTAAGCTGACTTGGTTCCCCAAATTTCATTCTTCTATGTTGAAGCGTTCGTTTCCAGTAACAGTTTGAATTTTTAGGTTTCACTCTGTTTTCTCCTATATTGATAGATGTATTTGGAACTCTAAATCCAACAAGGTTTGTGCTAGATTCTTGAAACTTGACACAATAATGTAGTTCCATGTTCTATCTCTATGTTTTGTTTCCTCTTGATGTAGCCCTAAGCAGTGGCTGGCGAGAAACACTTCCATATAAAGGGGTTGCCAAGCGTCCAAAAAATACGAATCTCCAGAAATCTCAGCAAATATTTTTTCACCCAAACTGGATGATACTTTCAGGTAATGATCAGTACACTAAGCTGACTTGGTTCCCCAAATTTCATTCTTCTATGTTGAAGCGTTCGTTTCCAGTAACAGTTTGAATTTTTAGGTTTCACTCTGTTTTCTCCTATATTGATAGATGTATTTGGAACTCTAAATCCAACACGGTTTGTGCTAGATTCTTGAAACTTGACACAATAATGTAGTTTCACGTTCTATCTCTATGTTTTGTTTCCTCTTGATGTAGCCCTAAGCAGTGACTGGCGAGAAACACTTTCATGGAAAGGGGTTGCCAAGCATCCAAAAATTACGAATCTCCAGAAATCTCAGCAAATATTTTTTCACCCAAACTTGATGATAGTTTCAGGTAATGATCAGTACACTAAGGCGACTTGGTTCCCGAAACTTCGTCCTTCTATGTTGAAGCGTTCATTTCCAGTAACAGTTTGAATTTTTAGGTTTCATTCTGTTTTCTCCTATATTGATAGATGTATTTGGAACTCTAAATCCAACACGGTTTGTGCTAGCTTCTTGAAACTTGACACAATAAAGTAGTTTCACGTTCTGTCTCTATGTTTTGTTTCCTCTTGATGTAGCCCTTAGCAGTGACTGGGAGAAACACTTTCATGGAAACGGGTTGCCAAGCGTCCAAAAATTACGAATCTCCGGAAATCTCAGCAAATATTTTTTCACCCAAACTGGATGATACTTTCAGGTAATGATCAGTACACTAAGGCGACTTGGTTCCCGCAACTTCGTCCTTCTATTTTGAAGCGTTCATTTCCAGTAACAGTTTGAATTTTTAGGTTTCACTCTATTTTCTCCTATATTGATAGATGTATTTGGAACTCTAAATCCAACACGGTTTGTGCTAGCTTCTTGAAACTTGACACAATAAAGTAGTTTCACGTTCTGTCTCTATGTTTTGTTTCCTCTTGATGTAGCCCTTAGCAGTGACTGGCGAGAAACACTTTCATGGAAACGGGTTGCCAAGCGTCCAAAAATTACGAATCTCCAGAAATCTCAGCAAATATTTTTTCACCCAAACTGGATGATACTTTCAGGTAATGATCAGTACACTAAGCTGACTTGGTTCACCAAATTTCGTTCTTCTATGTTGTAGCGCTCGTTTCCAGTAACAGTTTGAATTTTTAGGTTTCACTCTGTTTTCTCCTATATTGATAGATGTATTTGGAAATCTAAATCCAACACGGTTTGTGCTAGCTTCTTGAAACTTGACACAATAATGCAGTTTCACGTTCTATCTCTATGTTTTGTTTCCTCTTGATGTAGCCCTAAGCAGTGACTGGCGAGAAACACTTCCATATAAAGGGGTTGCCAAGCGTCCAAAAATTACGAATCTCCAGAAATCTCAGCAAATATTTTTTCACCCAAACTGGATGATACTTTCAGGTAATGATCAGTACACTAAGGCGACTTGGTTCCCCAAATTTCATTCTTCTATGTTGAAGCGTTCGTTTCCAGTAACAGTTTGAATTTTTAGGTTTCACTCTGTTTTCTCCTATATTGATAGATGTATTTGGAACTCTAAATCCAACACGGTTTGTGCTAGCTTCTTGAAACTTGACACAATAAAGTAGTTTCACGTTCTATCTCTATGTTTTGTTTCCTCTTGATGTAGCCCTAAGCAGTGACTGGCGAGAAACACTTTCATGGAAAGGGGTTGCCAAGCGTCCAAAAATTACGAATCTCCAGAAATCTCAGCAAATATTTTTTCACCCAAACTTGATGATAGTTTCAGGTAATGATCAGTACACTAAGGCGACTTGGTTCCCGAAACTTCGTTCTTCTATGTTGAAGCGTTCATTTCCAGTAACAGTTTGAATTTTTAGGTTTCACTCTGTTTTCTCCTATATTGATAGATGTATTTGGAACTCTAAATCCAACACGGTTTGTGTTAGATTCTTGAAACTTGACAAAATAATGTAGTTTCATGTTCTATCTCTATGTTTTGTTTCCTCTTGATGTAGCCCTAAGCAGTGGCTGGCGAGAAACACTTCCATATAAAGGGGTTGCCAAGCGTCCAAAAATTACGAATCTCCAGAAATCTCAGCAAATATTTTTTCACCCAAACTGGATGATACTTTCATGTAATGATCAGTACACTAAGCTGACTTGGTTCCCCAAATTTCATTCTTCTATGTTGAAGCGTTCGTTTCCAGTAACAGTTTGAATTTTTCGGTTTCACTCTGTTTTTTCCTATATTGATAGACGTATTTGGAACACTAAATACAACACGGTTTGTGCTAGCTTCTTGAAACTTGACACAATAATGTAGTTTCACGTTCTATCTCTATGTTTTGTTTCCTCTTGATGTAGCCCTAAGCAGTGACTGGCGAGAAACACTTCCATATAAAGGGGTTGCCAAGCGTCCAAAAATGACGAATCTCCAGAAATCTCAGCAAATATTTTTTCACCCAAACTGGATGATACTTTCAGGTAATGATCAGTACACTAAGCTGACTTGGTTCACCAAATTTCGTTCTTCTATTTTGTAGCGTTCGTTTCCAGTAACAGTTTGAATTTTTAGGTTTCACTCTGTTTTCTCCTATATTGATAGATGTATTTGGAACTCTAAATCCAACACGGTTTGTGCTAGCTTCTTGAAACTTGACACAATAATGTAGTTTCAAGTTCTATCTCTATGTTTTGTTTCCTCTTGATGTAGCCCTAAGCAGTGACTGGCGAGAAACACTTCCATATAAAGGGGTTGCCAAGCGTCCAAAAATTACGAATCTCCAGAAATCTCAGCAAATATTTTTTCACCCAAACTGGATGATACTTTCAGGTAATGATCAGTACACTAAGGCGACTTGGTTCCCCAAATTTCATTCTTCTATGTTGAAACGTTCGTTTCCAGTAACAGTTTGAATTTTTAGGTTTCACTCTGTTTTCTCCTATATTGATAGATGTATTTGGAACTCTAAATCCAACACGGTTTGTGCTAGCTTCTTGATACTTGACACAATAAAGTAGTTTCACGTTCTATCTCTATGTTTTGTTTTCTCTTGATGTAGCCCTAAGTAGTGACTGGCGAGAAACACTTTCATGGAAAGGGGTTGCCAAGCATCCAAAAATTACAAATCTCCAGAAATCTCAGCAAATATTTTTTCACACAAACTTGATGATAGTTTCAGGTAATGATCAGTACACTAAGGCGACTTGGTTCCCGAAACTTCGTTCTTCTATGTTGAAGCGTTCATTTCCAGTAACAGTTTGAATTTTTAGGTTTCATTCAGTTTTCTCCTATATTGATAGATGTATTTGGAACTCTAAATCCAACACGGTTTGTGCTAGCTTCTTGAAACTTGACACAATAAAGTAGTTTCACGTTCTGTCTCTATGTTTTGTTTCCTCTTGATGTAGCCCTTAGCAGTGACTGGGAGAAAAACTTTCATGGAAACGGGTTGCCAAGCGTCCAAAAATTACGAATCTCCAGAAATCTCAGCAAATATTTTTTCACCCAAACTGGATGATACTTTCAGGTAATGATCAGTAAACTAAGCTGACTTGGTTCCCCAATTTTCATTCTTCTATGTTGAAGCGTTCGTTTCCAGTAACAGTTTGAATTTTTAGGTTTCACTCTGTTTTCTCCTATATTGATAGATGTATTTGGAACTCTAAATCCAACACGGTTTGTGCTAGCTTCTTGAAACTTGACACAATAATGTAGTTTCACGTTCTATCTCTATGTTTTGTTTCCTCTTGATGTAGCCCTAAGCAGTGACTGGCGAGAAACACTTCCATATAAAGGGGTTGCCAAGCGTCCAAAAATTACGAATCTCCAGAAATCTCAGCAAATATTTTTTCACCCAAACTGGATGATACTTTCAGGTAATGATCAGTACACTAAGCCCACTTGGTTCACCAAATTTCGTTCTTCTATGTTGAAGCGTTCGTTTCCAGTAACAGTTTGAATTTTTCGGTTTCACTCTGTTTTCTCCTATATTGATAGATGTATTTGGAACTCTAAATACAACACGGTTTGTGCTAGCTTCTTGAAACTTGACACAATAATGTAGTTTCACGTTCTATCTCTACGTTTTGTTTCCTCTTGATGTAGCCCTAAGCAGTGACTGGCGAGAAACACTTCCATATAAAGGGGTTGCCAAGCGTCCAAAAATGACGAATATCCTGAAATCTCAGCAAATATTTTTTCACCCAAACTGGATGATACTTTCAGGTAATGATCAGTACACTAAGCTGACTTGGTTCACCAAATTTCGTTCTTCTATGTTGTAGCGTTCGTTTCCAGTAACAGTTTGAATTTTTAGGTTACACTCTGTTTTCTCCTATATTGATAGATGTATTTGGAACTCTAAATCCAACACGGTTTGTGCTAGCTTCTTGAAACTTGACACAATAATGTAGTTTCACGTTCTATCTCTATGTTTTGTTTCCTCTTGATGTAGCCCTAAGCAGTGACTTGCGAGAAACACTTCCATATAAAGGGGTTGCCAAGCGTCCAAAAATTACGAATCTCCAGAAATCTCAGCAAATATTTTTTCACCCAAACCGGATGATACTTTCAGGTAATGATCAGTACACTAAGCCCACTAGGTTCACCAAATTTCGTTCTTCTATGTTGAAGCGTTCGTTTCCAGTAAAAGTTTGAATTTTTCGGTTTCACTCTGTTTTCTCCTATATTGATAGATGTATTTGGAACACTAAATCCAACACGGTTTGTGCTAGCTTCTTGAAACTTGACAAAATAATGTAGTTTCATGTTCTATCTCTATGTTTTGTTTCCTCTTGATGTAGCCCTAAGCAGTGACTGGCGAGAAACACTTCCATATAAAGGGGTTGCCAAGCGTCCAAAAATTACGAATCTCCAGAAATCTCAGCAAATATTTTTTCACCCAAACTGGATGATACTTTCAGGTAATGATCAGTACACTAAGCTGACTTGGTTCACCAAATTTCGTTCTTCTATGTTGTAGCGTTCGTTTCCAGTAGCAGTTTGAATTTTTAGGTTTCACTCTGTTTTCTCCTATATTGATAGATGTATTTGGAACTCTAAATCCAACACGGTTTGTGCTAGCTTCTTGAAACTTGACAATATAATGTAGTTTCAAGTTCTATCTCTATGTTTTGTTTTCTCTTGATGTAGCCCTAAGCAGTGACTGGCGAGAAACACTTCCATATAAAGGGGTTGCCAAGCGTCCAAAAATTACGAATCTCCAGAAATCTCAGCAAATATTTTTTCACCCAAACTGGATGATACTTTCAGGTAATGATCAGTACACTAAGGCGACTTGGTTCCCGCAACTTCGTCCTTCTATTTTGAAGCGTTCATTTCCAGTAACAGTTTGAATTTTTAGGTTTCACTCTATTTTCTCCTATATTGATAGATGTATTTGGAACTCTAAATCCAACACGGTTTGTGCTAGCTTCTTGAAACTTGACACAATAAAGTAGTTTCACGTTCTGTCTCTATGTTTTGTTTCCTCTTGATGTAGCCCTTAGCAGTGACTGGCGAGAAACACTTTCATGGAAACGGGTTGCCAAGCGTCCAAAAATTACGAATCTCCAGAAATCTCAGCAAATATTTTTTCACCCAAACTGGATGATACTTTCAGGTAATGATCAGTACACTAAGCTGACTTGGTTCCCCAAATTTCATTCTTCTATGTTGAAGCGTTTGTTTCCAGTAACAGTTTGAATTTTTAGGTTTCACTCTGTTTTCTCCTATATTGATAGATGTATTTGGAACTCTAAATCCAACACGGTTTGTGCTAGATTCTTGAAACTTGACACAATAATGTAGTTCCATGTTCTATCTCTATGTTTTGTTTCCTCTTGATGTAGCCCTAAGCAGTGACTGGCGAGAAACACTTCCATATAAAGGGGTTGCCAAGCGTCCAAAAATTACGAATCTCCAGAAATCACAGCAAATATTTTTTCACCCAAACTGGATGATACTTTCAGGTAATGATCAGTACACTAAGCCCACTTGGTTCACCAAATTTCGTTCTTCTATGTTGAAGCGTTCGTTTCCAGTAACAGTTTGAATTTTTAGGTTTCACTCTGTTTTCTCCTATATTGATAGAAGTATTTGGAACTCTAAATACAACACGGTTTGTGCTAGCTTCTTGAAACTTGACACAATAATGTAGTTTCACGTTCTATCTCTATGTTTTGTTTCCTCTTGATGTAGCCCTTAGCAGTGACTGGCGAGAAACACTTCCATATAAAGGGGTTGCCAAGCGTCCAAAAATGACGAATCTCCAGAAATCTCAGCAAATATTTTTTCACCCAAACTGGATGATACTTTCAGGTAATGATCAGTACACTAAGCTGACTTGGTTCACCAAATATCGTTCTTCTATGTTGTAGCGTTCGTTTCCAGTAACAGTTTGAATTTTTAGGTTTCACTCTATTTTCACCTATATTGATAGATGTATTTGGAACTCTAAATCCAACACGGTTTGTGCTAGCTTCTTGAAACTTGACACTATAATGTAGTTTCACGTTCTATCTCTATGTTTTGTTTCCTCTTGATGTAGCCCTAAGCAGCGACTGGCGAGAAACACTTCCATATAAAGGGATTGCCAAGCGTCCAAATATTACGAATCTCCAGAAATCTCAGCAAATATATTTTCACCCAAACTGGATGATCCTTTCAGGTAGTGATCAGTACACTAAGCTGACTTGGTTCCCCAAATTTCATTCTTCTATGTTGAAGCGTTCGTTTCCAGTAACAGTTTGAATTTTTAGGTTTCACTCTGTTTTCTCCTATATTGATAGATGTATTTGGAACTCTAAATCCAACATGGTTTGTGCTAGCTTCTTGAAACTTGACACAATAATGCAGTTTCACGTTCTATCTCTATGTTTTGTTTCCTCTTGATGTAGCCCTAAGCAGTGACTGGCGAGAAACACTTCCATATAAAGGGGTTGCCAAGCGTCCAAAAATTACGAATCTCCAGAAATCTCAGCAAATATTTTTTCACCCAAACTGGATGATACTTTCAGGTAATGATCAGTACACTAAGCTGACTTGGTTCCCCAAATTTCATTATTCTATGTTGAAGCGTTCGTTTCCAGTAACAGTTTGAATTTTTAGGTTTCACTCTGTTTTCTCCTATATTGATAGATGTATTTGGAACTCTAAATCCAACACAGTTTGTGCTAGCTTCTTGAAACTTGACACAATAAAGTAGTTTCACGTTCTATCTCCATGTTTTGTTTCCTCTTGATGTAGCCCTAAGCAGTGACTGGCGAGAAACACTTTCATGGAAAGTGGTTGCCAAGCTTCCAAAAATTACGAGTCTCCAGAAATCTCAGCAAATATTTTTTCATCCAAACTGGATGATACTTTCAGGTAATGATCAGTACACTAAGGCGACTTGGTTCCCGCAACTTCGTCCTTCTATGTTGAAGCATTCATTTCCAGTAACAGTTTGAATTTTTAGGTTTCACTCTATTTTCACCTATATTGATAGATGTATTTGGAACTCTAAATCCAACACGGTTTGTGCTAGCTTCTTGAAACTTGACACTATAATGTAGTTTCATGTTCTATCTCTATGTTTTGTTTCCTCTTGATGTAGCCCTAAGCAGCGACTGGCGAGAAACACTTCCATATAAAGGGGTTGCCAAGCGTCCAAAAATGACGAATCTCCAGAAATCTCAGCAAATATTTTTTCACCCAAACTGGATGATACTTTCAGGTAATGATCAGTACACTAAGGCGACTTGGTTCCCCAAATTTCATTCTTCTATGTTGAAGCGTTCGTTTCCAGTAACAGTTTGAATTTTTAGGTTTCACTCTGTTTTCTCCTATATTGATAGATGTATTTGGAACTCTAAATCCAACACGGTTTGTGCTAGCTTCTTGAAACTTGACACAATAAAGTAGTTTCACGTTCTATCTCTATGTTTTGTTTCCTCTTGATGTAGCCCTAAGCAGTGACTGGCGAGAAACACTTTCATGGAAAGGGGTTGCCAAGCGTCCAAAAATTACGAATCTCCAGAAATCTCAGCAAATATTTTTTCACCCAAACTTGATGATAGTTTCAGGTAATGATCAGTACACTAAGGCGACTTGGTTCCCGAAACTTCGTCCTTCTATGTTGAAGCGTTCATTTCCAGTAACAGTTTGAATTTTTAGGTTTCATTCTGTTTTCTCCTATATTGATAGATGTATTTGGAACTCTAAATCCAACACGGTTTGTGCTAGCTTCTTGAAACTTGACACAATAAAGTAGTTTCACGTTCTGTCTCTATGTTTTGTTTCCTCTTGATGTAGCCCTTAGCAGTGACTGGGAGAAACACTTTCATGGAAACGGGTTGCCAAGCGTCCAAAAATTACGAATCTCCGGAAATCTCAGCAAATATTTTTTCACCCAAACTGGATGATACTTTCAGGTAATGATCAGTACACTAAGGCGACTTGGTTCCCGCAACTTCGTCCTTCTATTTTGAAGCGTTCATTTCCAGTAACAGTTTGAATTTTTAGGTTTCACTCTATTTTCTCCTATATTGATAGATGTATTTGGAACTCTAAATCCAACACGGTTTGTGCTAGCTTCTTGAAACTTGACACAATAAAGTAGTTTCACGTTCTGTCTCTATGTTTTGTTTCCTCTTGATGTAGCCCTTAGCAGTGACTGGCGAGAAACATTTTCATGGAAACGGGTTGCCAAGCGTCCAAAAATTACGAATCTCCAGAAATCTCAGCAAATATTTTTTCACCCAAACTGGATGATACTTTCAGGTAATGATCAGTACACTAAGCTGACTTGGTTCACCAAATTTCGTTCTTCTATGTTGTAGCGCTCGTTTCCAGTAACAGTTTGAATTTTTAGGTTTCACTCTGTTTTCTCCTATATTGATAGATGTATTTGGAACTCTAAATCCAACACGGTTTGTGCTAGCTTCTTGAAACTTGACACAATAATGCAGTTTCACGTTCTATCTCTATGTTTTGTTTCCTCTTGATGTAGCCCTAAGCAGTGACTGGCGAGAAACACTTCCATATAAAGGGGTTGCCAAGCGTCCAAAAATTACGAATCTCCAGAAATCTCAGCAAATATTTTTTCACCCAAACTGGATGATACTTTCAGGTAATGATCAGTACACTAAGGCGACTTGGTTCCCCAAATTTCATTCTTCTATGTTGAAGCGTTCGTTTCCAGTAACAGTTTGAATTTTTAGGTTTCACTCTGTTTTCTCCTATATTGATAGATGTATTTGGAACTCTAAATCCAACACGGTTTGTGCTAGCTTCTTGAAACTTGACACAATAAAGTAGTTTCACGTTCTATCTCTATGTTTTGTTTCCTCTTGATGTAGCCCTAAGCAGTGACTGGCGAGAAACACTTTCATGGAAAGGGGTTGCCAAGCGTCCAAAAATTACGAATCTCCAGAAATCTCAGCAAATATTTTTTCACCCAAACTTGATGATAGTTTCAGGTAATGATCAGTACACTAAGGCGACTTGGTTCCCGAAACTTCGTTCTTCTATGTTGAAGCGTTCATTTCCAGTAACAGTTTGAATTTTTAGGTTTCACTCTGTTTTCTCGTATATTGATAGATGTATTTGGAACTCTAAATCCAACACGGTTTGTGCTAGCTTCTTGAAACTTGACACAATAAAGTAGTTTCACGTTCTGTCTCTATGTTTTGTTTCCTCTTGATGTAGCCCTTAGCAGTGACTGGGAGAAACACTTTCATGGAAACGGGTTGCCAAGCGTCCAAAAATTACGAATCTCCAGAAATCTCAGCAAATATTTTTTCACCCAAACTGGATGATACTTTCAGGTAATGATCAGTACACTAAGCTGACTTGGTTCCCCAAATTTCATTCTTCTATGTTGAAGCGTTCGTTTCCAGTAACAGTTTGAATTGTTAGGTTTCACTCTGTTTTCTCCTATATTGATAGATGTATTTGGAACTCTAAATCCAACACGGTTTGTGCCAGATTCTTGAAACTTGACACAATAATGTAGTTCCATGTTCTATCTCTATGTTTTGTTTCCTCTTGATGTAGCCCTAAGCAGTGGCTGGCGAGAAACACTTCCATATAAAGGGGTTGCCAAGCGTCCAAAAATTACGAATCTCCAGAAATCTCAGCAAATATTTTTTCACCCAAACTGGATGATACTTTCAGGTAATGATCAGTACACTAAGCTGACTTGGTTCCCCAAATTTCATTCTTCTATGTTGAAGCGTTCGTTTCCAGTAACAGTTTGAATTTTTAGGTTTCACTCTGTTTTCTCCTATATTGATAGATGTATTTGGAACTCTAAATCCAACACGGATTGTGCTAGCTTCTTGAAACTTGACACAATAAAGTAGTTTCACGTTCTGTCTCTATGTTTTGTTTCCTCTTGATGTAGCCCTTAGCAGTGACTGGCGAGAAACACTTTCATGGAAACGGGTTGCCAAGCGTCCAAAAATTACGAATCTCCAGAAATCTCAGCAAATATTTTTTCACCCAAACTGGATGATACTTTCAGGTAATGATCAGTACACTAAGCTGACTTGGTTCCCCAAATTTCATTCTTCTATGTTGAAGCGTTCGTTTCCAGTAACAGTTTGAATTTTTAGGTTTCACTCTGTTTTCTCCTATATTGATAGATGTATTTGGAACTCTAAATCCAACACGGTTTGTGTTAGATTCTTGAAACTTGACAAAATAATGTAGTTTCATGTTCTATCTCTATGTTTTGTTTCCTCTTGATGTAGCCCTAAGCAGTGGCTGGCGAGAAACACTTCCATATAAAGGGGTTGCCAAGCGTCCAAAAATTACGAATCTCCAGAAATCTCAGCAAATATTTTTTCACCCAAACTGGATGATACTTTCATGTAATGATCAGTACACTAAGCTGACTTGGTTCCCCAAATTTCATTCTTCTATGTTGAAGCGTTCGTTTCCAGTAACAGTTTGAATTTTTCGGTTTCACTCTGTTTTTTCCTATATTGATAGACGTATTTGGAACACTAAATACAACACGGTTTGTGCTAGCTTCTTGAAACTTGACACAATAATGTAGTTTCACGTTCTATCTCTATGTTTTGTTTCCTCTTGATGTAGCCCTAAGCAGTGACTGGCGAGAAACACTTCCATATAAAGGGGTTGCCAAGCGTCCAAAAATGACGAATCTCCAGAAATCTCAGCAAATATTTTTTCACCCAAACTGGATGATACTTTCAGGTAATGATCAGTACACTAAGCTGACTTGGTTCACCAAATTTCGTTCTTCTATGTTGTAGCGTTCGTTTCCAGTAACAGTTTGAATTTTTAGGTTTCACTCTGTTTTCTCCTATATTGATAGATGTATTTGGAACTCTAAATCCAACACGGTTTGTGCTAGCTTCTTGAAACTTGACACAATAATGTAGTTTCAAGTTCTATCTCTATGTTTTGTTTCCTCTTGATGTAGCCCTAAGCAGTGACTGGCGAGAAACACTTCCATATAAAGGGGTTGCCAAGCGTCCAAAAATTACGAATCTCCAGAAATCTCAGCAAATATTTTTTCACCCAAACTGGATGATACTTTCAGGTAATGATCAGTACACTAAGGCGACTTGGTTCCCCAAATTTCATTCTTCTATGTTGAAACGTTCGTTTCCAGTAACAGTTTGAATTTTTAGGTTTCACTCTGTTTTCTCCTATATTGATAGATGTATTTGGAACTCTAAATCCAACACGGTTTGTGCTAGCTTCTTGATACTTGACACAATAAAGTAGTTTCACGTTCTATCTCTATGTTTTGTTTCCTCTTGATGTAGCCCTAAGTAGTGACTGGCGAGAAACACTTTCATGGAAAGGGGTTGCCAAGCATCCAAAAATTACAAATCTCCAGAAATCTCAGCAAATATTTTTTCACACAAACTTGATGATAGTTTCAGGTAATGATCAGTACACTAAGGCGACTTGGTTCCCGAAACTTCGTTCTTCTATGTTGAAGCGTTCATTTCCAGTAACAGTTTGAATTTTTAGGTTTCATTCAGTTTTCTCCTATATTGATAGATGTATTTGGAACTCTAAATCCAACACGGTTTGTGCTAGCTTCTTGAAACTTGACACAATAAAGTAGTTTCACGTTCTGTCTCTATGTTTTGTTTCCTCTTGATGTAGCCCTTAGCAGTGACTGGGAGAAAAACTTTCATGGAAACGGGTTGCCAAGCGTCCAAAAATTACGAATCTCCAGAAATCTCAGCAAATATTTTTTCACCCAAACTGGATGATACTTTCACGTAATGATCAGTAAACTAAGCTGACTTGGTTCCCCAATTTTCATTCTTCTATGTTGAAGCGTTCGTTTCCAGTAACAGTTTGAATTTTTAGGTTTCACTCTGTTTTCTCCTATATTGATAGATGTATTTGGAACTCTAAATCCAACACGGTTTGTGCTAGCTTCTTGAAACTTGACACAATAATGTAGTTTCACGTTCTATCTCTATGTTTTGTTTCCTCTTGATGTAGCCCTAAGCAGTGACTGGCGAGAAACACTTCCATATAAAGGGGTTGCCAAGCGTCCAAAAATTACGAATCTCCAGAAATCTCAGCAAATATTTTTTCACCCAAACTGGATGATACTTTCAGGTAATGATCAGTACACTAAGCCCACTTGGTTCACCAAATTTCGTTCTTCTATGTTGAAGCGTTCGTTTCCAGTAACAGTTTGAATTTTTCGGTTTCACTCTGTTTTCTCCTATATTGATAGATGTATTTGGAACTCTAAATACAACACGGTTTGTGCTAGCTTCTTGAAACTTGACACAATAATGTAGTTTCACGTTCTATCTCTATGTTTTGTTTCCTCTTGATGTAGCCCTAAGCAGTGACTGGCGAGAAACACTTCCATATAAAGGGGTTGCCAAGCGTCCAAAAATGACGAATATCCTGAAATCTCAGCAAATATTTTTTCACCCAAACTGGATGATACTTTCAGGTAATGATCAGTACACTAAGCTGACTTGGTTCACCAAATTTCGTTCTTTTATGTTGTAGCGTTCGTTTCCAGTAACAGTTTGAATTTTTAGGTTTCACTCTGTTTTCTCCTATATTGATAGATGTATTTGGAACTCTAAATCCAACACGGTTTGTGCTAGCTTCTTGAAACTTGACACAATAATGTAGTTTCACGTTCTATCTCTATGTTTTGTTTCCTCTTGATGTAGCCCTAAGCAGTGACTTGCGAGAAACACTTCCATATAAAGGGGTTGCCAAGCGTCCAAAAATTACGAATCTCCAGAAATCTCAGCAAATATTTTTTCACCCAAACCGGATGATACTTTCAGGTAATGATCAGTACACTAAGCCCACTTGGTTCACCAAATTTCGTTCTTCTATGTTGAAGCGTTCGTTTCCAGTAACAGTTTGAATTTTTCGGTTTCACTCTGTTTTCTCCTATATTGATAGATGTATTTGGAACTCTAAATCCAACACGGTTTGTGCTAGCTTCTTGAAACTTGACAAAATAATGTAGTTTCATGTTCTATCTCTATGTTTTGTTTCCTCTTGATGTAGCCCTAAGCAGTGACTGGCGAGAAACACTTCCATATAAAGGGGTTGCCAAGCGTCCAAAAATTACGAATCTCCAGAAATCTCAGCAAATATTTTTTCACCCAAACTGGATGATACTTTCAGGTAATGATCAGTACACTAAGCTGACTTGGTTCACCAAATTTCGTTCTTCTATGTTGTAGCGTTCGTTTCCAGTAGCAGTTTGAATTTTTAGGTTTCACTCTGTTTTCTCCTATATTGATAGATGTATTTGGAACTCTAAATCCAACACGGTTTGTGCTAGCTTCTTGAAACTTGACAATATAATGTAGTTTCAAGTTCTATCTCTATGTTTTGTTTTCTCTTGATGTAGCCCTAAGCAGTGACTGGCGAGAAACACTTCCATATAAAGGGGTTGCCAAGCGTCCAAAAATTACGAATCTCCAGAAATCTCAGCAAATATTTTTTCACCCAAACTGGATGATACTTTCAGGTAATGATCAGTACACTAAGGCGACTTGGTTCCCG
Organism: Spermophilus citellus; assembly: GCF_964194105.1. Classification (NCBI taxonomy): domain Eukaryota; kingdom Metazoa; phylum Chordata; class Mammalia; order Rodentia; family Sciuridae; genus Spermophilus; species Spermophilus citellus. The sequence goes on from NC_138186.1 coordinate 32,473,971, forward strand.
CAACTTCGTCCTTCTATTTTGAAGCGTTCATTTCCAGTAACAGTTTGAATTTTTAGGTTTCACTCTATTTTCTCCTATATTGATAGATGTATTTGGAACTCTAAATCCAACACGGTTTGTGCTAGCTTCTTGAAACTTGACACAATAAAGTAGTTTCACGTTCTGTCTCTATGTTTTGTTTCCTCTTGATGTAGCCCTTAGCAGTGACTGGCGAGAAACACTTTCATGGAAACGGGTTGCCAAGCGTCCAAAAATTACGAATCTCCAGAAATCTCAGCAAATATTTTTTCACCCAAACTGGATGATACTTTCAGGTAATGATCAGTACACTAAGCTGACTTGGTTCCCCAAATTTCATTCTTCTATGTTGAAGCGTTTGTTTCCAGTAACAGTTTGAATTTTTAGGTTTCACTCTGTTTTCTCCTATATTGATAGATGTATTTGGAACTCTAAATCCAACACGGTTTGTGCTAGATTCTTGAAACTTGACACAATAATGTAGTTCCATGTTCTATCTCTATGTTTTGTTTCCTCTTGATGTAGCCCTAAGCAGTGACTGGCGAGAAACACTTCCATATAAAGGGGTTGCCAAGCGTCCAAAAATTACGAATCTCCAGAAATCACAGCAAATATTTTTTCACCCAAACTGGATGATACTTTCAGGTAATGATCAGTACACTAAGCCCACTTGGTTCACCAAATTTCGTTCTTCTATGTTGAAGCGTTCGTTTCCAGTAACAGTTTGAATTTTTAGGTTTCACTCTGTTTTCTCCTATATTGATAGAAGTATTTGGAACTCTAAATACAACACGGTTTGTGCTAGCTTCTTGAAACTTGACACAATAATGTAGTTTCACGTTCTATCTCTATGTTTTGTTTCCTCTTGATGTAGCCCTTAGCAGTGACTGGCGAGAAACACTTCCATATAAAGGGGTTGCCAAGCGTCCAAAAATGACGAATCTCCAGAAATCTCAGCAAATATTTTTTCACCCAAACTGGATGATACTTTCAGGTAATGATCAGTACACTAAGCTGACTTGGTTCACCAAATATCGTTCTTCTATGTTGTAGCGTTCGTTTCCAGTAACAGTTTGAATTTTTAGGTTTCACTCTATTTTCACCTATATTGATAGATGTATTTGGAACTCTAAATCCAACACGGTTTGTGCTAGCTTCTTGAAACTTGACACTATAATGTAGTTTCACGTTCTATCTCTATGTTTTGTTTCCTCTTGATGTAGTCCTAAGCAGCGACTGGCGAGAAACACTTCCATATAAAGGGATTGCCAAGCGTCCAAAAATTACGAATCTCCAGAAATCTCAGCAAATATATTTTCACCCAAACTGGATGATCCTTTCAGGTAGTGATCAGTACACTAAGCTGACTTGGTTCCCCAAATTTCATTCTTCTATGTTGAAGCGTTCGTTTCCAGTAACAGTTTGAATTTTTAGGTTTCACTCTGTTTTCTCCTATATTGATAGATGTATTTGGAACTCTAAATCCAACATGGTTTGTGCTAGCTTCTTGAAACTTGACACAATAATGCAGTTTCACGTTCTATCTCTATGTTTTGTTTCCTCTTGATGTAGCCCTAAGCAGTGACTGGCGAGAAACACTTCCATATAAAGGGGTTGCCAAGCGTCCAAAAATTACGAATCTCCAGAAATCTCAGCAAATATTTTTTCACCCAAACTGGATGATACTTTCAGGTAATGATCAGTACACTAAGCTGACTTGGTTCCCCAAATTTCATTATTCTATGTTGAAGCGTTCGTTTCCAGTAACAGTTTGAATTTTTAGGTTTCACTCTGTTTTCTCCTATATTGATAGATGTATTTGGAACTCTAAATCCAACACAGTTTGTGCTAGCTTCTTGAAACTTGACACAATAAAGTAGTTTCACGTTCTATCTCCATGTTTTGTTTCCTCTTGATGTAGCCCTAAGCAGTGACTGGCGAGAAACACTTTCATGGAAAGGGGTTGCCAAGCTTCCAAAAATTACGAGTCTCCAGAAATCTCAGCAAATATTTTTTCATCCAAACTGGATGATACTTTCAGGTAATGATCAGTACACTAAGGCGACTTGGTTCCCGCAACTTCGTCCTTCTATGTTGAAGCGTTCATTTCCAGTAACAGTTTGAATTTTTAGGTTTCACTCTATTTTCACCTATATTGATAGATGTATTTGGAACTCTAAATCCAACACGGTTTGTGCTAGCTTCTTGAAACTTGACACTATAATGTAGTTTCATGTTCTATCTCTATGTTTTGTTTCCTCTTGATGTAGCCCTAAGCAGCGACTGGCGAGAAACACTTCCATATAAAGGGATTGCCAAGCGTCCAAATATTACGAATCTCCAGAAATCTCAGCAAATATATTTTCACCCAAACTGGATGATCCTTTCAGGTAGTGATCAGTACACTAAGCTGACTTGGTTCCCCAAATTTCATTCTTCTATGTTGAAGCGTTCGTTTCCAGTAACAGTTTGAATTTTTAGGTTTCACTCTGTTTTCTCCTATATTGATAGATGTATTTGGAACTCTAAATCCAACATGGTTTGTGCTAGCTTCTTGAAACTTGACACAATAATGTAGTTTCACGTTCTATCTCTATGTTTTGTTTCCTCTTGATGTAGCCCTAAGCAGTGACTGGCGAGAAACACTTCCATATAAAGGGGTTGCCAAGCGTCCAAAAATTACGAATCTCCAGAAATCTCAGCAAATATTTTTTCACCCAAACTGGATGATACTTTCAGGTAATGATCAGTACACTAAGCTGACTTGGTTCCCCAAATTTCATTCTTCTATGTTGAAGCGTTCGTTTCCAGTAACAGTTTGAATTTTTAGGTTTCACTCTGTTTTCTCCTATATTGATAGATGTATTTGGAACTCTAAATCCAACACGGTTTGTGCTAGCTTCTTGAAACTTGACACAATAAAGTAGTTTCACGTTCTATCTCTATGTTTTGTTTCCTCTTGATGTAGCCCTAAGCAGTGACTGGCGAGAAACACATTCATGGAAAGGGGTTGCCAAGCATCCAAATATTACGAATCTCCAGAAATCTCAGCAAATATTTTTTCACCCAAACTTGACGATAGTTTCAGGTAATGATCAGTACACTAAGGCGACTTGGTTCCCGAAACTTCGTTCTTCTATGTTGAAGCGTTCATTTCCAGTAACAGTTTGAATTTTTAGGTTTCACTCTGTTTTCTCCTATATTGATAGATGTATTTGGAACTCTAAATACAACACGGTTTGTGCTAGCTTCTTGAAACTTGACACAATAAAGTAGTTTCACGTTCTGTCTCTATGTTTTGTTTCCTCTTGATGTAGCCCTAAGCAGTGACTGGCGAGAAACACTTTCATGGAAACGGGTTGCCAAGCGTCCAAAAATTACGAATCTCCAGAAATCTCAGCAAATATTTTTTCACCCAAACTGGATGATACTTTCTGGTAATGATCAGTACACTAAGCTGACTTGGTTCACCAAATTTCGTTCTTCTATGTTGTAGCGTTCGTTTCCAGTAACAGTTTGAATTTTTAGGTTTCACTCTGTTTTCTCCTATATTGATAGAAGTATTTGGAACTCTAAATACAACACGGTTTGTGCTAGCTTCTTGAAATTTGACACAATAATGTAGTTTCACGTTCTATCTCTATGTTTTGTTTCCTCTTGATGTAGCCCTAAGCAGTGACTGGCGAGAAACACTTCCATATAAAGGGGTTGCCAAGCGTCCAAAAATGACGAATCTCCAGAAATCTCAGTAAATATTGTTTCACCCAAACTGGATGATACTTTCAGGTAATGATCAGTACACTAAGCTGACTTGGTTCACCAAATTTCGTTCTTCTATGTTGTAGCGTTCGTTTCCAGTAACAGTTTGAATTTTTAGGTTTCACTGTGTTTTTTCCTATATTGATAGATGTATTTGGAACTCTAAATCCAACACGGTTTGTGCTAGCATCTTGAAACATGACACAATAATGTAGTTTCAGGTTCTATCTCTATGTTTTGTTTCCTCTTGATGTAGCCCTAAGCAGTGACTGGCGAGAAACACTTCCATATAAAGGGGTTGCCAAGCGTCCAAAAATTACGAATCTCCAGAAATCTCAGCAAATATTTTTTCACCCAAACTGGATGATACTTTCAGGTAATGATCAGTACACTAAGCTGACTTGGTTCACCAAATTTCGTTCTCCTATGTTGTAGCGTTCGTTTCCAGGAACAGTTTGAATTTTTAGGTTTCACTCTGTTTTCTACTATATTGATAGATGTATTTGGAACTCTAAATACAACACGGTTTGTGCTAGCTTCTTGAAACTTGACACAATAAAGTAGTTTCAGGTTCTATCTCCATGTTTTGTTTCCTCTTGATGTAGCCCTAAGCAGTGACTGGCGAGAAACACTTCCATATAAAGGGGTTGCCAAGCGTCCAAAAATTACGAATCTCCAGAAATCTCAGCAAATATTTTTTCACCCAAACTGGATGATACTTTCAGGTAATTATCAGTACACTAAGCTGACTTGGTTCCCCAAATTTCATTCTTCTATGTTGAAGCGTTCGTTTCCAGTAACAGTTTGAATTTTTAGGTTTCACTCTGTTTTCTCCTATATTGATAGATGTATTTAGAACTCTAAATCCAACACGGTTTGTGCTAGCTCCTTGAAACTTGACACAATAAAGTAGTTTCACGTTCTGTCTCTATGTTTTGTTTCCTCTTGATGTAGCCCTTAGCAGTGACTGGGAGAAACACTTTCATGGAAACGGGTTGCCAAGCGTCCAAAAATTACGAATCTCCAGAAATCTCAGCAAATATTTTTTCACCCAAACTGGATGATACTTTCAGGTAATGATCAGTACACTAAGCTGACTTGGTTCCCCAAATTTCATTCTTCTATGTTGAAGCGTTCGTTTCCAGTAACAGTTTGAATTTTTAGGTTTCACTCTGTTTTCTCCAATATTGATAGATGTATTTGGAACTCTAAATCCAACACGGTTTGTGCTAGCTTCTTGAAACTTGACACAATAATGTAGTTTCACGTTCTATCTCTATGTTTTGTTTCCTCTTGATGTAGCCCTAAGCAGTGACTGGCGAGAAACACTTCCATATAAAGGGGTTGCCAAGCGTCCAAAAATTACGAATCTCCAGAAATCTCAGCAAATATTGTTTCACCCAAACTGGATGATACTTTCATGTAATGATCAGTACACTAAGCCCACTTGGTTCACCAAATTTCGTTCTTCTATGTTGAAGCGTTCGTTTCCAGTAACAGTTTGAATTTTTCGGTTTCACTCTGTTTTCTCCTATATTGATAGACGTATTTGGAACTTTAAATACAACACGGTTTGTGCTAGCTTCTTGAAACTTGACACAATAATGTAGTATCACGTTCTATCTCTATGTTTTGTTTCCTCTTGATGTAGCCCTAAGCAGTGACTGGCGAGAAACACTTCCATATAAAGGGGTTGCCAAGCGTCCAAAAATGACGAATCTCCAGAAATCTCAGCAAATATCTTTTCACCCAAACTGGATGATACTTTCAGGTAATGATCAGTACAGTAAGCTGACTTGGTTCTCCAAATTTGTTCTTCTATGTTGTAGCGTTCGTTTCCAGTAACAGTTTGAATTTTAGGTTTCACTCTGTTTTCTCCTATATTGATAGATGTATTTGGAACTCTAAATCCAACACGGTTTGTGCTAGCTTCTTGAAACTTGACACAATAATGTAGTTTCACGTTCTATCTCTATGTTTTGTTTCCTCTTGATGTAGCCCTAAGCAGTGACTGGCGAGAAACACTTCCATATAAAGGGGTTGCCAAGCGTCCAAAAATTACGAATCTCCAGAAATCTCAGCAAATATTTTTTCACCCAAACTGGATGATACTTTCAGGTAATGATCAGTACACTAAGCTGACTTGGTTCACCAAATTTCGTTCTTCTATTTTGTAGCGTTCGTTTCCAGTAACAGTTTGAATATTTAGGTTTCACTCTGTTCTCTCCTATATTGATAGATGTATTTGGAACTCTAAATCCAACAGGGTTTGTGCTAGCTTCTTGAAACTTGACACAATAATGTAGTTTCACGTTCTATCTCTATGTTTTGTTTCCTCTTGATGTAGCCCTAAGCAGTGACTGGCGAGAAACACTTCCATATAAAGTGGTTGCCAAGCGTCCAAAAATTATGAATCTCCAGAAATCTCAGCAAATATTTTTTCACCCAAACTGGATGATACTTTCAGGTAATGATCAGTACACTAAGGCGACTTGGTTCCCGCAACTTCGTCCTTCTATTTTGAAGCGTTCATTTCCAGTAACAGTTTGAATTTTTAGGTTTCACTCTATTTTCTCCTATATTGATAGATGTATTTGGAACTCTAAATCCAACACGGTTTGTGCTAGCTCCTTGAAACTTGACACAATAAAGTAGTTTCACGTTCTGTCTCTATGTTTTGTTTCCTCTTAATTTAGCCCTTAGTAGTGACTGGCGAGAAACACTTTCATGGAAACGGGTTGCCAAGCGTCCAAAAATTACGAATCTCCAGAAATCTCAGCAAATATTTTTTCACCCAAACTGGATGATACTTTCAGGTAATGATCAGTACACTAAGCTGACTTGGTTCCCCAAATTTCATTCTTCTATGTTGAAGCGTTCGTTTCCAGTAACACTTTGAATTTTTAGGTTTCACTCTGTTTCTCCTATATTGATAGATGTATTTGGAACTCTAAATCCAACACGGTTTGTGCTAGCTTCTTGAAACTTGACACAATAATGTAGTTTCAAGTTCTATCTCTATGTTTTGTTTCCACTTGATGTAGCCCTAAGCAGTGACTGGCGAGAAACACTTCCATATAAAGGGGTTGCCAAGCATCCAAAAATTACGAATCTCCAGAAATCTCAGCAAATATTTTTTCACCCAAACTGGATGATACTTTCAGGTAATGATCAGTACAGTAAGGCGACTTGGTTCCCGCAACTTCGTCCTTCTATTTTGAAGCGTTCATTTCCAGTAACAGTTTGAATTTTTAGGTTTCACTCTATTTTCTCCTATATTGATAGATGTATTTGGAACTCTAAATCCAACACGGTTTGTGCTAGCTCCTTGAAACTTGACACAATAAAGTAGTTTCACGTTCTGTCTCTATGTTTTGTTTCCTCTTGATTTAGCACTTAGTAGTGACTGGCGAGAAACACTTTCATGGAAACGGGTTGCCAAGCGTCCAAAAATTACGAATCTCCAGAAATCTCAGCAAATATTTTTTCACCCAAACTGGATGATACTTTCAGGTAATGATCAGTACACTAAGCTGACTTGGTTCCCCAAATTTCATTCTTCTATGTTGAAGCGTTCGTTTCCAGTAACACTTTGAATTTTTAGGTTTCACTCTGTTTCTCCTATATTGATAGATGTATTTGGAACTCTAAATCCAACACGGTTTGTGCTAGCTTCTTGAAACTTGACACAATAATGTAGTTTCAAGTTCTATCTCTATGTTTTGTTTCCACTTGATGTAGCCCTAAGCAGTGACTGGCGAGAAACACTTCCATATAAAGGGGTTGCCAAGCATCCAAAAATTACGAATCTCCAGAAATCTCAGCAAATATTTTTTCACACAAACTGGATGATACTTTCAGGTAATGATCAGTACAGTAAGGCGACTTGGTTCCCGCAACTTCGTCCTTCTATTTTGAAGCGTTCATTTCCAGTAACAGTTTGAATTTTTAGGTTTCACTCTATTTTCTCCTATATTGATAGATGTATTTGGAACTCTACATCCAACACGGTTTGTGCTAGCTTCTTGAAACTTGACACAATAAAGTAGTTTCACGTTCTGTCTCTATGTTTTGTTTCCTCTTGATGTAGCCCTTAGCAGTGACTGGCGAGAAACACTTTCATGGAAACGGGTTGCCAAGCGTCCAAAAATTACGAATCTCCAGAAATCTCAGCAAATATTTTTTCACCCAAACTGGATGATACTTTCAGGTAATGATCAGTACACTAAGCTGACTTGGTTCCCCAAATTTCATTCTTCTATGTTGAAGCGTTCGTTTCCAGTAACAGTTTGAATTTTTAGGTTTCACTCTGTTTTCTCCTATAATGATAGATGTATTTGGAACTCTAAATCCAACACGGTTTGTGCTAGCATCTTGAAACTTGACACAATAATGTAGTTTCACGTTCTATCTCTATGTTTTGTTTCCTCTTGATGTAGCCCTAAGCAGTGACTGGCGAGAAACACTTCCATATAAAGGGGTTGCCAAGCGTCCAAAAATTACGAATCTCCAGAAATCTCAGCAAATATTTTTTCACCCAAACTGGATGATACTTTCAGGTAATGATCAGTACACTAAGCCCACTTGGTTCACCAAATTTCGTTCTTCTATGTTGAAGCGTTCGTTTCCAGTAACAGTTTGAAATTTTCGGTTTCACTTCGTTTTCTCCTATATTGATAGAAGTATTTGGAACTCTAAATACAACACGGTTTGTGCTAGCTTCTTGAAACTTGACACAATAATGTAGTTTCACGTTCTATCTCTATGTTTTGTTTCCTCTTGATGTAGCCCTAAGCAGTGAATGGCGAGAAACACTTCCATATAAAGGGGTTGCCAAGCGTCCAAAAATGACGAATCTCCAGAAATCTCAGCAAATATTTTTTCACCCAAACTGGATGATACTTTCAGGTAATGATCAGTACACTAAGCTGACTTGGTTCACCAAATTTCGTTCTTCTATGTTGAAGCGTTCGTTTCCAGTAGCTGTTTGAATTTTTCGGTTTCACTCTGTTTTCTCCTATATTGATAGATGTATTTGGAACTCTAAATACAACACGGTTTGTGCTAGCTTCTTGAAACTTGACACAATAAAGTAGTTTCACGTTCTATCTCCATGTTTTGTTTCCTCTTGATGTAGCCCTTAGCAGTGACTGGCGAGAAACACTTTCATGGAAAGGGGTTGCCAAGCTTCCAAAAATTACGAGTCTCCAGAAATCCCAGCAAATATTTTTTCATCCAAACTGGATGATACTTTCAGGTAATGATCAGTACACTAAGGCGACTTGGTTCCCGCAACTTCGTCCTTCTATGTTGAAGCGTTCATTTCCAGTAACAGTTTGAATTTTTAGGTTTCACTCTGTTTTCTCCTATATTGATAGATGTATTTGGAACTCTAAATACAACACGGTTTGTGCTAGCTTCTTGAAACTTGACACAATAAAGTAGTTTCACGTTCTATCTCCATGTTTTGTTTCCTCTTGATGTAGCCCTAAGCAGTGACTGGCGAGAAACACTTTCATGGAAAGTGGTTGCCAAGCTTCCAAAAATTACGAGTCTCCAGAAATCTCAGCAAATATTTTTTCATCCAAACTGGATGATACTTTCAGGTAATGATCAGTACACTAAGGCGACTTGGTTCCCGCAACTTCGTCCTTCTATGTTGAAGCGTTCATTTCCAGTAACAGTTTGAATTTTTAGGTTTCACTCTATTTTCACCTATATTGATAGATGTATTTGGAACTCTAAATCCAACACGGTTTGTGCTAGCTTCTTGAAACTTGACACTATAATGTAGTTTCACGTTCTATCTCTATGTTTTGTTTCCTCTTGATGTAGCCCTAAGCAGCGACTGGCGAGAAACACTTCCATATAAAGGGATTGCCAAGCGTCCAAATATTACGAATCTCCAGAAATCTCAGCAAATATATTTTCACCCAAACTGGATGATACTTTCAGGTAGTGATCAGTACACTAAGCTGACTTGGTTCCCCAAATTTCATTCTTCTATGTTGAAGCGTTCGTTTCCAGTAACAGTTTGAATTTTTAGGTTTCACTCTGTTTTCTCCTATATTGATAGATGTATTTGGAACTCTAAATCCAACACGGTTTGTGCTAGCTTCTTGAAACTTGACACAATAATGTAGTTTCACGTTCTATCTCTATGTTTTGTTTCCTCTTGATGTAGCCCTAAGCAGTGACTGGCGAGAAACACTTCCATATAAAGGGGTTGCCAAGCGTCCAAAAATTACGAATCTCCAGAAATCTCAGCAAATATTTTTTCACCCAAACTGGATGATACTTTCAGGTAATGATCAGTACACTAAGCTGACTTGGTTCCCCAAATTTCATTCTTCTATGTTGAAGCGTTCGTTTCCAGTAACAGTTTGAATTTTTAGGTTTCACTCTGTTTTCTCCTATATTGATAGATGTATTTGGAACTCTAAATCCAACACGGTTTGTGCTAGCTTCTTGAAACTTGACACAATAAAGTATTTTCACGTTCTATCTCTATGTTTTGTTTCCTCTTGATGTAGCCCTAAGCAGTGACTGGCGAGAAACACATTCATGGAAAGGGGTTGCCAAGCATCCAAAAATTACGAATCTCCAGAAATCTCAGCAAATATTTTTTCACCCAAACTTGACGATAGTTTCAGGTAATGATCAGTACACTAAGGCGACTTGGTTCCCGAAACTTCGTTCTTCTATGTTGAAGCGTTCATTTCCAGTAACAGTTTGAATTTTTAGGTTTCATTCTGTTTTCTCCTATATTGATAGATGTATTTGGAACTCTAAATCCAACACGGTTTGTGCTAGCTTCTTGAAACTTGACACAATAAAGTAGTTTCACATTCTGTCTCTATGTTTTGTTTCCTCTTGATGTAGCCCTAAGCAGTGACTGGCGAGAAACACTTTCATGGAAACGGGTTGCCAAGCGTATAAAAATTACGAATCTCCAGAAATCTCAGCAAATATTTTTTCACCCAAACTGGATGATACTTTCAGGTAATGATCAGTACACTAAGCTGACTTGGTTCACCAAATTTCGTTCTTCTATGTTGTAGCGTTCGTTTCCAGTAACAGTTTGAATTTTTAGGTTTCACTCTGTTTTCTCCTATATTGATAGATGTATTTGGAACTCTAAATACAACACGGTTTGTGCTAGCTTCTTGAAACTTGACACAATAATGTAGTTTCACGTTCTATCTCTGTTTTGTTTCCTCTTGATGTAGCCCTAAGCAGTGACTGGCGAGAAACACTTCCATATAAAGGGGTTGCCAAGCGTCCAAAAATGACGAATCTCCAGAAATCTCAGCAAATATTTTTTCACCCAAACTGGATGATACTTTCAGGTAATGATCAGTACACTAAGCTGACTTGGTTCACCAAATTTCGTTCTTCTATGTTGTAGCGTTCGTTTCCAGTAACAGTTTGAATTTTTAGGTTTCACTCTGTTTTTTCCTATATTGATAGATGTATTTGGAACTCTAAATCCAACACGGTTTGTGCTAGCATCTTGAAACATGACACAATAATGTAGTTTCACGTTCTATCTCTATGTTTTGTTTCCTCTTGATGTAGCCCTAAGCAGTGACTGGCGAGAAACACTTCCATATAAAGGGGTTGCCAAGCGTCCAAAAATTACGGATCTCCAGAAATCTCAGCAAATATTTTTTCACCCAAACTGGATGATACTTTCAGGTAATGATCAGTACACTAAGCTGACTTGGTTCACCAAATTTCGTTCTTCTATGTTGTAGCGTTCGTTTCCAGGAACAGTTTGAATTTTTAGGTTTCACTCTGTTTTCTCCTATATTGATAGATGTATTTGGAACTCTAAATACAACACGGTTTGTGCTAGCTTCTTGAAACTTGACACAATAAAGTAGTTTCACGTTCTATCTCCATGTTTTGTTTCCTCTTGATGTAGCCCTAAGGAGTGACTGGCGAGAAACACTTTCATGGAAAGGGGTTGCCAAGCTTCCAAAAATTACGAGTCTCCAGAAATCTCAGCAAATATTTTTTCATCCAAACTGGATGATACTTTCAGGTAATGATCAGTACACTAAGGTGACTTGGTTCCCGCAACTTCGTCCTTCTATGTAGAAGCGTTCATTTCCAGTAACAGTTTGAATTTTTAGGTTTCACTCTGTTTTCTCCTATATTGATAGATATATTTGGAACTCTAAATACAACACGGTTTGTGCTAGCTTCTTGAAACTTGACACAATAAAGTAGTTTCACGTTCTATCTCCATGTTTTGTTTCCTCTTGATGTAGCCCTAAGCAGTGACTGGCGAGAAACACTTTCATGGAAAGTGGTTGCCAAGCTTCCAAAAATTACGAGTCTCCAGAAATCTCAGCAAATATTTTTTCATCCAAACTGGATGATACTTTCAGGTAATGATCAGTACACTAAGGCGACTTGGTTCCCGCAACTTCGTCCTTCTATGTTGAAGCGTTCATTTCCAGTAACAGTTTGAATTTTTAGGTTTCACTCTATTTTTACCTATATTGATAGATGTATTTGGAACTCTAAATCCAACACGGTTTGTGCTAGCTTCTTGAAACTTGACACTATAATGTAGTTTCACGTTCTATATCTATGTTTTGTTTCCTCTTGATGTAGCCCTAAGCAGCGACTGGCGAGAAACACTTCAATATAAAGGGATTGCCAAGCGTCCAAATATTACGAATCTCCAGAAATCTCAGCAAATATATTTTCACCCAAACTGGATGATACTTTCAGGTAATGATCAGTACACTAAGCTGACTTGGTTCCCCAAATTTCATTCTTCTATGTTGAAGGGTTCGTTTCCATTAACACTTTGAATTTTTAGGTTTCACTCTGTTTTCTCCTATATTGATAGATGTATTTGGAACTCTAAATCCAACACGGTTTGTGCTAGCTTCTTGAAACTTGACACAATAAAGTAGTTTCACGTTCTATATCTATGCTTTGTTTCCTCTTGATGTAGCCCTAAGCAGTGACTGGCGAGAAACACTTTCATGGAAACGGGTTGCCAAGCGTCCAAAAATTACGAATCTCCAGAAATCTCAGCAAATATTTTTTCACCCAAACTGGATGATACTTTCAGGTAATGATCAGTACACTAAGGCGACTTGGTTCCCGCAACTTCGTCCTTCTATTTTGAAGCGTTCATTTCCAGTAACAGTTTGAATTTTTAGGTTTCACTCTATTTTCTCCTATATTGACAGATGTATTTGGAACTCTAAATCCAACACGGTTTGTGCTAGCTTCTTGAAACTTGACACAATAAAGTAGTTTCACGTTCTGTCTCTATGTTTTGTTTCCTCTTGATGTAGCCCTTAGCAGTGACTGGCGAGAAACACTTTCATGGAAACGGGTTGCCAAGCGTCCAAAAATTACGAATCTCCAGAAATCTCAGCAAATATTTTTTCACCCAAACTGGATGATACTTTCAGGTAATGATCAGTACACTAAGCTGACTTGGTTCCCCAAATTTCATTCTTCTATGTTGAAGCGTTTGTTTCCAGTAACAGTTTGAATTTTTAGGTTTCACTCTGTTTTCTCCTATATTGATAGATGTATTTGGAACTCTAAATCCAACACGGTTTGTGCTAGATTCTTGAAACTTGACACAATAATGTAGTTCCATGTTCTATCTCTATGTTTTGTTTCCTCTTGATGTAGCCCTAAGCAGTGACTGGCGAGAAACACTTCCATATAAAGGGGTTGCCAAGCGTCCAAAAATTACGAATCTCCAGAAATCACAGCAAATATTTTTTCACCCAAACTGGATGATACTTTCAGGTAATGATCAGTACACTAAGCCCACTTGGTTCACCAAATTTCGTTCTTCTATGTTGAAGCGTTCGTTTCCAGTAACAGTTTGAATTTTTAGGTTTCACTCTGTTTTCTCCTATATTGATAGAAGTATTTGGAACTCTAAATACAACACGGTTTGTGCTAGCTTCTTGAAACTTGACACAATAATGTAGTTTCACGTTCTATCTCTATGTTTTGTTTCCTCTTGATGTAGCCCTTAGCAGTGACTGGCGAGAAACACTTCCATATAAAGGGGTTGCCAAGCGTCCAAAAATGACGAATCTCCAGAAATCTCAGCAAATATTTTTTCACCCAAACTGGATGATACTTTCAGGTAATGATCAGTACACTAAGCTGACTTGGTTCACCAAATATCGTTCTTCTATGTTGTAGCGTTCGTTTCCAGTAACAGTTTGAATTTTTAGGTTTCACTCTATTTTCACCTATATTGATAGATGTATTTGGAACTCTAAATCCAACACGGTTTGTGCTAGCTTCTTGAAACTTGACACTATAATGTAGTTTCACGTTCTATCTCTATGTTTTGTTTCCTCTTGATGTAGTCCTAAGCAGCGACTGGCGAGAAACACTTCCATATAAAGGGATTGCCAAGCGTCCAAAAATTACGAATCTCCAGAAATCTCAGCAAATATATTTTCACCCAAACTGGATGATCCTTTCAGGTAGTGATCAGTACACTAAGCTGACTTGGTTCCCCAAATTTCATTCTTCTATGTTGAAGCGTTCGTTTCCAGTAACAGTTTGAATTTTTAGGTTTCACTCTGTTTTCTCCTATATTGATAGATGTATTTGGAACTCTAAATCCAACATGGTTTGTGCTAGCTTCTTGAAACTTGACACAATAATGCAGTTTCACGTTCTATCTCTATGTTTTGTTTCCTCTTGATGTAGCCCTAAGCAGTGACTGGCGAGAAACACTTCCATATAAAGGGGTTGCCAAGCGTCCAAAAATTACGAATCTCCAGAAATCTCAGCAAATATTTTTTCACCCAAACTGGATGATACTTTCAGGTAATGATCAGTACACTAAGCTGACTTGGTTCCCCAAATTTCATTATTCTATGTTGAAGCGTTCGTTTCCAGTAACAGTTTGAATTTTTAGGTTTCACTCTGTTTTCTCCTATATTGATAGATGTATTTGGAACTCTAAATCCAACACAGTTTGTGCTAGCTTCTTGAAACTTGACACAATAAAGTAGTTTCACGTTCTATCTCCATGTTTTGTTTCCTCTTGATGTAGCCCTAAGCAGTGACTGGCGAGAAACACTTTCATGGAAAGGGGTTGCCAAGCTTCCAAAAATTACGAGTCTCCAGAAATCTCAGCAAATATTTTTTCATCCAAACTGGATGATACTTTCAGGTAATGATCAGTACACTAAGGCGACTTGGTTCCCGCAACTTCGTCCTTCTATGTTGAAGCGTTCATTTCCAGTAACAGTTTGAATTTTTAGGTTTCACTCTATTTTCACCTATATTGATAGATGTATTTGGAACTCTAAATCCAACACGGTTTGTGCTAGCTTCTTGAAACTTGACACTATAATGTAGTTTCATGTTCTATCTCTATGTTTTGTTTCCTCTTGATGTAGCCCTAAGCAGCGACTGGCGAGAAACACTTCCATATAAAGGGATTGCCAAGCGTCCAAATATTACGAATCTCCAGAAATCTCAGCAAATATATTTTCACCCAAACTGGATGATCCTTTCAGGTAGTGATCAGTACACTAAGCTGACTTGGTTCCCCAAATTTCATTCTTCTATGTTGAAGCGTTCGTTTCCAGTAACAGTTTGAATTTTTAGGTTTCACTCTGTTTTCTCCTATATTGATAGATGTATTTGGAACTCTAAATCCAACATGGTTTGTGCTAGCTTCTTGAAACTTGACACAATAATGTAGTTTCACGTTCTATCTCTATGTTTTGTTTCCTCTTGATGTAGCCCTAAGCAGTGACTGGCGAGAAACACTTCCATATAAAGGGGTTGCCAAGCGTCCAAAAATTACGAATCTCCAGAAATCTCAGCAAATATTTTTTCACCCAAACTGGATGATACTTTCAGGTAATGATCAGTACACTAAGCTGACTTGGTTCCCCAAATTTCATTCTTCTATGTTGAAGCGTTCGTTTCCAGTAACAGTTTGAATTTTTAGGTTTCACTCTGTTTTCTCCTATATTGATAGATGTATTTGGAACTCTAAATCCAACACGGTTTGTGCTAGCTTCTTGAAACTTGACACAATAAAGTAGTTTCACGTTCTATCTCTATGTTTTGTTTCCTCTTGATGTAGCCCTAAGCAGTGACTGGCGAGAAACACATTCATGGAAAGGGGTTGCCAAGCATCCAAATATTACGAATCTCCAGAAATCTCAGCAAATATTTTTTCACCCAAACTTGACGATAGTTTCAGGTAATGATCAGTACACTAAGGCGACTTGGTTCCCGAAACTTCGTTCTTCTATGTTGAAGCGTTCATTTCCAGTAACAGTTTGAATTTTTAGGTTTCACTCTGTTTTCTCCTATATTGATAGATGTATTTGGAACTCTAAATACAACACGGTTTGTGCTAGCTTCTTGAAACTTGACACAATAAAGTAGTTTCACGTTCTGTCTCTATGTTTTGTTTCCTCTTGATGTAGCCCTAAGCAGTGACTGGCGAGAAACACTTTCATGGAAACGGGTTGCCAAGCGTCCAAAAATTACGAATCTCCAGAAATCTCAGCAAATATTTTTTCACCCAAACTGGATGATACTTTCTGGTAATGATCAGTACACTAAGCTGACTTGGTTCACCAAATTTCGTTCTTCTATGTTGTAGCGTTCGTTTCCAGTAACAGTTTGAATTTTTAGGTTTCACTCTGTTTTCTCCTATATTGATAGAAGTATTTGGAACTCTAAATACAACACGGTTTGTGCTAGCTTCTTGAAATTTGACACAATAATGTAGTTTCACGTTCTATCTCTATGTTTTGTTTCCTCTTGATGTAGCCCTAAGCAGTGACTGGCGAGAAACACTTCCATATAAAGGGGTTGCCAAGCGTCCAAAAATGACGAATCTCCAGAAATCTCAGTAAATATTGTTTCACCCAAACTGGATGATACTTTCAGGTAATGATCAGTACACTAAGCTGACTTGGTTCACCAAATTTCGTTCTTCTATGTTGTAGCGTTCGTTTCCAGTAACAGTTTGAATTTTTAGGTTTCACTGTGTTTTTTCCTATATTGATAGATGTATTTGGAACTCTAAATCCAACACGGTTTGTGCTAGCATCTTGAAACATGACACAATAATGTAGTTTCAGGTTCTATCTCTATGTTTTGTTTCCTCTTGATGTAGCCCTAAGCAGTGACTGGCGAGAAACACTTCCATATAAAGGGGTTGCCAAGCGTCCAAAAATTACGAATCTCCAGAAATCTCAGCAAATATTTTTTCACCCAAACTGGATGATACTTTCAGGTAATGATCAGTACACTAAGCTGACTTGGTTCACCAAATTTCGTTCTCCTATGTTGTAGCGTTCGTTTCCAGGAACAGTTTGAATTTTTAGGTTTCACTCTGTTTTCTACTATATTGATAGATGTATTTGGAACTCTAAATACAACACGGTTTGTGCTAGCTTCTTGAAACTTGACACAATAAAGTAGTTTCAGGTTCTATCTCCATGTTTTGTTTCCTCTTGATGTAGCCCTAAGCAGTGACTGGCGAGAAACACTTCCATATAAAGGGGTTGCCAAGCGTCCAAAAATTACGAATCTCCAGAAATCTCAGCAAATATTTTTTCACCCAAACTGGATGATACTTTCAGGTAATTATCAGTACACTAAGCTGACTTGGTTCCCCAAATTTCATTCTTCTATGTTGAAGCGTTCGTTTCCAGTAACAGTTTGAATTTTTAGGTTTCACTCTGTTTTCTCCTATATTGATAGATGTATTTAGAACTCTAAATCCAACACGGTTTGTGCTAGCTCCTTGAAACTTGACACAATAAAGTAGTTTCACGTTCTGTCTCTATGTTTTGTTTCCTCTTGATGTAGCCCTTAGCAGTGACTGGGAGAAACACTTTCATGGAAACGGGTTGCCAAGCGTCCAAAAATTACGAATCTCCAGAAATCTCAGCAAATATTTTTTCACCCAAACTGGATGATACTTTCAGGTAATGATCAGTACACTAAGCTGACTTGGTTCCCCAAATTTCATTCTTCTATGTTGAAGCGTTCGTTTCCAGTAACAGTTTGAATTTTTAGGTTTCACTCTGTTTTCTCCAATATTGATAGATGTATTTGGAACTCTAAATCCAACACGGTTTGTGCTAGCTTCTTGAAACTTGACACAATAATGTAGTTTCACGTTCTATCTCTATGTTTTGTTTCCTCTTGATGTAGCCCTAAGCA
Source organism: Spermophilus citellus (assembly GCF_964194105.1). Classification (NCBI taxonomy): domain Eukaryota; kingdom Metazoa; phylum Chordata; class Mammalia; order Rodentia; family Sciuridae; genus Spermophilus; species Spermophilus citellus. The sequence continues at coordinate 32,491,965 of NC_138186.1, forward strand.
GTGACTGGCGAGAAACACTTCCATATAAAGGGGTTGCCAAGCGTCCAAAAATTACGAATCTCCAGAAATCTCAGCAAATATTGTTTCACCCAAACTGGATGATACTTTCATGTAATGATCAGTACACTAAGCCCACTTGGTTCACCAAATTTCGTTCTTCTATGTTGAAGCGTTCGTTTCCAGTAACAGTTTGAATTTTTCGGTTTCACTCTGTTTTCTCCTATATTGATAGACGTATTTGGAACTTTAAATACAACACGGTTTGTGCTAGCTTCTTGAAACTTGACACAATAATGTAGTATCACGTTCTATCTCTATGTTTTGTTTCCTCTTGATGTAGCCCTAAGCAGTGACTGGCGAGAAACACTTCCATATAAAGGGGTTGCCAAGCGTCCAAAAATGACGAATCTCCAGAAATCTCAGCAAATATCTTTTCACCCAAACTGGATGATACTTTCAGGTAATGATCAGTACAGTAAGCTGACTTGGTTCTCCAAATTTGTTCTTCTATGTTGTAGCGTTCGTTTCCAGTAACAGTTTGAATTTTAGGTTTCACTCTGTTTTCTCCTATATTGATAGATGTATTTGGAACTCTAAATCCAACACGGTTTGTGCTAGCTTCTTGAAACTTGACACAATAATGTAGTTTCACGTTCTATCTCTATGTTTTGTTTCCTCTTGATGTAGCCCTAAGCAGTGACTGGCGAGAAACACTTCCATATAAAGGGGTTGCCAAGCGTCCAAAAATTACGAATCTCCAGAAATCTCAGCAAATATTTTTTCACCCAAACTGGATGATACTTTCAGGTAATGATCAGTACACTAAGCTGACTTGGTTCACCAAATTTCGTTCTTCTATTTTGTAGCGTTCGTTTCCAGTAACAGTTTGAATATTTAGGTTTCACTCTGTTCTCTCCTATATTGATAGATGTATTTGGAACTCTAAATCCAACAGGGTTTGTGCTAGCTTCTTGAAACTTGACACAATAATGTAGTTTCACGTTCTATCTCTATGTTTTGTTTCCTCTTGATGTAGCCCTAAGCAGTGACTGGCGAGAAACACTTCCATATAAAGTGGTTGCCAAGCGTCCAAAAATTATGAATCTCCAGAAATCTCAGCAAATATTTTTTCACCCAAACTGGATGATACTTTCAGGTAATGATCAGTACACTAAGGCGACTTGGTTCCCGCAACTTCGTCCTTCTATTTTGAAGCGTTCATTTCCAGTAACAGTTTGAATTTTTAGGTTTCACTCTATTTTCTCCTATATTGATAGATGTATTTGGAACTCTAAATCCAACACGGTTTGTGCTAGCTCCTTGAAACTTGACACAATAAAGTAGTTTCACGTTCTGTCTCTATGTTTTGTTTCCTCTTAATTTAGCCCTTAGTAGTGACTGGCGAGAAACACTTTCATGGAAACGGGTTGCCAAGCGTCCAAAAATTACGAATCTCCAGAAATCTCAGCAAATATTTTTTCACCCAAACTGGATGATACTTTCAGGTAATGATCAGTACACTAAGCTGACTTGGTTCCCCAAATTTCATTCTTCTATGTTGAAGCGTTCGTTTCCAGTAACACTTTGAATTTTTAGGTTTCACTCTGTTTCTCCTATATTGATAGATGTATTTGGAACTCTAAATCCAACACGGTTTGTGCTAGCTTCTTGAAACTTGACACAATAATGTAGTTTCAAGTTCTATCTCTATGTTTTGTTTCCACTTGATGTAGCCCTAAGCAGTGACTGGCGAGAAACACTTCCATATAAAGGGGTTGCCAAGCATCCAAAAATTACGAATCTCCAGAAATCTCAGCAAATATTTTTTCACCCAAACTGGATGATACTTTCAGGTAATGATCAGTACAGTAAGGCGACTTGGTTCCCGCAACTTCGTCCTTCTATTTTGAAGCGTTCATTTCCAGTAACAGTTTGAATTTTTAGGTTTCACTCTATTTTCTCCTATATTGATAGATGTATTTGGAACTCTAAATCCAACACGGTTTGTGCTAGCTCCTTGAAACTTGACACAATAAAGTAGTTTCACGTTCTGTCTCTATGTTTTGTTTCCTCTTGATTTAGCACTTAGTAGTGACTGGCGAGAAACACTTTCATGGAAACGGGTTGCCAAGCGTCCAAAAATTACGAATCTCCAGAAATCTCAGCAAATATTTTTTCACCCAAACTGGATGATACTTTCAGGTAATGATCAGTACACTAAGCTGACTTGGTTCCCCAAATTTCATTCTTCTATGTTGAAGCGTTCGTTTCCAGTAACACTTTGAATTTTTAGGTTTCACTCTGTTTCTCCTATATTGATAGATGTATTTGGAACTCTAAATCCAACACGGTTTGTGCTAGCTTCTTGAAACTTGACACAATAATGTAGTTTCAAGTTCTATCTCTATGTTTTGTTTCCACTTGATGTAGCCCTAAGCAGTGACTGGCGAGAAACACTTCCATATAAAGGGGTTGCCAAGCATCCAAAAATTACGAATCTCCAGAAATCTCAGCAAATATTTTTTCACACAAACTGGATGATACTTTCAGGTAATGATCAGTACAGTAAGGCGACTTGGTTCCCGCAACTTCGTCCTTCTATTTTGAAGCGTTCATTTCCAGTAACAGTTTGAATTTTTAGGTTTCACTCTATTTTCTCCTATATTGATAGATGTATTTGGAACTCTACATCCAACACGGTTTGTGCTAGCTTCTTGAAACTTGACACAATAAAGTAGTTTCACGTTCTGTCTCTATGTTTTGTTTCCTCTTGATGTAGCCCTTAGCAGTGACTGGCGAGAAACACTTTCATGGAAACGGGTTGCCAAGCGTCCAAAAATTACGAATCTCCAGAAATCTCAGCAAATATTTTTTCACCCAAACTGGATGATACTTTCAGGTAATGATCAGTACACTAAGCTGACTTGGTTCCCCAAATTTCATTCTTCTATGTTGAAGCGTTCGTTTCCAGTAACAGTTTGAATTTTTAGGTTTCACTCTGTTTTCTCCTATAATGATAGATGTATTTGGAACTCTAAATCCAACACGGTTTGTGCTAGCATCTTGAAACTTGACACAATAATGTAGTTTCACGTTCTATCTCTATGTTTTGTTTCCTCTTGATGTAGCCCTAAGCAGTGACTGGCGAGAAACACTTCCATATAAAGGGGTTGCCAAGCGTCCAAAAATTACGAATCTCCAGAAATCTCAGCAAATATTTTTTCACCCAAACTGGATGATACTTTCAGGTAATGATCAGTACACTAAGCCCACTTGGTTCACCAAATTTCGTTCTTCTATGTTGAAGCGTTCGTTTCCAGTAACAGTTTGAAATTTTCGGTTTCACTTCGTTTTCTCCTATATTGATAGAAGTATTTGGAACTCTAAATACAACACGGTTTGTGCTAGCTTCTTGAAACTTGACACAATAATGTAGTTTCACGTTCTATCTCTATGTTTTGTTTCCTCTTGATGTAGCCCTAAGCAGTGACTGGCGAGAAACACTTCCATATAAAGGGGTTGCCAAGCGTCCAAAAATGACGAATCTCCAGAAATCTCAGCAAATATTTTTTCACCCAAACTGGATGATACTTTCAGGTAATGATCAGTACACTAAGCTGACTTGGTTCACCAAATTTCGTTCTTCTATGTTGAAGCGTTCGTTTCCAGTAGCTGTTTGAATTTTTCGGTTTCACTCTGTTTTCTCCTATATTGATAGATGTATTTGGAACTCTAAATACAACACGGTTTGTGCTAGCTTCTTGAAACTTGACACAATAAAGTAGTTTCACGTTCTATCTCCATGTTTTGTTTCCTCTTGATGTAGCCCTTAGCAGTGACTGGCGAGAAACACTTTCATGGAAAGGGGTTGCCAAGCTTCCAAAAATTACGAGTCTCCAGAAATCCCAGCAAATATTTTTTCATCCAAACTGGATGATACTTTCAGGTAATGATCAGTACACTAAGGCGACTTGGTTCCCGCAACTTCGTCCTTCTATGTTGAAGCGTTCATTTCCAGTAACAGTTTGAATTTTTAGGTTTCACTCTGTTTTCTCCTATATTGATAGATGTATTTGGAACTCTAAATACAACACGGTTTGTGCTAGCTTCTTGAAACTTGACACAATAAAGTAGTTTCACGTTCTATCTCCATGTTTTGTTTCCTCTTGATGTAGCCCTAAGCAGTGACTGGCGAGAAACACTTTCATGGAAAGTGGTTGCCAAGCTTCCAAAAATTACGAGTCTCCAGAAATCTCAGCAAATATTTTTTCATCCAAACTGGATGATACTTTCAGGTAATGATCAGTACACTAAGGCGACTTGGTTCCCGCAACTTCGTCCTTCTATGTTGAAGCGTTCATTTCCAGTAACAGTTTGAATTTTTAGGTTTCACTCTATTTTCACCTATATTGATAGATGTATTTGGAACTCTAAATCCAACACGGTTTGTGCTAGCTTCTTGAAACTTGACACTATAATGTAGTTTCACGTTCTATCTCTATGTTTTGTTTCCTCTTGATGTAGCCCTAAGCAGCGACTGGCGAGAAACACTTCCATATAAAGGGATTGCCAAGCGTCCAAATATTACGAATCTCCAGAAATCTCAGCAAATATATTTTCACCCAAACTGGATGATACTTTCAGGTAGTGATCAGTACACTAAGCTGACTTGGTTCCCCAAATTTCATTCTTCTATGTTGAAGCGTTCGTTTCCAGTAACAGTTTGAATTTTTAGGTTTCACTCTGTTTTCTCCTATATTGATAGATGTATTTGGAACTCTAAATCCAACACGGTTTGTGCTAGCTTCTTGAAACTTGACACAATAATGTAGTTTCACGTTCTATCTCTATGTTTTGTTTCCTCTTGATGTAGCCCTAAGCAGTGACTGGCGAGAAACACTTCCATATAAAGGGGTTGCCAAGCGTCCAAAAATTACGAATCTCCAGAAATCTCAGCAAATATTTTTTCACCCAAACTGGATGATACTTTCAGGTAATGATCAGTACACTAAGCTGACTTGGTTCCCCAAATTTCATTCTTCTATGTTGAAGCGTTCGTTTCCAGTAACAGTTTGAATTTTTAGGTTTCACTCTGTTTTCTCCTATATTGATAGATGTATTTGGAACTCTAAATCCAACACGGTTTGTGCTAGCTTCTTGAAACTTGACACAATAAAGTATTTTCACGTTCTATCTCTATGTTTTGTTTCCTCTTGATGTAGCCCTAAGCAGTGACTGGCGAGAAACACATTCATGGAAAGGGGTTGCCAAGCATCCAAAAATTACGAATCTCCAGAAATCTCAGCAAATATTTTTTCACCCAAACTTGACGATAGTTTCAGGTAATGATCAGTACACTAAGGCGACTTGGTTCCCGAAACTTCGTTCTTCTATGTTGAAGCGTTCATTTCCAGTAACAGTTTGAATTTTTAGGTTTCATTCTGTTTTCTCCTATATTGATAGATGTATTTGGAACTCTAAATCCAACACGGTTTGTGCTAGCTTCTTGAAACTTGACACAATAAAGTAGTTTCACATTCTGTCTCTATGTTTTGTTTCCTCTTGATGTAGCCCTAAGCAGTGACTGGCGAGAAACACTTTCATGGAAACGGGTTGCCAAGCGTATAAAAATTACGAATCTCCAGAAATCTCAGCAAATATTTTTTCACCCAAACTGGATGATACTTTCAGGTAATGATCAGTACACTAAGCTGACTTGGTTCACCAAATTTCGTTCTTCTATGTTGTAGCGTTCGTTTCCAGTAACAGTTTGAATTTTTAGGTTTCACTCTGTTTTCTCCTATATTGATAGATGTATTTGGAACTCTAAATACAACACGGTTTGTGCTAGCTTCTTGAAACTTGACACAATAATGTAGTTTCACGTTCTATCTCTGTTTTGTTTCCTCTTGATGTAGCCCTAAGCAGTGACTGGCGAGAAACACTTCCATATAAAGGGGTTGCCAAGCGTCCAAAAATGACGAATCTCCAGAAATCTCAGCAAATATTTTTTCACCCAAACTGGATGATACTTTCAGGTAATGATCAGTACACTAAGCTGACTTGGTTCACCAAATTTCGTTCTTCTATGTTGTAGCGTTCGTTTCCAGTAACAGTTTGAATTTTTAGGTTTCACTCTGTTTTTTCCTATATTGATAGATGTATTTGGAACTCTAAATCCAACACGGTTTGTGCTAGCATCTTGAAACATGACACAATAATGTAGTTTCACGTTCTATCTCTATGTTTTGTTTCCTCTTGATGTAGCCCTAAGCAGTGACTGGCGAGAAACACTTCCATATAAAGGGGTTGCCAAGCGTCCAAAAATTACGGATCTCCAGAAATCTCAGCAAATATTTTTTCACCCAAACTGGATGATACTTTCAGGTAATGATCAGTACACTAAGCTGACTTGGTTCACCAAATTTCGTTCTTCTATGTTGTAGCGTTCGTTTCCAGGAACAGTTTGAATTTTTAGGTTTCACTCTGTTTTCTCCTATATTGATAGATGTATTTGGAACTCTAAATACAACACGGTTTGTGCTAGCTTCTTGAAACTTGACACAATAAAGTAGTTTCACGTTCTATCTCCATGTTTTGTTTCCTCTTGATGTAGCCCTAAGGAGTGACTGGCGAGAAACACTTTCATGGAAAGGGGTTGCCAAGCTTCCAAAAATTACGAGTCTCCAGAAATCTCAGCAAATATTTTTTCATCCAAACTGGATGATACTTTCAGGTAATGATCAGTACACTAAGGTGACTTGGTTCCCGCAACTTCGTCCTTCTATGTAGAAGCGTTCATTTCCAGTAACAGTTTGAATTTTTAGGTTTCACTCTGTTTTCTCCTATATTGATAGATATATTTGGAACTCTAAATACAACACGGTTTGTGCTAGCTTCTTGAAACTTGACACAATAAAGTAGTTTCACGTTCTATCTCCATGTTTTGTTTCCTCTTGATGTAGCCCTAAGCAGTGACTGGCGAGAAACACTTTCATGGAAAGTGGTTGCCAAGCTTCCAAAAATTACGAGTCTCCAGAAATCTCAGCAAATATTTTTTCATCCAAACTGGATGATACTTTCAGGTAATGATCAGTACACTAAGGCGACTTGGTTCCCGCAACTTCGTCCTTCTATGTTGAAGCGTTCATTTCCAGTAACAGTTTGAATTTTTAGGTTTCACTCTATTTTTACCTATATTGATAGATGTATTTGGAACTCTAAATCCAACACGGTTTGTGCTAGCTTCTTGAAACTTGACACTATAATGTAGTTTCACGTTCTATATCTATGTTTTGTTTCCTCTTGATGTAGCCCTAAGCAGCGACTGGCGAGAAACACTTCAATATAAAGGGATTGCCAAGCGTCCAAATATTACGAATCTCCAGAAATCTCAGCAAATATATTTTCACCCAAACTGGATGATACTTTCAGGTAATGATCAGTACACTAAGCTGACTTGGTTCCCCAAATTTCATTCTTCTATGTTGAAGGGTTCGTTTCCATTAACACTTTGAATTTTTAGGTTTCACTCTGTTTTCTCCTATATTGATAGATGTATTTGGAACTCTAAATCCAACACGGTTTGTGCTAGCTTCTTGAAACTTGACACAATAAAGTAGTTTCACGTTCTATATCTATGCTTTGTTTCCTCTTGATGTAGCCCTAAGCAGTGACTGGCGAGAAACACTTTCATGGAAACGGGTTGCCAAGCGTCCAAAAATTACGAATCTCCAGAAATCTCAGCAAATATTTTTTCACCCAAACTGGATGATACTTTCAGGTAATGATCAGTACACTAAGGCGACTTGGTTCCCGCAACTTCGTCCTTCTATTTTGAAGCGTTCATTTCCAGTAACAGTTTGAATTTTTAGGTTTCACTCTATTTTCTCCTATATTGATAGATGTATTTGGAACTCTAAATCCAACACGGTTTGTGCTAGCTTCTTGAAACTTGACACAATAAAGTAGTTTCACGTTCTGTCTCTATGTTTTGTTTCCTCTTGATGTAGCCCTTAGCAGTGACTGGCGAGAAACACTTTCATGGAAACGGGTTGCCAAGCGTCCAAAAATTACGAATCTCCAGAAATCTCAGCAAATATTTTTTCACCCAAACTGGATGATACTTTCATGTAATGATCAGTACACTAAGCTGACTTGGTTCCCCAAATTTCATTCTTCTATGTTGAAGCGTTCGTTTCCAGTAACAGTTTGAATTTTTAGGTTTCACTCTGTTTTCTCCTATATTGATAGATGTATTTGGAACTCTAAATCCAACACGGTTTGTGCTAGCTTCTTGAAACTTGACACAATAATGTAGTTTCACGTTCTATCTCTATGTTTTGTTTCCTCTTGATGTAGCCCTAAGCAGTGACTGGCGAGAAACACTTCCATATAAAGGGGTTGCCAAGCGTCCAAAAATTACGAATCTCCAGAAATCTCAGCAAATATTTTTTCACCCAAACTGGATGATAGTTTCAGGTAATGATCAGTACACTAAGCCCACTTGGTTCACCAAATTTCGTTCTTCTATGTTGAAGCGTTCGTTTCCAGTAACAGTTTGAATTTTTCGGTTTCACTCTGTTTTCTCCTATATTGATAGACGTATTTGGAACTCTAAATACAACACGGTTTGTGCTAGCTTCTTGAAACTTGACACAATAATGTAGTTTCACGTTCTATCTCTATGTTTTGTTTCCTCTTGATGTAGCCCTAAGCAGTGACTGGCGAGAAACACTTCCATATAAAGGGGTTGCCAAGCGTCCAAAAATTACGAATCTCCAGAAATCTCAGCAAATATTGTTTCACCCAAACTGGATGATACTTTCATGTAATGATCAGTACACTAAGCCCACTTGGTTCACCAAATTTCGTTCTTCTATGTTGAAGCGTTCGTTTCCAGTAACAGTTTGAATTTTTCGGTTTCACTCTGTTTTCTCCTATATTGATAGACGTATTTGGAACTTTAAATACAACACGGTTTGTGCTAGCTTCTTGAAACTTGACACAATAATGTAGTTTCACGTTCTATCTCTATGTTTTGTTTCCTCTTGATGTAGCCCTAAGCAGTGACTGGCGAGAAACACTTCCATATAAAGTGGTTGCCAAGCGTCCAAAAATTATGAATCTCCAGAAATCTCAGCAAATATTTTTTCACCCAAACTGGATGATACTTTCAGGTAATGATCAGTACACTAAGGCGACTTGGTTCCCGCAACTTCGTCCTTCTATTTTGAAGCGTTCATTTCCAGTAACAGTTTGAATTTTTAGGTTTCACTCTATTTTCTCCTATATTGATAGATGTATTTGGAACTCTAAATGCAACACGGTTTGTGCTAGCTCCTTGAAACTTGACACAATAAAGTAGTTTCACGTTCTGTCTCTATGTTTTGTTTCCTCTTGATTTAGCCCTTAGTAGTGACTGGCGAGAAACACTTTCATGGAAACGGGTTGCCAAGCGTCCAAAAATTACGAATCTCCAGAAATCTCAGCAAATATTTTTTCACCCAAACTGGATGATACTTTCAGGTAATGATCAGTACACTAAGCTGACTTGGTTCCCCAAATTTCATTCTTCTATGTTGAAGCGTTCGTTTCCAGTAACACTTTGAATTTTTAGGTTTCACTCTGTTTCTCCTATATTGATAGATGTATTTGGAACTCTAAATCCAACACGGTTTGTGCTAGCTTCTTGAAACTTGACACAATAATGTAGTTTCACGTTCTATCTCTATGTTTTGTTTCCTCTTGATGTAGCCCTAAGCAGTGACTGGCGAGAAACACTTCCATATAAAGGGGTTGCCAAGCGTCCAAAAATTACGAATCTCCAGAAATCTCAGCAAATATTTTTTCACCCAAACTGGATGATAGTTTCAGGTAATGATCAGTACACTAAGCCCACTTGGTTCACCAAATTTCGTTCTTCTATGTTGAAGCGTTCGTTTCCAGTAACAGTTTGAATTTTTCGGTTTCACTCTGTTTTCTCCTATATTGATAGATGTATTTGGAACTCTAAATCCAACACGGTTTGTGCTAGCTTCTTGAAACTTGACACAATAATGTAGTTTCACGTTCTATCTCTATGTTTTGTTTCCTCTTGATGTAGCCCTAAGCAGTGACTGGCGAGAAACACTTCCATATAAAGGGGTTGCCAAGCGTCCAAAAATTACGAATCTCCAGAAATCTCAGCAAATATTTTTTCACCCAAACTGGATGATACTTTCAGGTAATGATCAGTACACTAAGCTGACTTGGTTCACCAAATTTCGTTCTTCTATGTTGTAGCGTTCGTTTCCAGTAGCAGTTTGAATTTTTAGGTTTCACTCTGTTTTCTCCTATATTGATAGATGTATTTGGAACTCTAAATCCAACACGGTTTGTGCTAGCTTCTTGAAACTTGACACAATAATGTAGTTTCAAGTTCTATCTCTATGTTTTGTTTCCACTTGATGTAGCCCTAAGCAGTGACTGGCGAGAAACACTTCCATATAAAGGGGTTGCCAAGCATCCAAAAATTACGAATCTCCAGAAATCTCAGCAAATATTTTTTCACCCAAACTGGATGATACTTTCAGGTAATGATCAGTACACTAAGCTGACTTGGTTCCCCTAATTTCATTCTTCTATGTTGAAGCGTTCCTTTCCAGTAACAGTTTGAATTTTTAGGTTTCACTCTATTTTCTCCTATATTGATAGATGTATTTGGAACTCTACATCCAACACGGTTTGTGCTAGCTTCTTGAAACTTGACACAATAATGTAGTTTCACGTTCTATCTCTATGTTTTGTTTCCTCTTGATGTAGCCCTAAGCAGTGACTGGCGAGAAACACTTCCATATAAAGGGGTTGCCAAGCGTCCAAAAATTACGAATCTCCAGAAATCTCAGCAAATATTTTTTCACCCAAACTGGATGATAGTTTCAGGTAATGATCAGTACACTAAGCCCACTTGGTTCACCAAATTTCGTTCTTCTATGTTGAAGCGTTCGTTTCCAGTAACAGTTTGAATTTTTCGGTTTCACTCTGTTTTCTCCTATATTGATAGATGTATTTGGAACTCTAAATCCAACACGGTTTGTGCTAGCTTCTTGAAACTTGACACAATAATGTAGTTTCACGTTCTATCTCTATGTTTTGTTTCCTCTTGATGTAGCCCTAAGCAGTGACTGGCGAGAAACACTTCCATATAAAGGGGTTGCCAAGCGTCCAAAAATTACGAATCTCCAGAAATCTCAGCAAATATTTTTTCACCCAAACTGGATGATACTTTCAGGTAATGATCAGTACACTAAGCTGACTTGGTTCACCAAATTTCGTTCTTCTATGTTGTAGCGTTCGTTTCCAGTAGCAGTTTGAATTTTTAGGTTTCACTCTGTTTTCTCCTATATTGATAGATGTATTTGGAACTCTAAATCCAACACGGTTTGTGCTAGCTTCTTGAAACTTGACACAATAATGTAGTTTCAAGTTCTATCTCTATGTTTTGTTTCCACTTGATGTAGCCCTAAGCAGTGACTGGCGAGAAACACTTCCACATAAAGGGGTTGCCAAGCATCCAAAAATTACGAATCTCCAGAAATCTCAGCAAATATTTTTTCACCCAAACTGGATGATACTTTCAGGTAATGATCAGTACACTAAGCTGACTTGGTTCCCCTAATTTCATTCTTCTATGTTGAAGCGTTCCTTTCCAGTAACAGTTTGAATTTTTAGGTTTCACTCTATTTTCTCCTATATTGATAGATGTATTTGGAACTCTACATCCAACACGGTTTGTGCTAGCTTCTTGAAACTTGACACAATAAAGTAGTTTCACGTTCTGTCTCTATGTTTTGTTTCCTCTTGATGTAGCCCTTAGCAGTGACTGGCGAGAAACACTTTCATGGAAACGGGTTGCCAAGCGTCCAAAAATTACGAATCTCCAGAAATCTCAGCAAATATTTTTTTCACCCAAACTGGATGATACTTTCAGGTAATGATCAGTACACTAAGCTGACTTGGTTCCCCAAATTTCATTCTTCTATGTTGACGCGTTCGTTTCCAGTAACAGTTTGAATTTTTAGGTTTCACTCTGTTTTCTCCTATAATGATAGATGTATTTGGAACTCTAAATCCAACACGGTTTGTGCTAGCATCTTGAAACTTGACACAATAATGTAGTTTCACGTTCTATCTCTATGTTTTGTTTCCTCTTGATGTAGCCCTAAGCAGTGACTGGCGAGAAACACTTCCATATAAAGGGGTTGCCAAGCGTCCAAAAATTACGAATCTCCAGAAATCTCAGCAAATATTTTTTCACCCAAACTGGATGATACTTTCAGGTAATGATCAGTACACTAAGCCCACTTGGTTCACCAAATTTCGTTCTTCTATGTTGAAGCGTTCGTTTCCAGTAACAGTTTGAAATTTTCGGTTTCACTCCGTTTTCTCCTATATTGATAGAAGTATTTGGAATTCTAATACAACACGGTTTGTGCTAGCTTCTTGAAACTTGACACAATAATGTAGTTTCACGTTCTATCTCTATGTTTTGTTTCCTCTTGATGTAGCCCTAAGCAGTGACTGGCGAGAAACACTTCCATATAAAGGGGTTGCCAAGCGTCCAAAAATTACGAATCTCCAGAAATCTCAGCAAATATTTTTTCACCCAAACTGGATGATACTTTCAGGTAATGATCAGTACACTAAGCTGACTTGGTTCACCAAATTTCGTTCTTCTATGTTGAAGCGTTCGTTTCCAGTAACTGTTTGAATTTTTCGGTTTCACTCTGTTTTCTCCTATATTGATAGATGTATTTGGAACTCTAAATACAACACGGTTTGTGCTAGCTTCTTGAAACTTGACACAATAAAGTAGTTTCACGTTCTATCTCCATGTTTTGTTTCCTCTTGATGTAGCCCTTAGCAGTGACTGGCGAGAAACACTTTCATGGAAAGGGGTTGCCAAGCTTCCAAAAATTACGAGTCTCCAGAAATCCCAGCAAATATTTTTTCATCCAAACTGGATGATACTTTCAGGTAATGATCAGTACACTAAGGCGACTTGGTTCCCGCAACTTCGTCCTTCTATGTTGAAGCGTTCATTTCCAGTAACAGTTTGAATTTTTAGGTTTCACTCTGTTTTCTCCTATATTGATAGACGTATTTGGAACTCTAAATACAACACGGTTTGTGCTAGCTTCTTGAAACTTGACACAATAATGTAGTTTCACGTTCTATCTCTATGTTTTGTTTCCTCTTGATGTAGTCCTAAGCAGTGACTGGCGAGAAACACTTCCATATAAAGGGGTTGCCAAGCGTCCAAAAATGACGAATCTCCAGAAATCTCAGCAAATATTTTTTCACCCAAACTGGATGATACTTTCAGGTAATGATCAGTACACTAAGCTGACTTGGTTCACCAAATTTCGTTCTTCTATGTTGTAGCGTTCGTTTCCAGTAACAGTTTGAATTTTTAGGTTTCACTCTGTTTTCTCCTATATAGATAGATGTATTTGGAACTCTAAATCCAACACGGTTTGTGCTAGCTTCTTGAAACTTGACACAATAATGTAGTTTCACGTTCTATCTCTATGTTTTGTTTCCTCTTGATGTAGCCCTAAGCAGTGACTGGCGAGAAACACTTCCATATAAAGGGGTTGCCAAGCGTCCAAAAATTACGAATCTCCAGAAATCTCAGCAAATATTTTTTCACCCAAACTTGATGATAGTTTCAGGTAATGATCAGTACACTAAGGCGACTTGGTTCCCGAAACTTCGTCCTTCTATGTTGAAGCGTTCATTTCCAGTAACAGTTTGAATTTTTAGGTTTCATTCTGTTTTCTCCTATATTGATAGATGTATTTGGAACTCTAAATCCAACACAGTTTGTGCTAGCTTCTTGAAACTTGACACAATAAAGTAGTTTCACGTTCTGTCTCTATGTTTTGTTTCCTCTTGATGTAGCCCTTAGCAGTGACTGGGAGAAACACTTTCATGGAAACGGGTTGCCAAGCGTCCAAAAATTACGAATCTCCAGAAATCTAAGCAAATATTTTTTCACCCAAACTGGATGATACTTTCAGGTAATGATCAGTACACTAAGCTGACTTGGTTCCCCAAATTTCATTCTTCTATGTTGAAGCGTTCGTTTCCAGTAACAGTTTGAATTTTTAGGTTTCACTCTGTTTTCTCCTATATTGATAGATGTATTTGGAACTCTAAATCCAACACGGTTTGTGCTAGCTTCTTGAAACTTGACAAAATAATGTAGTTTCATGTTCTATCTCTATGTTTTGTTTCCTCTTGATGTAGCCCTAAGCAGTGACTGGCGAGAAACACTTCCATATAAAGGGGTTGCCAAGCGTCCAAAAATTACGAATCTCCAGAAATCTCAGCAAATATTTTTTCACCCAAACTGGATGATACTTTCAGGTAATGATCAGTACACTAAGGCGACTTGGTTCCCGCAACTTCGTCCTTCTATTTTGAAGCGTTCATTTCCAGTAACAGTTTGAATTTTTAGGTTTCACTCTATTTTCTCCTATATTGATAGATGTATTTGGAACTCTAAATCCAACACGGTTTGTGCTAGCTTCTTGAAACTTGACACAATAAAGTAGTTTCACGTTCTGTCTCTATGTTTTGTTTCCTCTTGATGTAGCCCTTAGCAGTGACTGGCGAGAAACACTTTCATGGAAACGGGTTGCCAAGCGTCCAAAAATTACGAATCTCCAGAAATCTCAGCAAATATTTTTTCACCCAAACTTGATGATAGTTTCAGGTAATGATCAGTACACTAAGGCGACTTGGTTCCCGAAACTTCGTCCTTCTATGTTGAAGCGTTCATTTCCAGTAACAGTTTGAATTTTTAGGTTTCATTCTGTTTTCTCCTATATTGATAGATGTATTTGGAACTCTAAATCCAACACGGTTTGTGCTAGCTTCTTGAAACTTGACACAATAAAGTAGTTTCACGTTCTGTCTCTATGTTTTGTTTCCTCTTGATGTAGCCCTTAGCAGTGACTGGGAGAAACACTTTCATGGAAACGGGTTGCCAAGCGTCCAAAAATTACGAATCTCCAGAAATCTAAGCAAATATTTTTTCACCCAAACTGGATGATACTTTCAGGTAATGATCAGTACACTAAGCTGACTTGGTTCCCCAAATTTCATTCTTCTATGTTGAAGCGTTCGTTTCCAGTAACAGTTTGAATTTTTCGGTTTCACTCTGTTTTCTCCTATATTGATAGATGTATTTGGAACTCTAAATCCAACACGGTTTGTGTTAGATTCTTGAAACTTGACAAAATAATGTAGTTTCATGTTCTATCTCTATGTTTTGTTTCCTCTTGATGTAGCCCTAAGCAGTGGCTGGCGAGAAACACTTCCATATAAAGGGGTTGCCAAGCGTCCAAAAATTACGAATCTCCAGAAATCTCAGCAAATATTTTTTCACACAAACTGGATGATACTTTCAGGTAATGATCAGTACACTAAGGCGACTTGGTTCCCGCGACTTCGTCCTTCTATTTTGAAGCGTTCATTTCCAGTAACAGTTTGAATTTTTAGGTTTCACTCTATTTTCTCCTATATTGATAGATGTATTTGGAACTCTAAATCCAACACGGTTTGTGCTAGCTTCTTGAAACTTGACACAATAAAGTAGTTTCACGTTCTATCTCTATGTTTTGTTTCCTCTTGATGTAGCCCTAAGCAGTGACTGGCGAGAAAAACTTCCATATAAAGGGGTTGCCAAGCGTCCAAAAATTACGAATCTCCAGAAATCTCAGCAAATATTTTTTCACCCAAACTGGATGATACTTTCAGGTAATGATCAGTACACTAAGGCGACTTGGTTCCCCAAATTTCATTCTTCTATGTTGAAGCGTTCGTTTCCAGTAACAGTTTGAATTTTTAGGTTTCACTCTGTTTTCTCCTATATTGATAGATGTATTTGGAGCTCTAAATCCAACACGGTTTGTGCTAGCTTCTTGAAACTTGACACAATAAAGTAGTTTCACGTTCTATCTCTATGTTTTGTTTCCTCTTGATGTAGCCCTAAGCAGTGACTGGCGAGAAACACTTTCATGGAAAGGGGTTGCCAAGCATCCAAAAATTACGAATCTCCAGAAATCTCAGCAAATATTTTTTCACCCAAACTTGATGATAGTTTCAGGTAATGATCAGTACACTAAGGCGACTTGGTTCCCGAAACTTCGTTCTTCTATGTTGAAGCGTTCATTTCCAGTAACAGTTTGAATTTTTATGTTTCATTCTGTTTTCTCGTATATTGATAGATGTATTTGGAACTCTAAATCCAACACGGTTTGTGCTAGCTTCTTGAAACTTGACACAATAAAGTAGTTTCACGTTCTGTCTCTATGTTTTGTTTCCTCTTGATGTAGCCCTTAGCAGTGACTGGGAGAAACACTTTCATGGAAACGGGTTGCCAAGCGTCCAAAAATTACGAATCTCCAGAAATCTCAGCAAATATTTTTTCACCCAAACTGGATGATACTTTCAGGTAATGATCAGTACACTAAGCTGACTTGGTTCCCCAAATTTCATTCTTCTATGTTGAAGCGTTCGTTTCCAGTAACAGTTTGAATTGTTAGGTTTCACTCTGTTTTCTCCTATATTGATAGATGTATTTGGAACTCTAAATCCAACACGGTTTGTGCTAGATTCTTGAAACTTGACACAATAATGTAGTTCCATGTTCTATCTCTATGTTTTGTTTCCTCTTGATGTAGCCCTAAGCAGTGGCTGGCGAGAAACACTTCCATATAAAGGGGTTGCCAAGCGTCCAAAAATTACGAATCTCCAGAAATCTCAGCAAATATTTTTTCACCCAAACTGGATGATACTTTCAGGTAATGATCAGTACACTAAGGCGACTTGGTTCCCGCAACTTCGTCCTTCTATTTTGAAGCGTTCATTTCCAGTAACAGTTTGAATTTTTAGGTTTCACTCTATTTTCTCCTATATTGATAGATGTATTTGGAACTCTAAATCCAACACGGTTTGTGCTAGCTTCTTGAAACTTGACACAATAAAGTAGTTTTACGTTCTGTCTCTATGTTTTGTTTCCTCTAGATGTAGCCCTTAGCAGTGACGGGCGAGAAACCCTTCCATATAAAGGGGTTGCCAAGCGTCCAAAAATGACGAATCTCCAGAAATCTCAGCAAATATTTTTTCACCCAAACTGGATGATACTTTCAGGTAATGATCAGTACACTAAGCTGACTTGGTTCACCAAATTTCGTTCCTCTATGTTGTAGCGCTCGTTTCCAGTAACAGTTTGAATTTTTAGGTTTCACTCTGTTTTCTCCTATATTGATAGATGTATTTGGAACTCTAAATCCAACACGGTTTGTGCTAGCTTCTTGAAACTTGACACAATAATGCAGCTTCACGTTCTATCTCTATGTTTTGTTTCCTCTTGATGTAGCCCTAAGCAGTGACTGGCGAGAAACACTTCCATATAAAGGGGTTGCCAAGCGTCCAAAAATTACGAATCTCCAGAAATCTCAGCAAATATTTTTTCACCCAAACTGGATGATACTTTCAGGTAATGATCAGTACACTAAGCTGACTTGGTTCCCCAAATTTCATTCTTCTATGTTGAAGCGTTCGTTTCCAGTAAAAGTTTGAATTTTTGGGTTTCACTCTGTTTTCTCCTATATTGATAGATGTATTTGGAACTCTAAATCCAACACGGTTTGTGCTAGCTTCTTGAAACTTGACAAAATAATGTAGTTTCATGTTCTATCTCTATGTTTTGTTTCCTCTTGATGTAGCCCTAAGCAGTGACTGGCGAGAAACACTTCCATATAAAGGGGTTGCCAAGCGTCCAAAAATTACGAATCTCCAGAAATCTCAGCAAATATTTTTTCACCCAAACTGGATGATACTTTCAGGTAATGATCAGTACACTAAGGCGACTTGGTTCCCGCAACTTCGTCCTTCTATTTTGAAGCGTTCATTTCCAGTAACAGTTTGAATTTTTAGGTTTCACTCTATTTTCTCCTATATTGATAGATGTATTTGGAACTCTAAATCCAACACGGTTTGTGCTAGCTTCTTGAAACTTGACACAATAGTTTCACGTTCTGTCTCTATGTTTTGTTTCCTCTTGATGTAGCCCTTAGCAGTGACTGGCGAGAAACACTTTCATGGAAACGGGTTGCCAAGCGTCCAAAAATTACAAATCTCCAGAAATCTCAGCAAATATTTTTTCACCCAAACTGGATGATACTTTCAGGTAATGATCAGTACACTAAGCTGACTTGGTTCCCCAAATTTCATTCTTCTATGTTGAAGCGTTCGTTTCCAGTAACAGTTTGAATTTTTAGGTTTCACTCTGTTTTCTCCTATATTGATAGATGTATTTGGAACTCTAAATCCAACACGGTTTGTGTTAGATTCTTGAAACTTGACAAAATAATGTAGTTTCATGTTCTATCTCTATGTTTTGTTTCCTCTTGATGTAGCCCTAAGCAGTGGCTGGCGAGAAACACTTCCATATAAAGGGGTTGCCAAGCGTCCAAAAATAACGAATCTCCAGAAATCTCAGCAAATATTTTTTCACCCAAACTGGATGATACTTTCAGGTAATGATCAGTACACTAAGGCGACTTGGTTCCCGCAACTTCGTCCTTCTATTTTGAAGCGTTCATTTCCAGTAACAGTTTGAATTTTTAGGTTTCACTCTATTTTCTCCTATATTGATAGATGTATTTGGAACTCTAAATCCAACACGGTTTGTGCTAGCTTCTTGAAACTTGACACAATAAAGTAGTTTCACGTTCTATCTCTATGTTTTGTTTCCTCTTGATGTAGCCCTAAGCAGTGACTGGCGAGAAAAACTTCCATATAAAGGGGTTGCCAAGCGTCCAAAAATTACGAATCTCCAGAAATCTCAGCAAATATTTTTTCACCCAAACTGGATGATACTTTCAGGTAATGATCAGTACACTAAGGCGACTTGGTTCCCCAAATTTCATTCTTCTATGTTGAAGCGTTCGTTTCCAGTAACAGTTTGAATTTTTAGGTTTCACTCTGTTTTCTCCTATATTGATAGATGTATTTGGAGCTCTAAATCCAACACGGTTTGTGCTAGCTTCTTGAAACTTGACACAATAAAGTAGTTTCACGTTCTATCTCTATATTTTGTTTCCTCTTGATGTAGCCCTAAGCAGTGACTGGCGAGAAACACTTTCATGGAAAGGGGTTGCCAAGCATCCAAAAATTACGAATCTCCAGAAATCTCAGCAAATATTTTTTCACCCAAACTTGATGATAGTTT
Source organism: Spermophilus citellus (assembly GCF_964194105.1). Lineage (NCBI taxonomy): Eukaryota > Metazoa > Chordata > Mammalia > Rodentia > Sciuridae > Spermophilus > Spermophilus citellus. Next base: position 32,511,253 of record NC_138186.1, read on the forward strand.
CAGGTAATGATCAGTACACTAAGGCGACTTGGTTCCCGAAACTTCGTTCTTCTATGATGAAGCGTTCATTTCCAGTAACAGTTTGAATTTTTAGGTTTCATTCTGTTTTCTCGTATATTGATAGATGTATTTGGAACTCTAAATCCAACACGGTTTGTGCTAGCTTCTTGAAACTTGACACAATAAAGTAGTTTCACGTTCTGTCTCTATGTTTTGTTTCCTCTTGATGTAGCCCTTAGCAGTGACTGGGAGAAACACTTTCATGGAAACGGGTTGCCAAGCGTCCAAAAATTACGAATCTCCAGAAATCTCAGCAAATATTTTTTCACCCAAACTGGATGATACTTTCAGGTAATGATCAGTACACTAAGCTGACTTGGTTCCCCAAATTTCATTCTTCTATGTTGAAGCGTTCGTTTCCAGTAACAGTTTGAATTGTTAGGTTTCACTCTGTTTTCTCCTATATTGATAGATGTATTTGGAACTCTAAATCCAACACGGTTTGTGCTAGATTCTTGAAACTTGACACAATAATGTAGTTCCATGTTCTATCTCTATGTTTTGTTTCCTCTTGATGTAGCCCTAAGCAGTGGCTGGCGAGAAACACTTCCATATAAAGGGGTTGCCAAGCGTCCAAAAATTACGAATCTCCAGAAATCTCAGCAAATATTTTTTCACCCAAACTGGATGATACTTTCAGGTAATGATCAGTACACTAAGGCGACTTGGTTCCCGCAACTTCGTCCTTCTATTTTGAAGCGTTCATTTCCAGTAACAGTTTGAATTTTTAGGTTTCACTCTATTTTCTCCTATATTGATAGATGTATTTGGAACTCTAAATCCAACACGGTTTGTGCTAGCTTCTTGAAACTTGACACAATAAAGTAGTTTTACGTTCTGTCTCTATGTTTTGTTTCCTCTAGATGTAGCCCTTAGCAGTGACGGGCGAGAAACACTTCCATATAAAGGGGTTGCCAAGCGTCCAAAAATGACGAATCTCCAGAAATCTCAGCAAATATTTTTTCACCCAAACTGGATGATACTTTCAGGTAATGATCAGTACACTAAGCTGACTTGGTTCACCAAATTTCGTTCCTCTATGTTGTAGCGCTCGTTTCCAGTAACAGTTTGAATTTTTAGGTTTCACTCTGTTTTCTCCTATATTGATAGATGTATTTGGAACTCTAAATCCAACACGGTTTGTGCTAGCTTCTTGAAACTTGACACAATAATGCAGTTTCACGTTCTATCTCTATGTTTTGTTTCCTCTTGATGTAGCCCTAAGCAGTGACTGGCGAGAAACACTTCCATATAAAGGGGTTGCCAAGCGTCCAAAAATTACGAATCTCCAGAAATCTCAGCAAATATTTTTTCACCCAAACTGGATGATACTTTCAGGTAATGATCAGTACACTAAGGCGACTTGGTTCCCCAAATTTCATTCTTCTATGTTGAAGCGTTCGTTTCCAGTAACAGTTTGAATTTTTAGGTTTCACTCTGTTTTCTCCTATATTGATAGATGTATTTGGAACTCTAAATCCAACACGGTTTGTGCTAGCTTCTTGAAACTTGACACAATAAAGTAGTTTCACGTTCTATCTCTATGTTTTGTTTCCTCTTGATGTAGCCCTAAGCAGTGACTGGCGAGAAACACTTTCATGGAAAGGGGTTGCCAAGCATCCAAAAATTACAAATCTCCAGAAATCTCAGCAAATATTTTTTCACCCAAACTTGATGATAGTTTCAGGTAATGATCAGTACACTAAGGCGACTTGGTTCCCGAAACTTCGTCCTTCTATGTTGAAGCGTTCATTTCCAGTAACAGTTTGAATTTTTAGGTTTCATTCTGTTTTCTCCTATATTGATAGATGTATTTGGAACTCTAAATCCAACACGGTTTGTGCTAGCTTCTTGAAACTTGACACAATAAAGTAGTTTCACGTTCTGTCTCTATGTTTTGTTTCCTCTTGATGTAGCCCTTAGCAGTGACTGGGAGAAACACTTTCATGGAAACGGGTTGCCAAGCGACCAAAAATTACGAATCTCCAGAAATCTCAGCAAATATTTTTTCACCCAAACTGGATGATACTTTCAGGTAATGATCAGTACACTAAGCTGACTTGGTTCCCCAAATTTCATTCTTCTATGTTGAAGCGTTCGTTTCCAGTAAAAGTTTGAATTTTTAGGTTTCACTCTGTTTTCTCCTATATTGATAGATGTATTTGGAACTCTAAATCCAACACGGTTTGTGCTAGCTTCTTGAAACTTGACAAAATAATGTAGTTTCATGTTCTAACTCTATGTTTTGTTTCCTCTTGATGTAGCCCTAAGCAGTGACTGGCGAGAAACACTTCCATATAAAGGGGTTGCCAAGCGTCCAAAAATTACGAATCTCCAGAAATCTCAGCAAATATTTTTTCACCCAAACTGGATGATACTTTCAGGTAATGATCAGTACACTAAGGCGACTTGGTTCCCGCAACTTCGTCCTTCTATTTTGAAGCGTTCATTTCCAGTAACAGTTTGAATTTTTAGGTTTCACTCTATTTTCTCCTATATTGATAGATGTATTTGGAACTCTAAATCCAACACGGTTTGTGCTAGCTTCTTGAAACTTGACACAATAGTTTCACGTTCTGTCTCTATGTTTTGTTTCCTCTTGATGTAGCCCTTAGCAGTGACTGGCGAGAAACACTTTCATGGAAACGGGTTGCCAAGCGTCCAAAAATTACGAATCTCCAGAAATCTCAGCAAATATTTTGTCACCCAAACTGGATGATACTTTCAGGTAATGATCAGTACACTAAGCTGACTTGGTTCCCCAAATTTCATTCTTCTATGTTGAAGCGTTCGTTTCCAGTAACAGTTTGAATTTTTAGGTTTCACTCTGTTTTCTCCTATATTGATAGATGTATTTGGAACTCTAAATCCAACACGGTTTGTGTTAGATTCTTGAAACTTGACAAAATAATGTAGTTTCATGTTCTATCTCTATGTTTTGTTTCCTCTTGATGTAGCCCTAAGCAGTGGCTGGCGAGAAACACTTCCATATAAAGGGGTTGCCAAGCGTCCAAAAATTACGAATCTCCAGAAATCTCAGCAAATATTTTTTCACCCAAACTGGATGATACTTTCAGGTAATGATCAGTACACTAAGGCGACTTGGTTCCCGCAACTTCGTCCTTCTATTTTGAAGCGTTCATTTCCAGTAACAGTTTGAATTTTTAGGTTTCACTCTATTTTCTCCTATATTGATAGATGTATTTGGAACTCTAAATCCAACACGGTTTGTGCTAGCTTCTTGAAACTTGACACAATAAAGTAGTTTCACGTTCTATCTCTATGTTTTGTTTCCTCTTGATGTAGCCCTAAGCAGTGACTGGCGAGAAACACTTCCATATAAAGGGGTTGCCAAGCGTCCAAAAATTACGAATCTCCAGAAATCTCAGCAAATATTTTTTCACCCAAACTGGATGATACTTTCAGGTAATGATCAGTACACTAATGCGACTTGGTTCCCCAAATTTCATTCTTCTATGTTGAAGCGTTCGTTTCCAGTAACAGTTTGAATTTTTAGGTTTCACTCTGTTTTCTCCTATATTGATAGATGTATTTGGAACTCTAAATCCAACACGGTTTGTGCTAGCTTCTTGAAACTTGACACAATAAAGTAGTTTCACGTTCTATCTCTATGTTTTGTTTCCTCTTGATGTAGCCCTAAGCAGTGACTGGCGAGAAACACTTTCATGGAAAGGGGTTGCCAAGCATCCAAAAATTACGAATCTCCAGAAATCTCAGCAAATATTTTTTCACCCAAACTTGATGATAGTTTCAGGTAATGATCAGTACACTAAGGCGACTTGGTTCCCGAAACTTCGTTCTTCTATGTTGAAGCGTTCATTTCCAGTAACAGTTTGAATTTTTAGGTTTCATTCTGTTTTCTCGTATATTGATAGATGTATTTGGAACTCTAAATCCAACACGGTTTGTGCTAGCTTCTTGAAACTTGACACAATAAAGTAGTTTCACGTTCTGTCTCTATGTTTTGTTTCCTCTTGATGTAGCCCTTAGCAGTGACTGGGAGAAACACTTTCATGGAAACGGGTTGCCAAGCGTCCAAAAATTACGAATCTCCAGAAATCTCAGCAAATATTTTTTCACCCAAACTGGATGATACTTTCAGGTAATGATCAGTACACTAAGCTGACTTGGTTCCCCAAATTTCATTCTTCTATGTTGAAGTGTTCGTTTCCAGTAACAGTTTGAATTGTTAGGTTTCACTCTGTTTTCTCCTATATTGATAGATGTATTTGGAACTCTAAATCCAACACGGTTTGTGCTAGATTCTTGAAACTTGACACAATAATGTAGTTCCATGTTCTATCTCTATGTTTTGTTTCCTCTTGATGTAGCCCTAAGCAGTGGCTGGCGAGAAACACTTCCATATAAAGGGGTTGCCAAGCGTCCAAAAATTACGAATCTCCAGAAATCTCAGCAAATATTTTTTCACCCAAACTGGATGATACTTTCAGGTAATGATCAGTACACTAAGGCGACTTGGTTCCCGCAACTTCGTCCTTCTATTTTGAAGCGTTCATTTCCAGTAACAGTTTGAATTTTTAGGTTTCACTCTATTTTCTCCTATATTGATAGATGTATTTGGAACTCTAAATCCAACACGGTTTGTGCTAGCTTCTTGAAACTTGACACAATAAAGTAGTTTCACGTTCTGTCTCTATGTTTTGTTTCCTCTTGATGTAGCCCTTAGCAGTGACTGGCGAGAAACACTTTCATGGAAACGGGTTGCCAAGCGTCCAAAAATTACGAATCTCCAGAAATCTCAGCAAATATTTTTTCACCCAAACTGGATGATACTTTCATGTAATGATCAGTACACTAAGCTGACTTGGTTCCCCAAATTTCATTCTTCTATGTTGAAGCGTTCGTTTCCAGTAACAGTTTGAATTTTTCGGTTTCACTCTGTTTCTCCTATATTGATAGACGTATTTGGAACACTAAATACAACACGGTTTGTGCTAGCTTCTTGAAACTTGACACAATAATGTAGTTTCACGTTCTATCTCTATGTTTTGTTTCCTCTTGATGTAGCCCTAAGCAGTGACTGGCGAGAAACACTTCCATATAAAGGGGTTGCCAAGCGTCCAAAAATGACGAATCTCCAGAAATCTCAGCAAATATTTTTTCACCCAAACTGGATGATACTTTCAGGTAATGATCAGTACACTAAGCTGACTTGGTTCACCAAATTTCGTTCTTCTATGTTGTAGCGTTCGTTTCCAGTAACAGTTTGAATTTTTAGGTTTCACTCTGTTTTCTCCTATATTGATAGATGTATTTGGAACTCTAAATCCAACACGGTTTGTGCTAGCTTCTTGAAACTTGACACAATAATGTAGTCTCACGTTCTATCTCTATGTTTTGTTTCCTCTTGATGTAGCCCTAAGCAGTGACTGGCGAGAAACACTTCCATATAAAGGGGTTGCCAAGCGTCCAAAAATTACGAATCTCCAGAAATCTCAGCAAATATTTTTTCACCCAAACTGGATGATACTTTAAGGTAATGATCAGTACACTAAGGCGACTTGGTTCCCCAAATTTCATTCTTCTATGTTGAAGCGTTCGTTTCCAGTAACAGTTTGAATTTTTAGGTTTCACTCTGTTTTCTCCTATATTGATAGATGTATTTGGAACTCTAAATCCAACACGGTTTGTGCTAGCTTCTTGAAACTTGACGCAATAAAGTAGTTTCACGTTCTATCTCTATGTTTTGTTTCCTCTTGATGTAGCCCTAAGCAGTGACTGGCGAGAAACACTTTCATGGAAAGGGGTTGCCAAGCATCCAAAAATTACAAATCTCCAGAAATCTCAGCAAATATTTTTTCACCCAAACTTGATGATAGTTTCAGGTAATGATCAGTACACTAAGGCGACTTGGTTCCCGAAACTTCGTTCTTCTATGTTGAAGCGTTCATTTCCAGTAACAGTTTGAATTTTTAGGTTTCATTCAGTTTTCTCCTATATTGATAGATGTATTTGGAACTCTAAATCCAACACGGTTTGTGCTAGCTTCTTGAAACTTGACACAATAAAGTAGTTTCACGTTCTGTCTCTATGTTTTGTTTCCTCTTGATGTAGCCCTTAGCAGTGACTGGGAGAAAAACTTTCATGGAAACGGGTTGCCAAGCGTCCAAAAATTACGAATCTCCAGAAATCTCAGCAAATATTTTTTCACCCAAACTGGATGATACTTTCAGGTAATGATCAGTAAACTAAGCTGACTTGGTTCCCCAAATTTCATTCTTCTATGTTGAAGCGTTCGTTTCCAGTAACAGTTTGAATTTTTAGGTTTCACTCTGTTTTCTCCTATATTGATAGATGTATTTGGAACTCTAAATCCAACACGGTTTGTGCTAGCTTCTTGAAACTTGACACAATAATGTAGTTTCACGTTCTATCTCTATGTTTTGTTTCCTCTTGATGTAGCCCTAAGCAGTGACTGGCGAGAAACACTTCCATATAAAGGGGTTGCCAAGCGTCCAAAAATTACGAATCTCCAGAAATCTCAGCAAATATTTTTTCACCCAAACTGGATGATACTTTCAGGTAATGATCAGTACACTAAGCCCACTTGGTTCACCAAATTTCGTTCTTCTATGTTGAAGCGTTCGTTTCCAGTAACAGTTTGAATTTTTAGGTTTCACTCTGTTTTCTCCTATATTGATAGAAGTATTTGGGAGTCTAAATACAACACGGTTTGTGCTAGCTTCTTGAAACTTGACACAATAATGTAGTTTCACGTTCTATCTCTACGTTTTGTTTCCTCTTGATGTAGCCCTAAGCAGTGACTGGCGAGAAACACTTCCATATAAAGGGGTTGCCAAGCGTCCAAAAATGACGAATATCCTGAAATCTCAGCAAATATTTTTTCACCCAAACTGGATGATACTTTCAGGTAATGATCAGTACACTAAGCTGACTTGGTTCACCAAATTTCGTTCTTCTATGTTGTAGCGTTCGTTTCCAGTAACAGTTTGAATTTTTAGGTTTCACTCTGTTTTCTCCTATATTGATAGATGTATTTGGAACTCTAAATCCAACACGGTTTGTGCTAGCTTCTTGAAACTTGACACAATAAAGTAGTTTCACGTTCTATCTCTATGTTTTGTTTCCTCTTGATGTAGCCCTAAGCAGTGACTGGCGAGAAACACTTTCATGGAAACGGGTTGCCAAGCGTCCAAAAATTACGAATCTCCAGAAATCTCAGCAAATATTTTTTCACCCAAACTGGATGATACTTTCAGGTAATGATCAGTACACTAAGCTGACTTGGTTCCCCAAATTTCATTCTTCTATGTTGAAGCGTTCGTTTCCAGTAACAGTTTGAATTTTTAGGTTTCACTCTGTTTTCTCCTATATTGATAGATGTATTTGGAACTCTAAATCCAACACGGTTTGTGCTAGATTCTTGAAACTTGACACAATAATGTAGTTCCATGTTCTATCTCTATGTTTTGTTTCCTCTTGATGTAGCCCTAAGCAGTGACTGGCGAGAAACACTTCCATATAAAGGGGTTGCCAAGCGTCCAAAAATTACGAATCTCCAGAAATCTCAGCAAATATTTTTTCACCCAAACTGGATGATACTTTCAGGTAATGATCAGTACACTAAGCCCACTTGGTTCACCAAATTTCGTTCTTCTATGTTGAAGCGTTCGTTTCCAGTAACAGTTTGAATTTTTAGGTTTCACTCTGTTTTCTCCTATATTGATAGAAGTATTTGGAACTCTAAATACAACACGTTTTGTGCTAGCTTCTTGAAACTTGACACAATAATGTAGTTTCACGTTCTATCTCTATGTTTTGTTTCCTCTTGATGTAGCCCTAAGCAGTGACTGGCGAGAAACACTTCCATATAAAGGGGTTGCCAAGCGTCCAAAAATGACGAATCTCCAGAAATCTCAGCAAATATTTTTTCACCCAAACTGGATGATACTTTCAGGTAATGATCAGTACACTAAGCTGACTTGGTTCACCAAATATCGTTCTTCTATGTTGTAGCGTTCGTTTCCAGTAACAGTTTGAATTTTTAGGTTTCACTCTGTTTTTTCCTATATTGATAGATGTATTTGGAACTCTAAATCCAACACGGTTTGTGCTAGCATCTTGAAACTTGACACAATAATGTAGTTTCAGGTTCTATCTCTATGTTTTGTTTCCTCTTGATGTAGCCCTAAGCAGTGACTGGCGAGAAACACTTCCATATAAAGGGGTTGCCAAGCGTCCAAAAATTACGAATCTCCAGAAATCTCAGCAAATATTTTTTCACCCAAACTGGATGATACTTTCAGGTAATGATCAGTACACTAAGCCCACTTGGTTCACCAAATTTCGTTCTTCTATGTTGAAGCGTTCGTTTCCAGTAACAGTTTGAATTTTTCGGTTTCACTCTGTTTTCTCCTATATTGATAGATGTATTTGGAACTCTAAATCCAACACGGTTTGTGCTAGCTTCTTGAAACTTGACACAATAAAGTAGTTTCACGTTCTATCTCTATGTTTTGTTTCCTCTTGATGTCGCCCTAAGCAGTGACTGGCGAGAAACACTTTCATGGAAAGGGGTTGCCAAGCATCCAAAAATTACGAATCTCCAGAAATCTCAGCAAATATTTTTTCACCCAAACTTGATGATAGTTTCAGGTAATGATCAGTACACTAAGGCGACTTGGTTCCCGAAACTTCGTTCTTCTATGTTGAAGCGTTCGTTTCCAGTAACAGTTTGAATTTTTAGGTTTCATTCTGTTTTCTCGTATATTGATAGATGTATTTGGAACTCTAAATCCAACACGGTTTGTGCTAGCTTCTTGAAACTTGACACAATAATGTAGTTTCACGTTCTATCTCTATGTTTTGTTTCCTCTTGATGTAGCCCTAAGCAGTGACTGGCGAGAAACACTTCCATATAAAGGGGTTGCCAAGCGTCCAAAAATTACGAATCTCCAGAAATCTCAGCAAATATTTTTTCACCCAAACTGGATGATACTTTCAGGTAATGATCAGTACACTAAGCTGACTTGGTTCCCCAAATTTCATTCTTCTATGTTGAAGCGTTCGTTTCCAGTAACAGTTTGAATTGTTAGGTTTCACTCTGTTTTCTCCTATATTGATAGATGTATTTGGAACTCTAAATCCAACACGGTTTGTGCTAGATTCTTGAAACTTGACACAATAATGTAGTTCCATGTTCTATCTCTATGTTTTGTTTCCTCTTGATGTAGCCCTAAGCAGTGGCTGGCGAGAAACACTTCCATATAAAGGGGTTGCCAAGCGTCCAAAAATTACGAATCTCCAGAAATCTCAGCAAATATTTTTTCACCCAAACTGGATGATACTTTCAGGTAATGATCAGTACACTAAGCTGACTTGGTTCCCCAAATTTCATTCTTCTATGTTTAAGCGTTCGTTTCCAGTAACAGTTTGAATTTTTAGGTTTCACTCTGTTTTCTCCTATATTGATAGATGTATTTGGAACTCTAAATCCAACACGGTTTGTGCTAGCTTCTTGAAACTTGACACAATAAAGTAGTTTCACGTTCTGTCTCTATGTTTTGTTTCCTCTTGATGTAGCCCTTAGCAGTGACTGGCGAGAAACACTTTCATGGAAACGGGTTGCCAAGCGTCCAAAAATTACGAATCTCCAGAAACCTCAGCAAATATTTTTTCACCCAAACTGGATGATACTTTCAGGTAATGATCAGTACACTAAGCTGACTTGGTTCCCCAAATTTCATTCTTCTATGTTGAAGCGTTCGTTTCCTGTAACAGTTTGAATTTTTAGGTTTCACTCTGTTTTCTCCTATATTGATAGATGTATTTGGAACTCTAAATCCAACACGGTTTGTGTTAGATTCTTGAAACTTGACAAAATAATGTAGTTTCATGTTCTATCTCTATGTTTTGTTTCCTCTTGATGTAGCCCTAAGCAGTGACTGGCGAGAAACACTTCCATATAAAGGGGTTGCCAAGCGTCCAAAAATTACGAATCTCCAGAAATCTCAGCAAATATTTTTTCACCCAAACTGGATGATACTTTCATGTAATGATCAGTACACTAAGCTGACTTGGTTCCCCAAATTTCATTCTTCTATGTTGAAGCGTTCGTTTCCAGTAACAGTTTGAATTTTTCGGTTTCACTCTGTTTCTCCTATATTGATAGACGTATTTGGAACACTAAATACAACACGGTTTGTGCTAGCTTCTTGAAACTTGACACAATAATGTAGTCTCACGTTCTATCTCTATGTTTTGTTTCCTCTTGATGTAGCCCTAAGCAGTGACTGGCGAGAAACACTTCCATATAAAGGGGTTGCCAAGCGTCCAAAAATTACGAATCTCCAGAAATCTCAGCAAATATTTTTTCACCCAAACTGGATGATACTTTCAGGTAATGATCAGTACACTAAGGCGACTTGGTTCCCCAAATTTCATTCTTCTATGTTGAAGCGTTCGTTTCCAGTAACAGTTTGAATTTTTAGGTTTCACTCTGTTTTCTCCTATATTGATAGATGTATTTGGAACTCTAAATCCAACACGGTTTGTGCTAGCTTCTTGAAACTTGACGCAATAAAGTAGTTTCACGTTCTATCTCTATGTTTTGTTTCCTCTTGATGTAGCCCTAAGCAGTGACTGGCGAGAAACACTTTCATGGAAAGGGGTTGCCAAGCATCCAAAAATTACAAATCTCCAGAAATCTCAGCAAATATTTTTTCACCCAAACTTGATGATAGTTTCAGGTAATGATCAGTACACTAAGGCGACTTGGTTCCCGAAACTTCGTTCTTCTATGTTGAAGCGTTCATTTCCAGTAACAGTTTGAATTTTTAGGTTTCATTCAGTTTTCTCCTATATTGATAGATGTATTTGGAACTCTAAATCCAACACGGTTTGTGCTAGCTTCTTGAAACTTGACACAATAAAGTAGTTTCACGTTCTGTCTCTATGTTTTGTTTCCTCTTGATGTAGCCCTTAGCAGTGACTGGGAGAAAAACTTTCATGGAAACGGGTTGCCAAGCGTCCAAAAATTACGAATCTCCAGAAATCTCAGCAAATATTTTTTCACCCAAACTGGATGATACTTTCAGGTAATGATCAGTAAACTAAGCTGACTTGGTTCCCCAAATTTCATTCTTCTATGTTGAAGCGTTCGTTTCCAGTAACAGTTTGAATTTTTAGGTTTCACTCTGTTTTCTCCTATATTGATAGATGTATTTGGAACTCTAAATCCAACACGGTTTGTGCTAGCTTCTTGAAACTTGACACAATAATGTAGTTTCACGTTCTATCTCTATGTTTTGTTTCCTCTTGATGTAGCCCTAAGCAGTGACAGGCGAGAAACACTTCCATATAAAGGGGTTGCCAAGCGTCCAAAAATTACGAATCTCCAGAAATCTCAGCAAATATTTTTTCACCCAAACTGGATGATACTTTCAGGTAATGATCAGTACACTAAGCCCACTTGGTTCACCAAATTTCGTTCTTCTATGTTGAAGCGTTCGTTTCCAGTAACAGTTTGAATTTTTAGGTTTCACTCTGTTTTCTCCTATATTGATAGAAGTATTTGGAACTCTAAATACAACACGGTTTGTGCTAGCTTCTTGAAACTTGACACAATAATGTAGTTTCACGTTCTATCTCTACGTTTTGTTTCCTCTTGATGTAGCCCTAAGCAGTGACTGGCGAGAAACACTTCCATATAAAGGGGTTGCCAAGCGTCCAAAAATGACGAATCTCCAGAAATCTCAGCAAATATTTTTTCACCCAAACCGGATGATACTTTCAGGTAATGATCAGTACACTAAGACCACTTGGTTCACCAAATTTCGTTCTTCTATGTTGAAGCGTTCGTTTCCAGTAACAGTTTGAATATTTCGGTTTCACTCTGTTTTCTCCTATATTGATAGATGTATTTGGAACTCTAAATCCAACACGGTTTGTGCTAGCTTCTTGAAACTTGACAAAATAATGTAGTTTCATGTTCTATCTCTATGTTTTGTTTCCTCTTGATGTAGCCCTAAGCAGTGACTGGCGAGAAACACTTCCATATAAAGGGGTTGCCAAGCGTCCAAAAATTACGAATCTCCAGAAATCTCAGCAAATATTTTTTCACCCAAACTGGATGATACTTTCAGGTAATGATCAGTACACTAAGCTGACTTGGTTCACCAAATTTCGTTCTTCTATGTTGTAGCGTTCGTTTCCAGTAGCAGTTTGAATTTTTAGGTTTCACTCTGTTTTCTCCTATATTGATAGATGTATTTGGAACTCTAAATCCAACACGGTTTGTGCTAGCTTCTTGAAACTTGACACAATAATGTAGTTTCAAGTTCTATCTCTATGTTTTGTTTCCTCTTGATGTAGCCCTAAGCAGTGACTGGCGAGAAACACTTCCATATAAAGGGGTTGCCAAGCGTCCAAAAATTACGAATCTCCAGAAATCTCAGCAAATATTTTTTCACCCAAACTGGATGATACTTTCAGGTAATGATCAGTACACTAAGGCGACTTGGTTCCCGCAACTTCGTCCTTCTATTTTGAAGCGTTCATTTCCAGTAACAGTTTGAATTTTTAGGTTTCACTCTATTTTCTCCTATATTGATAGATGTATTTGGAACTCTAAATCCAACACGGTTTGTGCTAGCTTCTTGAAACTTGACACAATAAAGTAGTTTCACGTTCTGTCTCTATGTTTTGTTTCCTCTTGATGTAGCCCTTAGCAGTGACTGGGAGAAAAACTTTCATGGAAACGGGTTGACAAGCTTCCAAAAATTACGAATCTCCAGAAATCTCAGCAAATATTTTTTCACCCAAACTGGATGATACTTTCAGGTAATGATCAGTACACTAAGGCGACTTGGTTCCCCAAATTTCATTCTTCTATGTTGAAGCGTTCGTTTCCAGTAACAGTTTGAATTTTTAGGTTTCACTCTGTTTTCTCCTATATTGATAGATGTATTTGGAACTCTAAATCCAACACGGTTTGTGCTAGCTTCTTGAAACTTGACGCAATAAAGTAGTTTCACGTTCTATCTCTATGTTTTGTTTCCTCTTGATGTAGCCCTAAGCAGTGACTGGCGAGAAACACTTTCATGGAAAGGGGTTGCCAAGCATCCAAAAATTACAAATCTCCAGAAATCTCAGCAAATATTTTTTCACCCAAACTTGATGATAGTTTCAGGTAATGATCAGTACACTAAGGCGACTTGGTTCCCGAAACTTCGTTCTTCTATGTTGAAGCGTTCATTTCCAGTAACAGTTTGAATTTTTAGGTTTCATTCAGTTTTCTCCTATATTGATAGATGTATTTGGAACTCTAAATCCAACACGGTTTGTGCTAGCTTCTTGAAACTTGACACAATAAAGTAGTTTCACGTTCTGTCTCTATGTTTTGTTTCCTCTTGATGTAGCCCTTAGCAGTGACTGGGAGAAAAACTTTCATGGAAACGGGTTGCCAAGCGTCCAAAAATTACGAATCTCCAGAAATCTCAGCAAATATTTTTTCACCCAAACTGGATGATACTTTCAGGTAATGATCAGTAAACTAAGCTGACTTGGTTCCCCAAATTTCATTCTTCTATGTTGAAGCGTTCGTTTCCAGTAACAGTTTGAATTTTTAGGTTTCACTCTGTTTTCTCCTATATTGATAGATGTATTTGGAACTCTAAATCCAACACGGTTTGTGCTAGCTTCTTGAAACTTGACACAATAATGTAGTTTCACGTTCTATCTCTATGTTTTGTTTCCTCTTGATGTAGCCCTAAGCAGTGACAGGCGAGAAACACTTCCATATAAAGGGGTTGCCAAGCGTCCAAAAATTACGAATCTCCAGAAATCTCAGCAAATATTTTTTCACCCAAACTGGATGATACTTTCAGGTAATGATCAGTACACTAAGCCCACTTGGTTCACCAAATTTCGTTCTTCTATGTTGAAGCGTTCGTTTCCAGTAACAGTTTGAATTTTTAGGTTTCACTCTGTTTTCTCCTATATTGATAGAAGTATTTGGAACTCTAAATACAACACGGTTTGTGCTAGCTTCTTGAAACTTGACACAATAATGTAGTTTCACGTTCTATCTCTACGTTTTGTTTCCTCTTGATGTAGCCCTAAGCAGTGACTGGCGAGAAACACTTCCATATAAAGGGGTTGCCAAGCGTCCAAAAATGACGAATCTCCAGAAATCTCAGCAAATATTTTTTCACCCAAACCGGATGATACTTTCAGGTAATGATCAGTACACTAAGACCACTTGGTTCACCAAATTTCGTTCTTCTATGTTGAAGCGTTCGTTTCCAGTAACAGTTTGAATATTTCGGTTTCACTCTGTTTTCTCCTATATTGATAGATGTATTTGGAACTCTAAATCCAACACGGTTTGTGCTAGCTTCTTGAAACTTGACAAAATAATGTAGTTTCATGTTCTATCTCTATGTTTTGTTTCCTCTTGATGTAGCCCTAAGCAGTGACTGGCGAGAAACACTTCCATATAAAGGGGTTGCCAAGCGTCCAAAAATTACGAATCTCCAGAAATCTCAGCAAATATTTTTTCACCCAAACTGGATGATACTTTCAGGTAATGATCAGTACACTAAGCTGACTTGGTTCACCAAATTTCGTTCTTCTATGTTGTAGCGTTCGTTTCCAGTAGCAGTTTGAATTTTTAGGTTTCACTCTGTTTTCTCCTATATTGATAGATGTATTTGGAACTCTAAATCCAACACGGTTTGTGCTAGCTTCTTGAAACTTGACACAATAATGTAGTTTCAAGTTCTATCTCTATGTTTTGTTTCCTCTTGATGTAGCCCTAAGCAGTGACTGGCGAGAAACACTTCCATATAAAGGGGTTGCCAAGCGTCCAAAAATTACGAATCTCCAGAAATCTCAGCAAATATTTTTTCACCCAAACTGGATGATACTTTCAGGTAATGATCAGTACACTAAGGCGACTTGGTTCCCGCAACTTCGTCCTTCTATTTTGAAGCGTTCATTTCCAGTAACAGTTTGAATTTTTAGGTTTCACTCTATTTTCTCCTATATTGATAGATGTATTTGGAACTCTAAATCCAACACGGTTTGTGCTAGCTTCTTGAAACTTGACACAATAAAGTAGTTTCACGTTCTGTCTCTATGTTTTGTTTCCTCTTGATGTAGCCCTTAGCAGTGACTGGGAGAAAAACTTTCATGGAAACGGGTTGACAAGCTTCCAAAAATTACGAATCTCCAGAAATCTCAGCAAATATTTTTTCACCCAAACTGGATGATACTTTCAGGTAATGATCAGTAAACTAAGCTGACTTGGTTCCCCAAATTTCATTCTTCTATGTTGAAGCGTTCGTTTCCAGTAACAGTTTGAATTTTTAGGTTTCACTCTGTTTTCTCCTATATTGATAGATGTATTTGGAACTCTAAATCCAACACGGTTTGTGCTAGCTTCTTGAAACTTGACACAATAATGTAGTTTCACGTTCTATCTCTATGTTTTGTTTCCTCTTGATGTAGCCCTAAGCAGTGACAGGCGAGAAACACTTCCATATAAAGGGGTTGCCAAGCGTCCAAAAATTACGAATCTCCAGAAATCTCAGCAAATATTTTTTCACCCAAACTGGATGATACTTTCAGGTAATGATCAGTACACTAAGCCCACTTGGTTCACCAAATTTCGTTCTTCTATGTTGAAGCGTTCGTTTCCAGTAACAGTTTGAATTTTTAGGTTTCACTCTGTTTTCTCCTATATTGATAGAAGTATTTGGAACTCTAAATACAACACGGTTTGTGCTAGCTTCTTGAAACTTGACACAATAATGTAGTTTCACGTTCTATCTCTACGTTTTGTTTCCTCTCGATGTAGCCCTAAGCAGTGACTGGCGAGAAACACTTCCATATAAAGGGGTTGCCAAGCGTCCAAAAATGACGAATATCCTGAAATCTCAGCAAATATTTTTTAACCCAAACTGGATGATACTTTCAGGTAATGATCAGTACACTAAGCTGACTTGGTTCACCAAATTTCGTTCTTCTATGTTGTAGCGTTCGTTTCCAGTAACAGTTTGAATTTTTAGGTTTCACTCTGTTTTCTCCTATATTGATAGATGTATTTGGAACTCTAAATCCAACACGGTTTGTGCTAGCTTCTTGAAACTTGACACAATAAAGTAGTTTCACGTTCTATCTCTATGTTTTGTTTCCTCTTGATGTAGCCCTAAGCAGTGACTGGCGAGAAACACTTCCATATAAAGGGGTTGCCAAGCGTCCAAAAATTACGAATCTCCAGAAATCTCAGCAAATATTTTTTCACCCAAACCGGATGATACTTTCAGGTAATGATCAGTACACTAAGACCACTTGGTTCACCAAATTTCGTTCTTCTATGTTGAAGCGTTCGTTTCCAGTAACAGTTTGAATTTTTCGGTTTCACTCTGTTTTCTCCTATATTGATAGATGTATTTGGAACTCTAAATCCAACACGGTTTGTGCTAGCTTCTTGAAACTTGACAAAATAATGTAGTTTCATGTTCTATCTCTATGTTTTGTTTCCTCTTGATGTAGCCCTAAGCAGTGACTGGCGAGAAACACTTCCATATAAAGGGGTTGCCAAGCGTCCAAAAATTACGAATCTCCAGAAATCTCAGCAAATATTTTTTCACCCAAACTGGATGATACTTTCAGGTAATGATCAGTACACTAAGCTGACTTGGTTCACCAAATTTCGTTCTTCTATGTTGTAGCGTTCGTTTCCAGTAGCAGTTTGAATTTTTAGGTTTCACTCTGTTTTCTCCTATATTGATAGATGTATTTGGAACTCTAAATCCAACACGGTTTGTGCTAGCTTCTTGAAACTTGACACAATAATGTAGTTTCAAGTTCTATCTCTATGTTTTGTTTCCTCTTGATGTAGCCCTAAGCAGTGACTGGCGAGAAACACTTCCATATAAAGGGGTTGCCAAGCGTCCAAAAATTACGAATCTCCAGAAATCTCAGCAAATATTTTTTCACCCAAACTGGATGATACTTTCAGGTAATGATCAGTACACTAAGGCGACTTGGTTCCCGCAACTTCGTCCTTCTATTTTGAAGCGTTCATTTCCAGTAACAGTTTGAATTTTTAGGTTTCACTCTATTTTCTCCTATATTGATAGATGTATTTGGAACTCTAAGTCCAACACGGTTTGTGCTAGCTTCTTGAAACTTGACACAATAAAGTAGTTTCACGTTCTGTCTCTATGTTTTGTTTCCTCTTGATGTAGCCCTTAGCAGTGACTGGCGAGAAACACTTTCATGGAAACGGGTTGCCAAGCGTCCAAAAATTACGAATCTCCAGAAATCTCAGCAAATATTTTTTCACCCAAACTGGATGATACTTTCAGGTAATGATCAGTACACTAAGCTGACTTGGTTCCCCAAATTTCATTCTTCTATGTTGAAGCGTTCGTTTCCAGTAACAGTTTGAATTTTTAGGTTTCACTCTGTTTTCTCCTATATTGATAGATGTATTTGGAACTCTAAATCCAACACGGTTTGTGCTAGCTTCTTGAAACTTGACACAATAATGTAGTTTCAAGTTCTATCTCTATGTTTTGTTTCCTCTTGATGTAGCCCTAAGCAGTGACTGGCGAGAAACACTTCCATATAAAGGGGTTGCCAAGCGTCCAAAAATTACGAATCTCCAGAAATCTCAGCAAATATTTTTTCACCCAAACTGGATGATACTTTCAGGTAATGATCAGTACACTAAGCCCACTTGGTTCACCAAATTTCGTTCTTCTATGTTGAAGCGTTCGTTTCCAGTAACAGTTTGAATTTTTAGGTTTCACTCTGTTTTCTCCTATATTGATAGAAGTATTTGGAACTCTAAATACAACACGTTTTGTGCTAGCTTCTTGAAACTTGACACAATAATGTAGTTTCACGTTCTATCTCTATGTTTTGTTTCCTCTTGATGTAGCCCTAAGCAGTGACTGGCGAGAAACACTTCCATATAAAGGGGTTGCCAAGCGTCCAAAAATGACGAATCTCCAGAAATCTCAGCAAATATTTTTTCACCCAAACTGGATGATACTTTCAGGTAATGATCAGTACACTAAGCTGACTTGGTTCACCAAATATCGTTCTTCTATGTTGTAGCGTTCGTTTCCAGTAACAGTTTGAATTTTTAGGTTTCACTCTGTTTTTTCCTATATTGATAGATGTATTTGGAACTCTAAATCCAACACGGTTTGTGCTACCATCTTGAAACTTGACACAATAATGTAGTTTCAGGTTCTATCTCTATGTTTTGTTTCCTCTTGATGTAGCCCTAAGCAGTGACTGGCGAGAAACACTTCCATATAAAGGGGTTGCCAAGCGTCCAAAAATTACGAATCTCCAGAAATCTCAGCAAATATTTTTTCACCCAAACTGGATGATACTTTCAGGTAATGATCAGTACACTAAGCCCACTTGGTTCACCAAATTTCGTTCTTCTATGTTGAAGCGTTCGTTTCCAGTAACAGTTTGAATTTTTCGGTTTCACTCTGTTTTCTCCTATATTGATAGATGTATTTGGAACTCTAAATACAACACGGTTTGTGCTAGCTTCTTGAAACTTGACACAATAATGTAGTTTCACGTTCTATCTCTATGTTTTGTTTCCTCTTGATGTAGCCCTAAGCACTGACTGGCGAGAAACACCTCCATATAAAGGGGTTGCCAAGCGTCCAAAAATGACGAATCTCCAGAAATCTCAGCAAATATTTTTTCACCCAAACTGGATTATACTTTCAGGTAATGATCAGTACACTAAGCTGACTTGGTTCACCAAATTTCGTTCTTCTATGTTGTAGCGTACGTTTCCAAAAACAGTTTGAATTTTTAGGTTTCACTCTGTTTTCTCCTATATTGATAGATGTATTTGGAACTCTAAATACAACACGGTTTGTGCTAGCTTCTTGAAACTTGACACAATAAAGTAGTTTCACGTTCTATCTCCATGTTTTGTTTCCTCTTGATGTAGCCCTAAGCAGTGACTGGCGAGAAACACTTTCATGGAAAGGGGTTGCCAAGCTTCCAAAAATTACGAGTCTCCAGAAATCTCAGCAAATATTTTTTCATCCAAACTGGATGATACTTTCAGGTAATGATCAGTACACTAAGGCGACTTGGTTCCCGCAACTTCGTCCTTCTATGTTGAAGCGTTCATTTCCAGTAACAGTTTGAATTTTTAGGTTTCACTCTGTTTTCTCCTATATTGATAGATGTATTTGGAACTCTAAATACAACACGGTTTGTGCTAGCTTCTTGAAACTTGACACAATAAAGTAGTTTCACGTTCTATCTCCATGTTTTGTTTCCTCTTGATGTAGCCCTAAGCAGTGACTGGCGACAAACACTTTAATGGAAAGTGGTTGCCAAGCTTCCAAAAATTACGAGTCTCCAGAAATCTCAGCAAATATTTTTTCATCCAAACTGGATGATACTTTCAGGTAATGATCAGTACACTAAGGCGACTTGGTTCCCGCATCTTCGTCCTTCTATGTTGAAGCGTTCATTTCCAGTAACAGTTTGAATTTTTAGGTTTCACTCTATTTTCACCTATATTGATAGATGTATTTGGAACTCTAAATCCAACACGGTTTGTGCTAGCTTCTTGAAACGTGACACAATAAAGTAGTTTCACGTTCTGTCTCTATGTTTTGTTTCCTCTTGATGTAGCCCTAAGAAGTGACTGGCGAGAAACACTTTCATGGAAACGGGTTGCCAAGCGTCCAAAAATTACGAATCTCCAGAAATCTCAGCAAATATTTTTTCACCCAAACTGGATGATACTTTCAGGTAATGATCAGTACACTAAGCTGACTTGGTTCACCAAATTTCGTTCTTCTATGTTGTAGCGTTCGTTTCCAGTAACAGTTTGAATTTTTAGGTTTCTCTCTGTTTTCTCCTATATTGATAGAAGTATTTGGAACTCTAAATACAACACGGTTTGTGCTAGCTTCTTGAAACTTGACACAATAATGTAGTTTCACGTTCTATATCTATGTTTTGTTTCCTCTTGATGTAGCCCTAAGCAGTGACTGGCGAGAAACACTTCCATATAAAGGGGTTGCCAAGCGTCCAAAAATGACGAATCTCCAGAAATCTCAGCAAATATTGTTTCACCCAAACTGGATGATACTTTCAGGTAATGATCAGTACACTAAGCTGACTTGGTTCACCAAATTTCGTTCTTCTATGTTGTAGCGTTCGTTTCCAGTAACAGTTTGAATTTTTAGGTTTCACTCTGTTTTTTCCTATATTGATAGATGTATTTGGAACTCTAAATCCAACACGGTTTGTGCTAGCATCTTGAAACTTGACACAATAATGTAGTTTCAGGTTCTATCTCTATGTTTTGTTTCCTCTTGATGTAGCCCTAAGCAGTGACTGGCGAGAAACACTTCCATATAAAGGGGTTGCCAAGCGTCCAAAAATTACGAATCTCCAGAAATCTCAGCAAATATTTTTTCACCCAAACTGGATGATACTTTCAGGTAATGATCAGTACACTAAGCCCACTTGGTTCACCAAATTTCGTTCTTCTATGTTGAAGCGTTCGTTTCAAGTAACAGTTTGAATTTTTCGGTTTCACTCTGTTTTCTCCTATATTGATAGATGTATTTGGAACTCTAAATACAACACGGTTTGTGCTAGCTTCTTGAAACTTGACACAATAAAGTAGTTTCACGTTCTATCTCCATGTTTTGTTTCCTCTTGATGTAGCCCTAAGCAGTGACTGGCGAGAAACACTTTCATGGAAAGTGGTTGCCAAGCTTCCAAAAATTACGAGTCTCCAGAAATCTCAGCAAATATTTTTTCATCCAAACTGGATGATACTTTCAGGTAATGATCAGTACACTAAGGCGACTTGGTTCCCGCAACTTCGTCCTTCTATGTTGAAGCGTTCATTTCCAGTAACAGTTTGAATTTTTAGGTTTCACTCTATTTTCACCTATATTGATAGATGTATTTGGAACTCTAAATCCAACACGGTTTGTGCTAGCTTCTTGAAACTTGACACTATAATGTAGTTTCACGTTCTATCTCTATGTTTTGTTTCCTCTTGATGTAGCCCTAAGCAGCGACTGGCGAGAAACACTTCCATATAAAGGGATTGCCAAGCGTCCAAATATTACGAATCTCCAGAAATCTCAGCAAATATATTTTCACCCAAACTGGATGATCCTTTCAGGTAGTGATCAGTACACTAAGCTGACTTGGTTCCCCAAATTTCATTCTTCTATGTTGAAGCGTTCGTTTCCAGTAACAGTTTGAATTTTTAGGTTTCACTCTGTTTTCTCCTATATTGATAGATGTATTTGGAACTCTAAATCCAACACGGTTTGTGCTAGCTTCTTGAAACTTGACACAATAAAGTAGTTTCACGTTCTATCTCTATGTTTTGTTTCCTCTTGATGTAGCCCTAAGCAGTGACTGGCGAGAAACACATTAATGGAAAGGGGTTGCCAAGCATCCAAAAATTACGAATCTCCAGAAATCTCAGCAAATATTTTTTCATCCAAACGGGATGATACTTTCAGGTAATGATCAGTACACTAACGCGACTTGGTTCCCGCAACTTCGTCCTTCTATTTTGAAGCGTTCATTTCCAGTAACAGTTTGAATTTTCAGGTTTCACTCTATTTTCTCCTATATTGATAGATGTATTTGGAACTCTAAATCCAACACGGTTTGTGCTAGCTCCTTGAAACTTGACACAATAGTTTCACGTTCTGTCTCTATGTTTTGTTTCCTCTTGATGTAGCCCTTAGCAGTGACTGGCGAGAAACAATTTCATGGAAACGGGTTGCCAAGCGTCCAAAAATTACGAATCTCCAGAAATCTCAGCAAATATTTTTTCACCCAAACTGGATGATACTTTCAGGTAATGATCAGTACACTAAGCTGACTTGGTTCCCCAAATTTCGTTCTTCTATGTTGTAGCGTTCGTTTCCAGTAACAGTTTGAATTTTTAGGTTTCACTCTGTTTTCTCCTATATTGATAGAAGTATTTGGAACTCTAAATACAACACGGTTTGTGCTAGCTTCTTGAAACTTGACACAATAATGTAGTTTCACGTTCTATCTCTATGTTTTGTTTCCTCTTGATGTAGCCCTAAGCAGTGACTGGCGAGAAACACTTCCATATAAAGGGGTTGCCAAGCGTCCAAAAATGACGAATCTCCAGAAATCTCAGTAAATATTGTTTCACCCAAACTGGATGACACTTTCAGGTAATGATCAGTACACTAAGCTGACTTGGTTCACCAAATTTCGTTCTTCTATGTTGTAGCGTTCGTTTCCAGTAACAGTTTGAATTTTTAGGTTTCACTGTGTTTTTTTCCTATATTGATAGATGTATTTGGAACTCTAAATCCAACACGGTTTGTGCTAGCATCTTGAAACATGACACAATAATGTAGTTTCAGGTTCTATCTCTATGTTTTGTTTCCTCTTGATGTAGCCCTAAGCAGTGACTGGCGAGAAACACTTCCATATAAAGGGGTTGCCAAGCGTCCAAAAATTACGAATCTCCAGAAATCTCAGCAAATATTTTTTCACCCAAACTGGATGATACTTTCAGGTAATGATCAGTACACTAAGCTGACTTGGTTCACCAAATTTCGTTCTTCTATGTTGTAGCGTTCGTTTCCAGTAACAGTTTGAATTTTTAGGTTTCACTCTGTTTTCTCCTATATTGATAGATGTATTTGGAACTCTAAATCCAACACGGTTTGTGCTAGCTCCTTGAAACTTGACACAATAAAGTAGTTTCACGTTCTGTCTCTATGTTTTGTTTCCTCTTGATGTAGCCCTTAGCAGTGACTGGGAGAAACACTTTCATGGAAACGGGTTGCCAAGCGTCCAAAAATTACGAATCTCCAGAAATCTCAGCAAATATTTTTTCACCCAAACTGGATGATACTTTCAGGTAATGATCAGTACACTAAGCTGACTTGGTTCCCCAAATTTCATTCTTCTATGTTGAAGCGTTCGTTTCCAGTAACAGTTTGAATTTTTAGGTTTCACTCTGTTTTCTCCTATATTGATAGATGTATTTGGAACTCTAAATCCAACACGGTTTGTGCTAGCTTCTTGAAACTTGACACAATAATGTAGTTTCACGTTCTATCTCTATGTTTTGTTTCCTCTTGATGTAGCCCTAAGCAGTGACTGGCGAGAAACACTTCCATATAAAGGGGTTGCCAAGCGTCCAAAAATGACGAATCTCCAGAAATCTCAGTAAATATTGTTTCACCCAAACTGGATGACACTTTCAGGTAATGATCAGTACACTAACGCGACTTGGTTCCCGCAACTTCGTCCTTCTATTTTGAAGCGTTCATTTCCAGTAACAGTTTGAATTTTCAGGTTTCACACTATTTTCTCCTATATTGATAGATGTATTTGGAACTCTAAATCCAACACGGTTTGTGCTAGCTCCTTGAAACTTGACACAATAGTTTCACGTTCTGTCTCTATGTTTTGTTTCCTCTTGATGTAGCCCTTAGCAGTGACTGGCGAGAAACACTTTCATGGAAACGGGTTGCCAAGCGTCCAAAAATTACGAATCTCCAGAAATCTCAGCAAATATTTTTTCACATAAACTGGATGATACTTTCAGGTAATGATCAGTACACTAAGCTGACTTGGTTCCCCAAATTTCATTCTTCTATGTTGAAGCGTTCGTTTCCAGTAACAGTTTGAATTTTTAGGTTTCACTCTGTTTTCTCCTATATTGATAGATGTATTTGGAACTCTAAATACAACACGGTTTGTGCTAGCTCCTTGAAACTTGACACAATAAAGTAGTTTCACGTTCTGTCTCTATGTTTTGTTTCCTCTTGATGTAGCCCTTAGCAGTGACTGGGAGAAACACTTTCATGGAAACGGGTTGCCAAGCGTCCAAAAATTACGAATCTCCAGAAATCTCAGCAAATATTTTTTCACCCAAACTGGATGATACTTTCAGGTAATGATCAGTACACTAAGCTGACTCGGTTCCCCAAATTTCATTCTTCTATGTTGAAGCGTTCGTTTCCAGTAACAGTTTGAATTTTTAGGTTTCACTCTGTTTTCTCCTATATTGATAGATGTATTTGGAACTCTAAATCCAACACGGTTTGTGCTAGCTTCTTGAAACTTGACACAATAATGTAGTTTCACGTTCTATCTCTATGTTTTGTTTCCTCTTGATGTAGCCCTAAGCAGTGACTGGCGAGAAACACTTCCATATAAAGGGGTTGCCAAGCGTCCAAAAATTACGAATCTCCAGAAATCTCAGCAAATATTTTTTCACCCAAACTGGATGATACTTTCATGTAATGATCAGTACACTAAGCCCACTTGGTTCACCAAATTTCGTTCTTCTATGTTGAAGCGTTCGTTTCCAGTAACAGTTTGAATTTTTCGGTTTCACTCTGTTTTCTCCTATATTGATAGACGTATTTGGAACTTTAAATACAACACGGTTTGTGCTAGCTTCTTGAAACTTGACACAATAATGTAGTATCACGTTCTATCTCTATGTTTTGTTTCCTCTTGATGTAGCCCTAAGCAGTGACTGGCGAGAAACACTTCCATATAAAGGGGTTGCCAAGCGTCCAAAAATGACGAATCTCCAGAAATCTCAGCAAATATTTTTTCACCCAAACTGGATGATACTTTCAGGTAATGATCAGTACAGTAAGCTGACTTGGTTCTCCAAATTTGTTCTTCTATGTTGTAGCGTTCGTTTCCAGTAACAGTTTGAATTTTTAGGTTTCACTCTGTTTTCTCCTATATTGATAGATGTATTTGGAACTCTAAATCCAACACGGTTTGTGCTAGCTTCTTGAAACTTGACACAATAATGTAGTTTCACGTTCTATCTCTATGTTTTGTTTCCTCTTGATGTAGCCCTAAGCAGTGACTGGCGAGAAACACTTCCATATAAAGGGGTTGCCAAGCGTCCAAAAATTACGAATCTCCAGAAATCTCAGCAAATATTTTTTCACCCAAACTGGATGATACTTTCAGGTAATGATCAGTACACTAAGGCGACTTGGTTCCCGAAACTTCGTTCTTCTATGTTGAAGCGTTCATTTCCAGTAACAGTTTGAATTTTTAGGTTTCATTCTGTTTTCTCCTATATTGATAGATGTATTTGGAACTCTAAATCCAACACGGTTTGTGCTAGCTTCTTGAAACTTGACACAATAAAGTAGTTTCACGTTCTGTCTCTATGTTTTGTTTCCTCTTGATGTAGCCCTTAGCAGTGACTGGGAGAAACACTTTCATGGAAACGGGTTGCAAAGCGTCCAAAAATTACGAATCTCCAGAAATCTCAGCAAATATTTTTTCACCCAAACTGGATGATACTTTCAGGTAATGATCAGTACACTAAGCTGACTTGGTTCACCAAATTTCGTTCTTCTATGTTGTAGCGTTCGTTTCCAGTAACAGTTTGAATTTTTAGGTTTCACTCTGTTTTCTCCTATATTGATAGAAGTATTTGGAACTCTAAATACAACACGGTTTGTGCTAGCTTCTTGAAACTTGACACAATAATGTAGTTTCACGTTCTATCTCTATGTTTTGTTTCCTCTTGATGTAGCCCTAAGCAGTGACTGGCGAGAAACACTTCCATATAAAGGGGTTGCCAAGCGTCCAAAAATGACGAATCTCCAGAAATCTCAGTAAATATTGTTTCACCCAAACTGGATGACACTTTCAGGTAATGATCAGTACACTAAGCTGACTTGGTTCACCAAATTTCGTTCTTCTATGTTGTAGCGTTCGTTTCCAGTAACAGTTTGAATTTTTAGGTTTCACTGTGTTTTTTCCTATATTGATAGATGTATTTGGAACTCTAAATCCAACACGGTTTGTGCTAGCATCTTGAAACATGACACAATAATGTAGTTTCACGTTCTATCTCTATGTTTTGTTTCCTCTTGATGTAGCCCTAAGCAGTGACTGGCGAGAAACACTTCCATATAAAGGGGTTGCCAAGCGTCCAAAAATTACGAATCTCCAGAAATCTCAGCAAATATTTTTTCACCCAAACTGGATGATACTTTCAGGTAATGATCAGTACACTAAGCTGACTTGGTTCACCAAATTTCGTTCTTCTATGTTGTAGCGTTCATTTCCAGGAACAGTTTGAATTTTTAGGTTTCACTCTGTTTTCTCCTATATTGATAGATGTATTTGGAACTCTAAATACAACACGGTTTGTGCTAGCTTCTTGAAACTTGACACAATAAAGTAGTTTCACGTTCTATCTCCATGTTTTGTTTCCTCTTGATGTAGCCCTAAGCAGTGACTGGCGAGAAACACTTCCATATAAAGGGGTTGCCAAGCGTCCAAAAATTACGAATCTCCAGAAATCTCAGCAAATATTTTTTCACCCAAACTGGATGATACTTTCAGGTAATGATCAGTACACTAAGCTGACTTGGTTCACCAAATTTCGTTCTTCTATGTTGTAGCGTTCGTTTCCAGTAACAGTTTGAATATTTAGGTTTCACTCTGTTCTCTCCTATATTGATAGATGTATTTGGAACTCTAAATCCAACACGGTTTGTGCTAGCTTCTTGAAACTTGACACAATAATGTAGTTTCACGTTCTATCTCTATGTTTTGTTTCCTCTTGATGTAGCCCTAAGCAGTGACTGGCGAGAAACACTTCCATATAAAGGGGTTGCCAAGCGTCCAAAAATGACGAATCTCCAGAAATCTCAGTAAATATTGTTTCACCCAAACTGGATGACACTTTCAGGTAATGATCAGTACACTAAGCTGACTTGGTTCACCAAATTTCGTTCTTCTATGTTGTAGCGTTCGTTTCCAGTAACAGTTTGAATTTTTAGGTTTCACTGTGTTTTTTCCTATATTGATAGATGTATTTGGAACTCTAAATCCAACACGGTTTGTGCTAGCATCTTGAAACATGACACAATAATGTAGTTTCAGGTTCTATCTCTATGTTTTGTTTCCTCTTGATGTAGCCCTAAGCAGTGACTGGCGAGAAACACTTCCATATAAAGGGGTTGCCAAGCGTCCAAAAATTACGAATCTCCAGAAATCTCAGCAAATATTTTTTCACCCAAACTGGATGATACTTTCAGGTAATGATCAGTACACTAAGCTGACTTGGTTCACCAAATTTCGTTCTTCTATGTTGTAGCGTTCGTTTCCAGTAACAGTTTGAATTTTTAGGTTTCACTCTGTTTTCTCCTATATTGATAGATGTATTTGGAACTCTAAATCCAACACGGTTTGTGCTAGCTCCTTGAAACTTGACACAATAAAGTAGTTTCACGTTCTGTCTCTATGTTTTGTTTCCTCTTGATGTAGCCCTTAGCAGTGACTGGGAGAAACACTTTCATGGAAACGGGTTGCCAAGCGTCCAAAAATTACGAATCTCCAGAAATCTCAGCAAATATTTTTTCACCCAAACTGGATGATACTTTCAGGTAATGATCAGTACACTAAGCTGACTTGGTTCCCCAAATTTCATTCTTCTATGTTGAAGCGTTCGTTTCCAGTAACAGTTTGAATTTTTAGGTTTCACTCTGTTTTCTCCTATATTGATAGATGTATTTGGAACTCTAAATCCAACACGGTTTGTGCTAGCTTCTTGAAACTTGACACAATAATGTAGTTCCATGTTCTATCTCTATGTTTTGTTTCCTCTTGATGTAGCCCTAAGCAGTGACTGGCGAGAAACACTTCCATATAAAGGGGTTGCCAAGCGTCCAAAAATGACGAATCTCCAGAAATCTCAGTAAATATTGTTTCACCCAAACTGGATGACACTTTCAGGTAATGATCAGTACACTAAGCTGACTTGGTTCACCAAATTTCGTTCTTCTATGTTGTAGCGTTCGTTTCCAGTAACAGTTTGAATTTTTAGGTTTCACTGTGTTTTTTCCTATATTGATAGATGTATTTGGAACTCTAAATCCAACACGGTTTGTGCTAGCATCTTGAAACATGACACAATAATGTAGTTTCAGGTTCTATCTCTATGTTTTGTTTCCTCTTGATGTAGCCCTAAGCAGTGACTGGCGAGAAACACTTCCATATAAAGGGGTTGCCAAGCGTCCAAAAATTACGAATCTCCAGAAATCTCAGCAAATATTTTTTCACCCAAACTGGATGATACTTTCAGGTAATGATCAGTACACTAAGCTGACTTGGTTCACCAAATTTCGTTCTTCTATGTTGTAGCGTTCGTTTCCAGTAACAGTTTGAATTTTTAGGTTTCACTCTGTTTTCTCCTATATTGATAGATGTATTTGGAACTCTAAATCCAACACGGTTTGTGCTAGCTCCTTGAAACTTGACACAATAAAGTAGTTTCACGTTCTGTCTCTATGTTTTGTTTCCTCTTGATGTAGCCCTTAGCAGTGACTGGGAGAAACACTTTCATGGAAACGGGTTGCCAAGCGTCCAAAAATTACGAATCTCCAGAAATCTCAGCAAATATTTTTTCACCCAAACTGGATGATACTTTCAGGTAATGATCAGTACACTAAGCTGACTTGGTTCCCCAAATTTCATTCTTCTATGTTGAAGCGTTCGTTTCCAGTAACAGTTTGAATTTTTAGGTTTCACTCTGTTTTCTCCTATATTGATAGATGTATTTGGAACTCTAAATCCAACACGGTTTGTGCTAGCTTCTTGAAACTTGACACAATAATGTAGTTTCACGTTCTATCTCTATGTTTTGTTTCCTCTTGATGTAGCCCTAAGCAGTGACTGGCGAGAAACACATTCATGGAAAGGGGTTGCCAAGCATCCAAAAATTACGAATCTCCAGAAATCTCAGCAAATATTTTTTCACCCAAACTTGACGATAGTTTCAGGTAATGATCAGTACACTAAGGCGACTTGGTTCCCGAAACTTCGTTCTTCTATGTTGAAGCGTTCATTTCCAGTAACAGTTTGAATTTTTAGGTTTCATTCTGTTTTCTCCTATATTGATAGATGTATTTGGAACTCTAAATCCAACACGGTTTGTGCTAGCTTCTTGAAACTTGACACAATAAAGTAGTTTCACGTTCTGTCTCTATGTTTTGTTTCTTCTTGATGTAGCCCTAAGCAGTGACTGGCGAGAAACACTTTCATGGAAACGGGTTGCCAAGCGTCCAAAAATTACGAATCTCCAGAAATCTCAGCAAATATTTTTTCACCCAAACTGGATGATACTTTCAGGTAATGATCAGTACACTAAGCTGACTTGGTTCACCAAATTTCGTTCTTCTATGTTGTAGCGTTCGTTTCCAGTAACAGTTTGAATTTTTAGGTTTCACTCTGTTTTCTCCTATATTGATAGAAGTATTTGGAACTCTAAATACAACACGGTTTGTGCTAGCTTCTTGAAACTTGACACAATAATGTAGTTTCACGTTCTATCTTTATGTTTTGTTTCCTCTTGATGTAGCCCTAAGCAGTGACTGGCGAGAAACACTTCCATATAAAGGGGTTGCCAAGCGTCCAAAAATGACGAATCTCCAGAAATCTCAGTAAATATTGTTTCACCCAAACTGGATGACACTTTCAGGTAATGATCAGTACACTAACGCGACTTGGTTCCCGCAACTTCGTCCTTCTATTTTGAAGCGTTCATTTCCAGTAACAGTTTGAATTTTCAGGTTTCACACTATTTTCTCCTATATTGATAGATGTATTTGGAACTCTAAATCCAACACGGTTTGTGCTAGCTCCTTGAAACTTGACACAATAGTTTCACGTTCTGTCTCTATGTTTTGTTTCCTCTTGATGTAGCCCTTAGCAGTGACTGGCGAGAAACACTTTCATGGAAACGGGTTGCCAAGCGTCCAAAAATTACGAATCTCCAGAAATCTCAGCAAATATTTTTTCACATAAACTGGATGATACTTTCAGGTAATGATCAGTACACTAAGCTGACTTGGTTCCCCAAATTTCATTCTTCTATGTTGAAGCGTTCGTTTCCAGTAACAGTTTGAATTTTTAGGTTTCACTCTGTTTTCTCCTATATTGATAGATGTATTTGGAACTCTAAATACAACACGGTTTGTGCTAGCTCCTTGAAACTTGACACAATAAAGTAGTTTCACGTTCTGTCTCTATGTTTTGTTTCCTCTTGATGTAGCCCTTAGCAGTGACTGGGAGAAACACTTTCATGGAAACGGGTTGCCAAGCGTCCAAAAATTACGAATCTCCAGAAATCTCAGCAAATATTTTTTCACCCAAACTGGATGATACTTTCAGGTAATGATCAGTACACTAAGCTGACTCGGTTCCCCAAATTTCATTCTTCTATGTTGAAGCGTTCGTTTCCAGTAACAGTTTGAATTTTTAGGTTTCACTCTGTTTTCTCCTATATTGATAGATGTATTTGGAACTCTAAATCCAACACGGTTTGTGCTAGCTTCTTGAAACTTGACACAATAATGTAGTTTCACGTTCTATCTCTATGTTTTGTTTCCTCTTGATGTAGCCCTAAGCAGTGACTGGCGAGAAACAATTCTATATAAAGGGGTTGCCAAGCGTCCAAAAATTACGAATCTCCAGAAATCTCAGCAAATATTTTTTCACCCAAACTGGATGATACTTTCATGTAATGATCAGTACACTAAGCCCACTTGGTTCACCAAATTTCGTTCTTCTATGTTGAAGCGTTTGTTTCCAGTAACAGTTTGAATTTTTCGGTTTCACTCTGTTTTCTCCTATATTGATAGACGTATTTGGAACTTTAAATACAACACGGTTTGTGCTAGCTTCTTGAAACTTGACACAATAATGTAGTATCACGTTCTATCTCTATGTTTTGTTTCCTCTTGATGTAGCCCTAAGCAGTGACTGGCGAGAAACACTTCCATATAAAGGGGTTGCCAAGCGTCCAAAAATGACGAATCTCCAGAAATCTCAGCAAATATTTTTTCACCCAAACTGGATGATACTTTCAGGTAATGATCAGTACAGTAAGCTGACTTGGTTCTCCAAATTTGTTCTTCTATGTTGTAGCGTTCGTTTCCAGTAACAGTTTGAATTTTTAGGTTTCACTCTGTTTTCTCCTATATTGATAGATGTATTTGGAACTCTAAATCCAACACGGTTTGTGCTAGCTTCTTGAAACTTGACACAATAATGTAGTTTCACGTTCTATCTCTATGTTTTGTTTCCTCTTGATGTAGCCCTAAGCAGTGACTGGCGAGAAACACTTCCATATAAAGGGGTTGCCAAGCGTCCAAAAATTACGAATCTCCAGAAATCTCAGCAAATATTTTTTCACCCAAACTGGATGATACTTTCAGGTAATGATCAGTACACTAAGGCGACTTGGTTCCCGAAACTTCGTTCTTCTATGTTGAAGCGTTCATTTCCAGTAACAGTTTGAATTTTTAGGTTTCATTCTGTTTTCTCCTATATTGATAGATGTATTTGGAACTCTAAATCCAACACGGTTTGTGCTAGCTTCTTGAAACTTGACACAATAAAGTAGTTTCACGTTCTGTCTCTATGTTTTGTTTCCTCTTGATGTAGCCCTTAGCAGTGACTGGGAGAAACACTTTCATGGAAACGGGTTGCAAAGCGTCCAAAAATTACGAATCTCCAGAAATCTCAGCAAATATTTTTTCACCCAAACTGGATGATACTTTCAGGTAATGATCAGTACACTAAGCTGACTTGGTTCACCAAATTTCGTTCTTCTATGTTGTAGCGTTCGTTTCCAGTAACAGTTTGAATTTTTAGGTTTCACTCTGTTTTCTCCTATATTGATAGAAGTATTTGGAACTCTAAATACAACACGGTTTGTGCTAGCTTCTTGAAACTTGACACAATAATGTAGTTTCACGTTCTATCTCTATGTTTTGTTTCCTCTTGATGTAGCCCTAAGCAGTGACTGGCGAGAAACACTTCCATATAAAGGGGTTGCCAAGCGTCCAAAAATGACGAATCTCCAGAAATCTCAGTAAATATTGTTTCACCCAAACTGGATGACACTTTCAGGTAATGATCAGTACACTAAGCTGACTTGGTTCACCAAATTTCGTTCTTCTATGTTGTAGCGTTCGTTTCCAGTAACAGTTTGAATTTTTAGGTTTCACTGTGTTTTTTCCTATATTGATAGATGTATTTGGAACTCTAAATCCAACACGGTTTGTGCTAGCATCTTGAAACATGACACAATAATGTAGTTTCAGGTTCTATCTCTATGTTTTGTTTCCTCTTGATGTAGCCCTAAGCAGTGACTGGCGAGAAACACTTCCATATAAAGGGGTTGCCAAGCGTCCAAAAATTACGAATCTCCAGAAATCTCAGCAAATATTTTTTCACCCAAACTGGATGATACTTTCAGGTAATGATCAGTACACTAAGCTGACTTGGTTCACCAAATTTCGTTCTTCTATGTTGTAGCGTTCGTTTCCAGGAACAGTTTGAATTTTTAGGTTTCACTCTGCTTTCTCCTATATTGATAGATGTATTTGGAACTCTAAATACAACACGGTTTGTGCTAGCTTCTTGAAACTTGACACAATAAAGTAGTTTCACGTTCTATCTCCATGTTTTGTTTCCTCTTGATGTAGCCCTAAGCAGTGACTGGCGAGAAACACTTCCATATAAAGGGGTTGCCAAGCGTCCAAAAATTACGAATCTCCAGAAATCTCAGCAAATATTTTTTCACCCAAACTGGATGATACTTTCAGGTAATGATCAGTACACTAAGCTGACTTGGTTCACCAAATTTCGTTCTTCTATGTTGTAGCGTTCGTTTCCAGTAACAGTTTGAATATTTAGGTTTCACTCTGTTCTCTCCTATATTGATAGATGTATTTGGAACTCTAAATCCAACACGGTTTGTGCTAGCTTCTTGAAACTTGACACAATAATGTAGTTTCACGTTCTATCTCTATGTTTTGTTTCCTCTTGATGTAGCCCTAAGCAGTGACTGGCGAGAAACACTTCCATATAAAGGGGTTGCCAAGCGTCCAAAAATTACGAATCTCCAGAAATCTCAGCAAATATTTTTTCACCCAAACGGGATGATACTTTCAGGTAATGATCAGTACACTAACGCGACTTGGTTCCCGCAACTTCGTCCTTCTATGTTGAAGCGTTCATTTCCAGTAACAGTTTGAATTTTCAGGTTTCACACTATTTTCTCCTATATTGATAGATGTATTTGGAACTCTAAATCCAACACGGTTTGTGCTAGCTCCTTGAAACTTGACACAATAGTTTCACGTTCTGTCTCTATGTTTTGTTTCCTCTTGATGTAGCCCTTAGCAGTGAAAGGGAGAAACACTTTCATGGAAACGGGTTGCCAAGCGTCCAAAAATTACGAATCTCCAGAAATCTCAGCAAATATTTTTTCACCCAAACTGGATGATACTTTCAGGTAATGATCAGTACACTAAGGTGACTTGGTTCCCCAAATTTCGTTCTTCTATGTTGAAGCGTTTGTTTCCAGTAACAGTTTGAATTTTTAGGTTTCACTCTGTTTTCTCCTATATTGATAGATGTATTTGGAACTCTAAATCCAACACGGTTTGTGCTAGCTTCTTGAAACTTGACACAATAATGTAGTTTCACGTTCTATCTCTATGTTTTGTTTCCTCTTGATGTAGCCCTAAGCAGTGACTGGCGAGAAACACTTCCATATAAAGGGGTTGCCAAGCGTCCAAAAATTACGAATCTCCAGAAATCTCAGGAAATATTTTTTCACCCAAACTGGATGATACTTTCAGGTAATGATCAGTACACTAAGCTGACTTGGTTCCCCAAATTTCATTCTTCTATGTTGAAGCGTTCGTTTCCAGTAACAGTTTGAATTTTTAGGTTTCACTCTGTTTTCTCCTATATTGATAGATGTATTTGGAACTCTAAATCCAACACGGTTTGTGCTAGCTTCTTGAAACTTGACACAATAATGTAGTTTCACGTTCTATCTCTATGTTTTGTTTCCTCTTGATGTAGCCCTAAGCAGTGACTGGCGAGAAACACTTCCATATAAAGGGGTTGCCAAGCGTCCAAAAATTAGGAATCTCCAGAATTCTCAGCAAATATTTTTTCACCCAAACTGGATGATACTTTCAGGTAATGATCAGTACACTAAGGCGACTTGGTTCCCGCAACTTCGTCCTTCTATGTTGAAGCGTTCATTTCCAGTAACAGTTTGAATTTTTATGTTTCACTCTATTTTCACCTATATTGATAGATGTATTTGGAACTCTAAATCCAACACAGTTTGTGCTAGCTTCTTGAAACTTGACACTATAATGTAGTTTCACGTTCTGTCTCTATGTTTTGTTTCCTCTTGATGTAGCCCTAAGCAGTGACTGGCGAGAAACACTTCCATATAAAGGGATTGCCAAGCGTCCATATATTACGAATCTCCAGAAATCTCAGCAAATATATTTTCACCCAAACTGGATGATACTTTCAGGTAATGATCAGTACACTAAGCTGACTTGGTTCCCCAAATTTCATTCTTCTATGTTGAAGCGTTCGTTTCCAGTAACAGTTTGAATTTTTAGGTTTCACTCTGTTTTCTCCTATATTGATAGATGTATTTGGAACTCTAAATCCAACACGGTTTGTGCTAGCATCTTGAAACTTGACACAATAAAGTAGTTTCACGTTCTATCTCTATGTTTTGTTTCCTCTTGATGTAGCCCTAAGCAGTGACTGGCGAGAAACACTTTCATGGAAAGGGGTTGCCAAGCATCCAAAAATTACGAATCTCCAGAAATCTCAGCAAATATTTTTTCACCCAAACTTGATGATAGTTTCAGGTAATGATCAGTACACTAAGCTGACTTGGTTCCCCAAATTTCATTCTTCTATGTTGAAGCGTTCGTTTCCAGTAACAGTTTGAATTTTTAGGTTTCACTCTGTTTTCTCCTATATTGATAGATGTATTTGGAACTCTAAATCCAACACGGTTTGTGCTAGCTTCTTGAAACTTGACACAATAAAGTAGTTTCACGTTCTGTCTCTATGTTTTGTTTCCTCTTGATGTAGCCCTTAGCAGTGACTGGGAGAAACACTTTCATGGAAACGGGTTGCCAAGCGTCCAAAAATTACGAATCTCCAGAAATCTCAGCAAATATTTTTTCACCCAAACTGGATGATACTTTCAGGTAATGATCAGTACACTAAGGTGACTTGGTTCCCCAAATTTCATTCTTCTATGTTGAAGCGTTTGTTTCCAGTAACAGTTTGAATTTTTAGGTTTCACTCTGTTTTCTCCTATATTGATAGATGTATTTGGAACTCTAAATCCAACACGGTTTGTGCTAGCTTCTTGAAACTTGACACAATAATGTAGTTTCACGTTCTATCTCTATGTTTTGTTTCCTCTTGATGTAGCCCTAAGCAGTGACTGGCGAGAAACACTTCCATATAAAGGGGTTGCCAAGCGTCCAAAAATTACGAATCTCCAGAAATCTCAGCAAATATTTTTTCACCCAAACTGGATGATACTTTCAGGTAATGATCAGTACACTAAGCTGACTTGGTTCACCAAATTTCGTTCTTCTATGTTGTAGCGTTCGTTTCCAGTAACAGTTTGAATATTTAGGTTTCACTCTGTTCTCTCCTATATTGATAGATGTATTTGGAACTCTAAATCCAACACGGTTTGTGCTAGCTTCTTGAAACTTGACACAATAATGTAGTTTCACGTTCTATCTCTATGTTTTGTTTCCTCTTGATGTAGCCCTTAGCAGTGACTGGCGAGAAACACTTCCATATAAAGGGGTTGCCAAGCGTCCAAAAATTACGAATCTCCAGAAATCTCAGCAAATATTTTTTCACCCAAACTGGATGATACTTTCAGGTAATGATCAGTACACTAAGGTGACTTGGTTCCCGCAACTTCGTCCTTCTATTTTGAAGCGTTCATTTCCAGTAACAGTTTGAATTTTTAGGTTTCACTCTATTTTCTCCTATATTGATAGATGTATTTGGAACTCTAAATCCAGCACGGTTTGTGCTAGCTTCTTGAAACTTGACACAATAAAGTAGTTTCACGTTCTGTCTCTATGTTTTGTTTCCTCTTGATGTAGCCCTAAGCAGTGACTGGCGAGAAACACTTTCATGGAAAGGGGTTGCCAAGCGTCCAAAAATTACGAATCTCCAGAAATCTCATCAAATATTTTTTCACCCAAACTGGATGATACTTTCAGGTAATGATCAGTACACTAAGCCCACTTGGTTCACCAAATTTCGTTCTTCTATGTTGAAGCGTTCGTTTCCAGTAACAGTTTGAATTTTTAGGTTTCACTCTGTTTTCTCCTATATTGATAGATGTATTTGGAACTCTAAATCCAACACGGTTTGTGCTAGCTTCTTTAAACTTGACACAATAATGTAGTTTCACGTTCTATCTCTATGTTTTGTTTCCTCTTGATGTAGCCCTAAGCAGTGACTGGCGAGAAACACTTCCATATAAAGGGGTTGCCAAGCGTCCAAAAATTACGAATCTCCAGAAATCTCAGCAAATATTTTTTCACCCAAACTGGATGATAGTTTCAGGTAAGGATCAGTACACTAAGCCCACTTGGTTCACCAAATTTCGTTCTTCTATGTTGAAGCGTTCGTTTCCAGTAACAGTTTGAATTTTTCGGTTTCACTCTGTTTTCTCCTATATTGTTAGATGTATTTGGAACTCTAAATACAACACGGTTTGTGCTAGCTTCTTGAAACTTGACACAATAATGTAGTTTCACGTTCTATCTCTATGTTTTGTTTCCTCTTGATGTAGCCCTAAGCAGTGACTGGCGAGAAACACTTCCATATAAAGGGGTTGCCAAGCGTCCAAAAATGACGAATCTCCAGAAATCTCAGCAAATATTTTTTCACCCAAACTGGATGATACTTTCAGGTAATGATCAGTACACTAAGCTGACTTGGTTCACCAAATTTCGTTCTTTTATGTTGTAGCGTTCGTTTCCAGTAGCAGTTTGAATTTTTAGGTTTCACTCTGTTTTCTCCTATATTGATAGATGTATTTGGAACTCTAAATACAACACGGTTTGTGCTAGCTTCTTGAAACTTGACACAATAATGTAGTTTCACATTCTATCTCTATGTTTTGTTTCCTCTTGATGTAGCCCTAAGCAGTGACTGGCGAGAAACACTTCCATATAAAGGGGTTGCCAAGCGTCCAAAAATTAGGAATCTCCAGAAATCTCAGCAAATATTTTTTCACCCAAACTGGATGATACTTTCAGGTAATGATCAGTACACTAAGCCCACTTGGTTCACCAAATTTCGTTCTTCTATGTTGAAGCGTTCGTTTCCAGTAACAGTTTGAATTTTTCGGTTTCACTCTGTTTTCTCCTATATTGATAGACGTATTTGGAACTCTAAATCCAACACGGTTTGTGCTAGCTTCTTGAAACTTGACACAATAATGTAGTATCACGTTCTATCTCTATGTTTTGTTTCCTCTTGATGTAGCCCTAAGCAGTGACTGGCGAGAAACACTTCCATATAAAGGGGTTGCCAAGCGTCCAAAAATGACGAATCTCCAGAAATCTCAGCAAATATTTTTTCACCCAAACTGGATGATACTTTCAGGTAATGATCAGTACACTAAGCTGACTTGGTTCACCAAAATTGTTCTTCTATGTTGTAGCGTTCGTTTCCAGTAACAGTTTGAATTTTTAGGTTTCACTCTGTTTTCTCCTATATTGATAGATGTATTTGGAACTCTAAATCCAACACGGTTTGTGCTAGCTTCTTGAAACTTGACACAATAATGTAGTTTCACGTTCTATCTCTATGTTTTGTTTCCTCTTGATGTAGCCCTAAGCAGTGACTGGCGAGAAACACTTCCATATAAAGGGGTTGCCAAGCGTCCAAAAATTACGAATCTCCAGAAATCTCAGCAAATATTTTTTCACCCAAACTGGATGATACTTTCAGGTAATGATCAGTACACTAAGCCCACTTGGTTCACCAAATTTCGTTCTTCTATGTTGAAGCGTTCGTTTCCAGTAACAGTTTGAATTTTTCGGTTTCACTCTGTTTTCTCCTATATTGTTAGATGTATTTGGAACTCTAAATACAACACGGTTTGTGCTAGCTTCTTGAAACTTGACACAATAATGTAGTTTCACGTTCTATCTCTATGTTTTGTTTCCTCTTGATGTAGCCCTAAGCAGTGACTGGCGAGAAACACTTCCATATAAAGGGGTTGCCAAGCGTCCAAAAATGACGAATCTCCAGAAATCTCAGCAAATATTTTTTCACCCAAACTGGATGATACTTTCAGGTAATGATCAGTACACTAAGCTGACTTGGTTCACCAAATTTCGTTCTTCTATGTTGTAGCGTTCGTTTCCAGTAACAGTTTGAATTTTTCGGTTTCACTCTGTTTTCTCCTATATTGATAGATGTATTTGGAACTCTAAATCCAACACGGTTTGTGCTAGCTTCTTGAAACTTGACACAATAATGTAGTTTCACGTTCTATCTCTATGTTTTGTTTCCTCTTGATGTAGCCCTAAGCAGTGACTGGCGAGAAACACTTCCATATAAAGGGGTTGCCAAGCGTCCAAAAATTACGAATCTCCAGAAATCTCAGCAAATATTTTTTCACCCAAACTGGATGATAGTTTCAGGTAATGATCAGTACACTAAGCCCACTTGGTTCACCAAATTTCATTCTTCTATGTTGAAGCGTTCGTTTCCAGTAACAGTTTGAATTTTTCGGTTTCACTCTGTTTTCTCCTATATTGTTAGATGTATTTGGAACTCTAAATCCAACACGGTTTGTGCTAGCTTCTTGAAACTTGACACAATAAAGTAGTTTCACGTTCTGTCTCTATGTTTTGTTTCCTCTTGATGTAGCCCTTAGCAGTGACTGGGAGAAACACTTTCATGGAAACGGGTTGCCAAGCGTCCAAAAATTACGAATCTCCAGAAATCTCAGCAAATATTTTTTCACCCAAACTGGATGATACTTTCAGGTAATGATCAGTACACTAAGGTGACTTGGTTCCCCAAATTTCATTCTTCTATGTTGAAGCGTTTGTTTCCAGTAACAGTTTGAATTTTTAGGTTTCACTCTGTTTTCTCCTATATTGATAGATGTATTTGGAACTCTAAATCCAACACGGTTTGTGCTAGCTTCTTGAAACTTGACACAATAATGTAGTTTCACGTTCTATCTCTATGTTTTGTTTCCTCTTGATGTAGCCCTAAGCAGTGACTGGCGAGAAACACTTCCATATAAAGGGATTGCCAAGCGTCCAAATATTACGAATCTCCAGAAATCTCAGCAAATATATTTTCACCCAAACTGGATGATACTTTCAGGTAATGATCAGTACACTAAGCTGACTTGGTTCCCCAAATTTCATTCTTCTATGTTGAAGCGTTCGTTTCCAGTAACAGTTTGAATTTTTAGGTTTCACTCTGTTTTCTCCTATATTGATAGATGTATTTGGAACTCTAAATCCAACACGGTTTGTGCT
This sequence comes from Spermophilus citellus, assembly GCF_964194105.1. Classification (NCBI taxonomy): domain Eukaryota; kingdom Metazoa; phylum Chordata; class Mammalia; order Rodentia; family Sciuridae; genus Spermophilus; species Spermophilus citellus. Next base: position 32,550,804 of record NC_138186.1, read on the forward strand.
AGCTTCTTGAAACTTGACACAATAAAGTAGTTTCACGTTCTATCTCTATGTTTTGTTTCCTCTTGATGTAGCCCTAAGCAGTGACTGGCGAGAAACACTTCCATATAAAGGGGTTGCCAAGCGTCCAAAAATTACGAATCTCCAGAAATCTCAGCAAATATTTTTTCACCCAAACTTGATGATAGTTTCAGGTAATGATCAGTACACTAAGGCGACTTGGTTCCCGAAACTTCGTTCTTCTATGTTGAAGCGTTCATTTCCAGTAACAGTTTGAATTTTTAGGTTTCATTCTGTTTTCTCCTATATTGATAGATGTATTTGGAACTCTAAATCCAACACGGTTTGTGCTAGCTTCTTGAAACTTGACACAATAAAGTAGTTTCACGTTCTGTCTCTATGTTTTGTTTCCTCTTGATATAGCCCTTAGCAGTGACTGGGAGAAACACTTTCATGGAAACGGGTTGCCAAGCGTCCAAAAATTACGAATCTCCAGAAATCTCAGCAAATATTTTTTCACCCAAACTGGATGATACTTTCAGGTAATGATCAGTACACTAAGGTGACTTGGTTCCCCAAATTTCATTCTTCTATGTTGAAGCGTTTGTTTCCAGTAACAGTTTGAATTTTTAGGTTTCACTCTGTTTTCTCCTATATTGATAGATGTATTTGGAACTCTAAATCCAACACGGTTTGTGCTAGCTTCTTGAAACTTGACACAATAATGTAGTTTCACGTTCTATCTCTATGTTTTGTTTCCTCTTGATGTAGCCCTAAGCAGTGACTGGCGAGAAACACTTCCATATAAAGGGGTTGCCAAGCGTCCAAAAATTACGAATCTCCAGAAATCTCAGCAAATATTTTTTCACCCAAACTGGATGATACTTTCAGGTAATGATCAGTACACTAAGCTGACTTGGTTCACCAAATTTCGTTCTTCTATGTTGTAGCGTTCGTTTCCAGTAACAGTTTGAATATTTAGGTTTCACTCTGTTCTCTCCTATATTGATAGATGTATTTGGAACTCTAAATCCAACACGGTTTGTGCTAGCTTCTTGAAACTTGACACAATAATGTAGTTTCACGTTCTATCTCTATGTTTTGTTTCCTCTTGATGTAGCCCTAAGCAGTGACTGGCGAGAAACACTTCCATATAAAGGGGTTGCCAAGCGTCCAAAAATTACGAATCTCCAGAAATCTCAGCAAATATTTTTTCACCCAAACTGGATGATACTTTCAGGTAATGATCAGTACACTAAGGCAACTTGGTTCCCGCAATTTCGTCCTTCTATTTTGAAGCGTTCATTTCCAGTAACAGTTTGAATTTTTAGGTTTCACTCTATTTTCTCCTATATTGATAGATGTATTTGGAACTCTAAATCCAACACGGTTTGTGCTAGCTCCTTGAAACTTGACACAATAAAGTAGTTTCACGTTCTGTCTCTATGTTTTGTTTCCTCTTGATGTAGCCCTTAGCAGTGACTGGGAGAAACACTTTCATGGAAACGGGTTGCCAAGCGTCCAAAAATTACGAATCTCCAGAAATCTCAGCAAATATTTTTTCACCCAAACTGGATGATACTTTCAGGTAATGATCAGTACACTAAGCTGACTTGGTTCCCCAAATTTCATTCTTCTATGTTGAAGCGTTCGTTTCCAGTAACAGTTTGAATTTTTAGGTTTCACTCTGTTTTCTCCTATATTGATAGATGTATTTGGAACTCTAAATACAACACGGTTTGTGCTAGCTTCTTGAAACTTGACACAATAATGTAGTTTCACGTTCTATCTCTATGTTTTGTTTCCTCTTGATGTAGCCCTAAGCAGTGACTGGCGAGAAACACTTCCATATAAAGGGGTTGCCAAGCGTCCAAAAATTACGAATCTCCAGAAATCTCAGCAAATATTTTTTCACCCAAACTGGATGATACTTTCAGGTAATGATCAGTACACTAAGCTGACTTGGTTCACCAAATTTCGTTCTTCTATGTTGTGGCGTTCGTTTCCAGTAACAGTTTGAATATTTAGGTTTCACTCTGTTCTCTCCTATATTGATAGATGTATTTGGAACTCTAAATCCAACACGGTTTGTGCTAGCTTCTTGAAACTTGACACAATAATGTAGTTTCACGTTCTATCTCTATGTTTTGTTTCCTCTTGATGTAGCCCTTAGCAGTGACTGGCGAGAAACACTTCCATATAAAGGGGTTGCCAAGCGTCCAAAAATTACGAATCTCCAGAAATCTCAGCAAATATTTTTTCACCCAAACTGGATGATACTTTCAGGTAATGATCAGTACACTAAGGCGACTTGGTTCTCGCAACTTCGTCCTTCTATTTTGAAGCGTTCATTTCCAGTAACAGTTTGAATTTTTAGGTTTCACTCTATTTTCTCCTATATTGATAGATGTATTTGGAACTCTAAATCCAGCACGGTTTGTGCTAGCTTCTTGAAACTTGACACAATAAAGTAGTTTCACGTTCTGTCTCTATGTTTTGTTTCCTCTTGATGTAGCCCTAAGCAGTGACTGGCGAGAAACACTTTCATGGAAAGGGGTTGCGAAGCGTCCAAAAATTACGAATCTCCAGAAATCTCAGCAAATATTTTTTCACCCAAACTGGATGATACTTTCAGGTAATGATCAGTACACTAAGCCCACTTGGTTCACCAAATTTCGTTCTTCTATGTTGAAGCGTTCGTTTCCAGTAACAGTTTGAATTTTTCGGTTTCACTCTGTTTTCTCCTATATTGATAGACGTATTTGGAACTCTAAATCCAACACGGTTTGTGCTAGCTTCTTGAAACTTGACACAATAATGTAGTATCACGTTCTATCTCTATGTTTTGTTTCCTCTTGATGTAGCCCTAAGCAGTGACTGGCGAGAAACACTTCCATATAAAGGGGTTGCCAAGCGTCCAAAAATGACGAATCTCCAGAAATCTCAGCAAATATTTTTTCACCCAAACTGCATGATACTTTCAGGTAATGATCAGTACACTAAGCTGACTTGGTTCACCAAAATTGTTCTTCTATGTTGTAGCGTTCGTTTCCAGTAACAGTTTGAATTTTTAGGTTTCACTCTGTTTTCTCCTATATTGATAGATGTATTTGGAACTCTAAATCCAACACGGTTTGTGCTAGCTTCTTGAAACTTGACACAATAATGTAGTTTCACGTTCTATCTCTATGTTTTGTTTCCTCTTGATGTAGCCCTAAACAGTGACTGGCGAGAAACACTTCCATATAAAGGGGTTGCCAAGCGTCCAAAAATGACGAATCTCCAGAAATCTCAGCAAATATTTTTTCACCCAAACTGGATGATACTTTCAGGTAATGATCAGTACACTAAGCTGACTTGGTTCACCAAATTTCGTTCTTCTATGTTGTAGCGTTCGTTTCCAGTAACAGTTTGAATTTTTAGGTTTCACTCTATTTTCTCCTATATTGATAGATGTATTTGGAACTCTAAATCCAACACGGTTTGTGCTAGCTTCTTGAAACTTGACACAATAATGTAGTTTCACGTTCTATCTCTATGTTTTGTTTCCTCTTGATGTAGCCCTAAGCAGTGACTGGCGAGAAACACTTTCATGGAAAGGGGTTGACAAGCTTCCAAAAATTACGAATCTCCAGAAATGTCAGCAAATATTTTTTCATCCAAACTGGATGATACTTTCAGGTAATGATCAGTACACTAAGGCGACTTGGTTCCCGCAACTTCGTCCTTCTATGTTGAAGCGTTCGTTTCCAGTAACAGTTTGAATTTTTAGGTTTCACTCTATTTTCACCTATATTGATAGATGTATTTGGAACTCTAAATCCAACACGGTTGGTGCTAGCTTCTTGAAACTTGACACTATAATGTAGTTTCACGTTCTATCTCTATGTTTTGTTTCCTCTTGATGTAGCCCTAAGCAGTGACTGGCAAGAAACACTTCCATATAAAGGGTTTGCCAAGCGTCCAAATATTACAAATCTCCAGAAATCTCAGCAAATATATTTTCACCCAAACTGGATGATACTTTCAGGTAATGATCAGTACACTAAGCTGACTTGGTTCCCCAAATTTCATTCTTCTATGTTGAAGCGTTCGTTTCCAGTAACAGTTTGAATTTTTAGGTTTCACTCTGTTTTCTCCTATATTGATAGATGTATTTGGAACTCTAAATCCAACACGGTTTGTGCTAGCTTCTTGAAACTTGACACAATAATGTAGTTTCACGTTCTATCTCTATGTTTTGTTTCCTCTTGATGTAGCCCTAAGCAGTGACTGGCGAGAAACACTTCCATATAAAGGGGTTGCCAAGCGTCCAAAAATTACGAATCTCCAGAAATCTCAGCAAATATTTTTTCACCCAAACTGGATGATACTTTCAGGTAATGATCAGTACACTAAGGCGACTTGGTTCCCCAAATTTCATTCTTCTATGTTGAAGCGTTCGTTTCCAGTAACAGTTTGAATTTTTCGGTTTCACTCTGTTTTCTCCTATATTGATAGATGTATTTGGAACTCTAAATCCAACACGGTTTGTGCTAGCTTCTTGAAACTTGACACAATAAAGTAGTTTCACGTTCTATCTCTATGTTTTGTTTCCTCTTGATGTAGCCCTAAGCAGTGACTGGCGAGAAACACTTTCATGGAAAGGGGTTGCCAAGCATCCAAAAATTACGAATCTCCAGAAATCTCAGCAAATATTTTTTCACCCAAACTTGATGATAGTTTCAGGTAATGATCAGTACACTAAGGCGACTTGGTTCCCGAAACTTCGTTCTTCTATGTTGAAGCGTTCATTTCCAGTAAAAGTTTGAATTTTTAGGTTTCATTCTGTTTTCTCCTATATTGATAGATGTATTTGGAACTCTAAATCCAACACGGTTTGTGCTAGCTTCTTGAAACTTGACACAATAAAGTAGTTTCACGTTCTGTCTCTATGTTTTGTTTCCTCTTGATGTAGCCCTTAGCAGTGACTGGGAGAAACACTTTCATGGAAACGGGTTGCCAAGCGTCCAAAAATTACGAATCTCCAGAAATCTCAGCAAATATTTTTTCACCCAAACTGGATGATACTTTCAGGTAATGATCAGTACACTAAGCTGACTTGGTTCCCCAAATTTCATTCTTCTATGTTGAAGCGTTCGTTTCCAGTAACAGTTTGAATTTTTAGGTTTCACTCTGTTTTCTCCTATATTGATAGATGTATTTGGAAATCTAAATCCAACACGGTTTGTGCTAGCTTCTTGAAACTCGACAAAATAATGTAGTTTCATGTTCTGTCTCTATGTTTTGTTTCCTCTTGATGTAGCCCTAAGCAGTGACTGGCGAGAAACACTTCCATATAAAGGGGTTGCCAAGTGTCCAAAAATTACGAATCTCCAGAAATCTCAGCAAATATTTTTTCACCCAAACTGGATGATACTTTCAGGTAATGATCAGTACACTAAGGCGACTTGGTTCCCGCAACTTCATCCTTCTATTTTGAAGCGTTCATTTCCAGTAACAGTTTGAATTTTTAGGTTTCACTCTATTTTCTCCTATATTGATAGATGTATTTGGAACTCTAAATCCAACACGGTTTGTGCTAGCTTCTTGAAACTTGACACAATAAAGTAGTTTCACGTTCTATCTCTATGTTTTGTTTCCTCTTGATGTAGCCCTTAGCAGTGACTGGCGAGAAACACTTTCATGGAAACGGGTTGCCAAGCGTCCAAAAATTACGAATCTCCAGAAATCTCAGCAAATATTTTTTCACCCAAACTGGATGATACTTTCAGGTAATGATCAGTACACTAAGCTGACTTGGTTCCCCAAATTTCATTCTTCTATGTTGAAGCGTTCGTTTCCAGTAACAGTTTGAATTTTTAGGTTTCACTCTGTTTTCTCCTATATTGATAGATGTATTTGGAACTCTAAATCCAACACGGTTTGTGCTAGCTTCTTGAAACTTGACACAATAATGTAGTTTCACGTTCTATCTCTATGTTTTGTTTCCTCTTGATGTAGCCCTAAGCAGTGACTGGCGAGAAACACTTCCATATAAAGGGGTTGCCAAGCGTCCAAAAATTACGAATCTCCAGAAATCTCAGCAAATATTTTTTCACCCAAACTGGATGATACTTTCAGGTAATGATCAGTACACTAAGGTGACTTGGTTCCCGCAACTTCGTCCTTCTATTTTGAAGCGTTCATTTCCAGAAACAGTTTGAATTTTTAGGTTTCACTCTATTTTCTCCTATATTGATAGATGTATTTGGAACTCTAAATCCAACACGGTTTGTGCTAGCTCCTTGAAACTTGACACAATAAAGTAGTTTCACGTTCTGTCTCTATGTTTTGTTTCCTCTTGATGTAGCCCTTAGCAGTGACTGGCGAGAAACACTTTCATGGAAACGGGTTGCCAAGCGTCCAAAAATTACGAATCTTCAGAAATCTCAGCAAATATTTTTTCACCCAAACTGGATGATACTTTCAGGTAATGATCAGTACACTAAGCTGACTTGGTTCCCCAAATTTCATTCTTCTATGTTGAAGCGTTCGTTTCCAGTAACAGTTTGAATTTTTAGGTTTCACTCTGTTTTCTCCTATATTGATAGATGTATTTGGAACTCTAAATCCAACACGGTTTGTGCTAGCTTCTTGAAACTTGACACAATAATGTAGTTTCACGTTCTATCTCTATGTTTTGTTTCCTCTTGATGTAGCCCTAAGCAGTGACTGGCGAGAAACACTTCCATATAAAGGGGTTGCCAAGCGTCCAAAAATTACGAATCTCCAGAAATCTCAGCAAATATTTTTTCACCCAAACTGGATGATAGTTTCAGGTAATGATCAGTACACTAAGCCCACTTGGTTCACCAAATTTCGTTCTTCTATGTTGAAGCGTTCGTTTCCAGTAACAGTTTGAATTTTTCGGTTTCACTCTGTTTTCTCCTATATTGATAGATGTATTTGGAACTCTAAATCCAACACGGTTTGTGCTAGCTTCTTGAAACTTGACACAATAATGTAGTTTCACGTTCTATCTCTATGTTTTGTTTCCTCTTGATGTAGCCCTAAGCAGTGACTGGCGAGAAACACTTCCATATAAAGGGGTTGCCAAGCTTCCAAAAATTACGAATCTCCAGAAATCTCAGCAAATATTTTTTCACCCAAACTGGATGATACTTTCAGGTAATGATCAGTACACTAAGGCGACTTGGTTCCCGCAACTTCGTTCTTCTATATTGAAGCGTTCATTTCCAGTAACAGTTTGAATTTTTAGGTTTCACTCTATTTTCACCTATATTGATAGATGTATTTGGAACTCTAAATCCAACACGGTTGGTGCTAGCTTCTTGAAACTTGACACTATAATGTAGTTTCACGTTGTATCTCTATGTTTTGTTTCCTCTTGATGTAGCCCTAAGCAGTGACTGGCGAGAAACACTTCAATATAAAGGGATTGCCAAGCGTCCATATATTACGAATCTCCAGAAATCTCAGCAAATATATTTTCACCCAAACTGGATGATACTTTCAGGTAATGATCAGTACACTAAGCTGACTTGGTTCCCCAAATTTCATTCTTCTATGTTGAAGCGTTCGTTTCCAGTAACAGTTTGAATTTTTAGGTTTCACTCTGTTTTCTCCTATATTGATAGATGTATTTGGAACTCTAAATCCAACACGGTTTGTGCTAGCTTCTTGAAACTTGACACAATAATGTAGTTTCACGTTCTATCTCTATGTTTTGTTTCCTCTTGATGTAGCCCTAAGCAGTGACTGGCGAGAAACACTTCCATATAAAGGGGTTGCCAAGCGTCCAAAAATGACGAATCTCCAGAAATCTCAGCAAATATTTTTTCACCCAAACTGGATGATACTTTCAGGTAATGATCAGTACACTAAGCTGACTTGGTTCACCAAATTTCGTTCTTCTATGTTGTAGCGTTCGTTTCCAGTAACAGTTTGAATTTTTAGGTTTCACTCTGTTTTCTCCTATATTGATAGATGTATTTGGAACTCTAAATCCAACACGGTTTGTGCTAGCTTCTTGAAACTTGACACAATAATGTAGTTTCACGTTCTATCTCTATGTTTTGTTTCCTCTTGATGTAGCCCTAAGCAGTGACTGGTGAGAAACACTTCCATATAAAGGGGTTGCCAAGCGTCCAAAAATTAGGAATCTCCAGAATTCTCAGCAAATATTTTTTCACCCAAACTGGATGATACTTTCAGGTAATGATCAGTACACTAAGGCGACTTGGTTCCCGCAACTTCGTCCTTCTATGTTGAAGCGTTCATTTCCAGTAACAGTTTGAATTTTTAGGTTTCACTCTATTTTCACCTATATTGATAGATGTATTTGGAACTCTAAATCCAACACGGTTGGTGCTAGCTTCTTGAAACTTGACACTATAATGTAGTTTCACGTTGTATCTCTATGTTTTGTTTCCTCTTGATGTAGCCCTAAGCAGTGACTGGCGAGAAACACTTCAATATAAAGGGATTGCCAAGCGTCCAAATATTACGAATCTCCAGAAATCTCAGCAAATATATTTTCACCCAAACTGGATGATACTTTCAGGTAATGATCAGTACACTAAGCTGACTTGGTTCCCCAAATTTCATTCTTCTATGTTGAAGCGTTCGTTTCCAGTAACAGTTTGAATTTTTAGGTTTCACTCTGTTTTCTCCTATATTGATAGATGTATTTGGAACTCTAAATCCAAAACGGTTTGTGCTAGCTTAATGAAACTTGACACAATAAAGTAGTTTCACGTTCTATCTCTATGTTTTGTTTCCTCTTGATGTAGCCCTAACCAGTGACTGGCGAGAAACACTTTCATGGAAAGGGGTTGCCAAGCATCCAAAAATTACGAATCTCCAGAAATCTCAGCAAATATTTTTTCACCCAAACTTGATGATAGTTTCAGGTAATGATCAGTACACTAAGGCGACTTGGTTCCCGCAACTTCGTCCTTCTATTTTGAAGCGTTCATTTCCAGTAACAGTTTGAATTTTTAGGTTTCACTCTATTTTCTCCTATATTGATAGATGTATTTGGAACTCTAAATCCAGCACGGTTTGTGCTAGCTTCTTGAAACTTGACACAATAAAGTAGTTTCACGTTCTGTCTCTATGTTTTGTTTCCTCTTGATGTAGCCCTAAGCAGTGACTGGCGAGAAACACTTTCATGCAAAGGGGTTGCCAAGCGTCCAAAAATTACGAATCTCCAGAAATCTCATCAAATATTTTTTCACCCAAACTGGATGATACTTTCAGGTAATGATCAGTACACTAAGCCCACTTGGTTCACCAAATTTCGTTCTTCTATGTTGAAGCGTTCGTTTCCAGTAACAGTTTGAATTTTTAGGTTTCACTCTGTTTTCTCCTATATTGATAGATGTATTTGGAACTCTAAATCCAACACGGTTTGTGCTAGCTTCTTTAAACTTGACACAATAATGTAGTTTCACGTTCTATCTCTATGTTTTGTTTCCTCTTGATGTAGCCCTAAGCAGTGACTGGCGAGAAACACTTCCATATCAAGGGGTTGCCAAGCGTCCAAAAATTACGAATCTCCAGAAATCTCAGCAAATATTTTTTCACCCAAACTGGATGATAGTTTCAGGTAATGATCAGTACACTAAGCCCACTTGGTTCACCAAATTTCGTTCTTCTATGTTGAAGCGTTCGTTTCCAGTAACAGTTTGAATTTTTCGGTTTCACTCTGTTTTCTCCTATATTGTTAGATGTATTTGGAACTCTAAATACAACACGGTTTGTGCTAGCTTCTTGAAACTTGACACAATAATGTAGTTTCACGTTCTATCTCTATGTTTTGTTTCCTCTTGATGTAGCCCTAAGCAGTGACTGGCGAGAAACACTTCCATATAAAGGGGTTGCCAAGCGTCCAAAAATGACGAATCTCCAGAAATCTCAGCAAATATTTTTTCACCCAAACTGGATGATACTTTCAGGTAATGATCAGTACACTAAGCTGACTTGGTTCACCAAATTTCGTTCTTCTATGTTGTAGCGTTCGTTTCCAGTAACAGTTTGAATTTTTAGGTTTCACTCTGTTTTCTCCTATATTGATAGATGTATTTGGAACTCTAAATCCAACACGGTTTGTGCTAGCTTCTTGAAACTTGACACAATAATGTAGTTTCACGTTCTATCTCTATGTTTTGTTTCCTCTTGATGTAGCCCTTAGCAGTGACTGGCGAGAAACACTTCCATATAAAGGGGTTGCCAAGCGTCCAAAAATTACGAATCTCCAGAAATCTCAGCAAATACTTTTCACCCAAACTGGATGATACTTTCAGGTAATGATCAGTACACTAAGGCGACTTGGTTCCCGCAACTTCATCCTTCTATTTTGAAGCGTTCATTTCCAGTAACAGTTTGAATTTTTAGGTTTCACTCTATTTTCTCCTATATTGATAGATGTATTTGGAACTCTAAATCCAGCACGGTTTGTGCTAGCTTCTTGAAACTTGACACTATAATGTAGTTTCACGTTCTGTCTCTATGTTTTGTTTCCTCTTGATGTAGCCCTTAGCAGTGACTGGCGAGAAACACTTTCATGGAAACGGGTTGCCAAGCGTCCAAAAATTACGAATCTCCAGAAATCTCAGCAAATATTTTTTCACCCAAACTGGATGATACTTTCAGGTAATGATCAGTACACTAAGCTGACTTGGTTCACCAAATTTCATTCTTCTATGTTGTAGCGTTCGTTTCCAGTAACAGTTTGAATTTTTCGGTTTCACTCTGTTTTCTCCTATATTGATAGATGTATTTGGAACTCTAAATCCAACACGGTTTGTGCTAGCTTCTTGAAACTTGACAAAATAATGTAGTTTCACGTTCTATCTCCATGTTTTGTTTCCTCTTGATGTAGCCCTAAGCAGTGACTGGCGAGAAACACTTTCATGGAAAGGGGTTGCCAAGCTTCCAAAAATTACGAATCTCCAGAAATGTCAGCAAGTATTTTTTCATCCAAACTGGATGATACTTTCAGGTAATGATCAGTACACTAAGGCGACTTGGTTCCCGCAACTTCATCCTTCTATGTTGAAGCGTTCGTTTCCAGTAACAGTTTGAATTTTTAGGTTTCACTCTATTTTCACCTATATTGATAGATGTATTTGGAACTCTAAATCCAACACGGTTTGTGCTAGCTTCTTGAAACTTGACACTATAATGTAGTTTCACGTTCTATCTCTATGTTTTGTTTCCTCTTGATGTAGCCCTAAGCAGTGACTGGCGAGAAACACTTACATATAAAGGGTTTGCCAAGCGTCCAAATATTACAAATCTCCAGAAATCTCAGCAAATATATTTTCACCCAAACTGGATGATACTTTCAGGTAATGATCAGTACACTAAGCTGACTTGGTTCCCCAAATTTCATTCTTCTATGTTGAAGCGTTCGTTTCCAGTAACAGTTTGAATTTTTAGGTTTCACTCTGTTTTCTCCTATATTGATAGATGTATTTGGAACTCTAAATCCAACACGGTTTGTGCTAGCTTCTTGAAACTTGACACAATAATGTAGTTTCACGTTCTATCTCTATGTTTTGTTTCCTCTTGATGTAGCCCTAAGCAGTGACTGGCGAGAAACACTTCCATATAAAGGGGTTGCCAAGCGTCCAAAAATTACGAATCTCCAGAAATCTCAGCAAATATTTTTTCACCCAAACTGGATGATACTTTCAGGTAATGATCAGTACACTAAGGCGACTTGGTTCCCCAAATTTCATTCTTCTATGTTGAAGCGTTCGTTTCCAGTAACAGTTTGAATTTTTCGGTTTCACTCTGTTTTCTCCTATATTGATAGATGTATTTGGAACTCTAAATCCAACACGGTTTGTGCTAGCTTCTTGAAACTTGACACAATAAAGTAGTTTCACGTTCTACCTCTATGTTTTGTTTCCTCTTGATGTCGCCCTAAGCAGTGACTGGCGAGAAACACTTTCATGGAAAGGGGTTGCCAAGCATCCAAAAATTACGAATCTCCAGAAATCTCAGCATATATTTTTTCACCCAAACTGGATGATACTTTCAGGTAATGATAAGTACACTAAGCCCACTTGGTTCACCAAATTTCGTTCTTCTATGTTGAAGCGTTCGTTTCCAGTAACAGTTTGAATTTTTCGGTTTCACTCTGTTTTCTCCTATATTGATAGATGTATTTGGAACTCTAAATCCAACACGGTTTGTGCTAGCTTCTTGAAACTTGACACAATAAAGTAGTTTCACGTTCTATCTCTATGTTTTGTTTCCTCTTGATGTAGCCCTAAGCAGTGACTGGCGAGAAACACTTCCATATAAAGGGGTTGCCAAGCGACCAAAAATTACGAATCTCCAGAAATCTCAGCAAATATTTTTTCACCCAAACTGGATGATAGTTTCAGGTAATGATCAGTACACTAAGCCCACTTGGTTCACCAAATTTCGTTCTTCTATGTTGAAGCGTTCGTTTCCAGTAACAGTTTGAATTTTTCGGTTTCACTCTGTTTTCTCCTATATTGTTAGATGTATTTGGAACTCTAAATACAACACGGTTTGTGCTAGCTTCTTGAAACTTGACACAATAATGTAGTTTCACGTTCTATCTCTATGTTTTGTTTCCTCTTGATGTAGCCCTAAGCAGTGACTGGCGAGAAACACTTCCATATAAAGGGGTTGCCAACCGTCCAAAAATGACGAATCTCCAGAAATCTCAGCAAATATTTTTTCACCCAAACTGGATGATACTTTCAGGTAATGATCAGTACACTAAGCTGACTTGGTTCACCAAATTTCGTTCTTCTATGTTGTAGCGTTCGTTTCCAGTAACAGTTTGAATTTTTAGGTTTCACTCTGTTTTCTCCTATATTGATAGATGTATTTGGAACTCTAAATCCAACACGGTTTGTGCTAGCTTCTTGAAACTTGACACAATAATGTAGTTTCACGTTCTATCTCTATGTTTTGTTTCCTCTTGATGTAGCCCTAAGCAGTGACTGGCGAGAAACACTTCCATATAAAGGGATTGCCAAGCGTCCAAAAATTAGGAATCTCCAGAAATCTCAGCAAATATTTTTTCACCCAAACTGGATGATACTTTCAGGTAATGATCAGTACACTAAGCCCACTTGGTTCACCAAATTTCGTTCTTCTATGTTGAAGCGTTCGTTTCCAGTAACAGTTTGAATTTTTCGGTTTCACTCTGTTTTCTCCTATATTGATAGATGTATTTGGAACTCTAAATACAACACGGTTTGTGCTAGCTTCTTGAAACTTGACACAATAATGTAGTTTCACGTTCTATCTCTATGTTTTGTTTCCTCTTGATGTAGCCCTAAGCAGTGACTGGCGAGAAACACTTCCATATAAAGGGGTTGCCAAGCGTCCAAAAATTACGAATCTCCAGAAATCTCAGCAAATATTTTTTCACCCAAACTGGATGATACTTTCAGGTAATGATCAGTACGCTAAGCTGACTTGGTTCACCAAATTTTGTTCTTCTATGTTGTAGCGTTCGTTTCCAGTAACAGTTTGAATATTTAGGTTTCACTCTGTTTTCTCCTATATTGATAGATGTATTTGGAACTCTAAATCCAACACGGTTTGTGCTAGCTTCTTGAAACTTGACACAATAATGTAGTTTCACGTTCTATCTCTATGTTTTGTTTCCTCTTGATGTAGCCCTAAGCAGTGACTGGCGAGAAACACTTCCATATAAAGGGGTTGCCAAGCGTCCAAAAATTACGAATCTCCAGAAATCTCAGCAAATATTTTTTCACCCAAACTGGATGATACTTTCAGGTAATGATCAGTACACTAAGCTGACTTGGTTCACCAAATTTCATTCTTCTATGTTGTAGCGTTCGTTTCCAGTAACAGTTTGAATTTTTCGGTTTCACTCTGTTTTCTCCTATATTGATAGATGTATTTGGAACTCTAAATCCAACACGGTTTGTGCTAGCTTCTTGAAACTTGACAAAATAATGTAGTTTCACGTTCTATCTCTATGTTTTGTTTCCTCTTGATGTAGCCCTAAGCAGTGACTGGCGAGAAACACTTACATATAAAGGGTTTGCCAAGCGTCCAAATATTACAAATCTCCTGAAATCTCAGCAAATATATTTTCACCCAAATTGGATGATACTTTCAGGTAATGATCAGTACACTAAGGCGACTTGGTTCCCCAAATTTCATTCTTCTATGTTGAAGCGTTCGTTTCCAGTAACAGTTTGAATTTTTAGGTTTCACTCTGTTTTCTCCTATATTGATAGATGTATTTGGAACTCTAAATCCAACACGGTTTGTGCTAGCTTCTTGAAACTTGACACAATAAAGTAGTTTCACGTTCTACCTCTATGTTTTGTTTCCTCTTGATGTCGCCCTAAGCAGTGACTGGCGAGAAACACTTTCATGGAAAGGGGTTGCCAAGCATCCAAAAATTACGAATCTCCAGAAATCTCAGCAAATATTTTTTCACCCAAACTGGATGATACTTTCAGGTAATGATAAGTACACTAAGCCCACTTGGTTCACCAAATTTCGTTCTTCTATGTTGAAGCGTTCGTTTCCAGTAACAGTTTGAATTTTTCGGTTTCACTCTGTTTTCTCCTATATTGATAGATGTATTTGGAACTCTAAATCCAACACGGTTTGTGCTAGCTTCTTGAAACTTGACACAATAAAGTAGTTTCACGTTCTATCTCTATGTTTTGTTTCCTCTTGATGTAGCCCTAAGCAGTGACTGGTGAGAAACACTTTCATGGAAAGGGGTTGCCAAGCTTCCAAAAATTACGAATCTCCAGAAATGTCAGCAAATATTTTTTCATCCAAACTGGATGATACTTTCAGGTAATGATCAGTACACTAAGGCGACTTGGTTCCCGCAACTTCATCCTTCTATGTTGAAGCGTTCGTTTCCAGTAACAGTTTGAATTTTTAGGTTTCACTCTATTTTCACCTATATTGATAGATGTATTTGGAACTCTAAATCCAACACGGTTTGTGCTAGCTTCTTGAAACTTGACACTATAATGTAGTTTCACGTTCTATCTCTATGTTTTGTTTCCTCTTGATGTAGCCCTAAGCAGTGACTGGCGAGAAACACTTACATATAAAGGGTTTGCCAAGCGTCCAAATATTACAAATCTCCTGAAATCTCAGCAAATATATTTTCACCCAAATTGGATGATACTTTCAGGTAATGATCAGTACACTAAGGCGACTTGGTTCCCCAAATTTCATTCTTCTATGTTGAAGCGTTCGTTTCCAGTAACAGTTTGAATTTTTAGGTTTCACTCTGTTTTCTCCTATATTGATAGATGTATTTGGAACTCTAAATCCAACACGGTTTGTGCTAGCTTCTTGAAACTTGACACAATAAAGTAGTTTCACGTTCTACCTCTATGTTTTGTTTCCTCTTGATGTCGCCCTAAGCAGTGACTGGCGAGAAACACTTTCATGGAAAGGGGTTGCCAAGCATCCAAAAATTACGAATCTCCAGAAATCTCAGCAAATATTTTTTCACCCAAACTGGATGATACTTTCAGGTAATGATAAGTACACTAAGCCCACTTGGTTCACCAAATTTCGTACTTCTATGTTGAAGCGTTCGTTTCCAGTAACAGTTTGAATTTTTCGGTTTCACTCTGTTTTCTCCTATATTGATAGATGTATTTGGAACTCTAAATCCAACACGGTTTGTGCTAGCTTCTTGAAACTTGACACAATAAAGTAGTTTCACGTTCTATCTCTATGTTTTGTTTCCTCTTGATGTAGCCCTAAGCAGTGACTGGCGAGAAACACTTCCATATAAAGGGGTTGCCAAGCGACCAAAAATTACGAATCTCCAGAAATCTCAGCAAATATTTTTTCACCCAAACTGGATGATAGTTTCAGGTAATGATCAGTACACTAAGCCCACTTGGTTCACCAAATTTCGTTCTTCTATGTTGAAGCGTTCGTTTCCAGTAACAGTTTGAATTTTTCGGTTTCACTCTGTTTTCTCCTATATTGTTAGATGTATTTGGAACTCTAAATACAACACGGTTTGTGCTAGCTTCTTGAAACTTGACACAATAATGTAGTTTCACGTTCTATCTCTATGTTTTGTTTCCTCTTGATGTAGCCCTAAGCAGTGACTGGCGAGAAACACTTCCATATAAAGGGGTTGCCAACCGTCCAAAAATGACGAATCTCCAGAAATCTCAGCAAATATTTTTTCACCCAAACTGGATGATACTTTCAGGTAATGATCAGTACACTAAGCTGACTTGGTTCACCAAATTTCGTTCTTCTATGTTGTAGCGTTCGTTTCCAGTAACAGTTTGAATTTTTAGGTTTCACTCTGTTTTCTCCTATATTGATAGATGTATTTGGAACTCTAAATCCAACACGGTTTGTGCTAGCTTCTTGAAACTTGACACAATAATGTTGTTTCACGTCCTATCTCTATGTTTTGTTTCCTCTTGATGTAGCCCTAAGCAGTGACTGGCGAGAAACACTTCCATATAAAGGGGTTGCCAAGCGTCCAAAAATTAGGAATCTCCAGAAATCTCAGCAAATATTTTTTCACCCAAACTGGATGATACTTTCAGGTAATGATCAGTACACTAAGCCCACTTGGTTCACCAAATTTCGTTCTTCTATGTTGAAGCGTTCGTTTCCAGTAACAGTTTGAATTTTTCGGTTTCACTCTGTTTTCTCCTATATTGATAGATGTATTTGGAACTCTAAATACAACACGGTTTGTGCTAGCTTCTTGAAACTTGACACAATAATGTAGTTTCACGTTCTATCTCTATGTTTTGTTTCCTCTTGATGTAGCCCTAAGCAGTGACTGGCGAGAAACACTTCCATATAAAGGGGTTGCCAAGCGTCCAAAAATTACGAATCTCCAGAAATCTCAGCAAATATTTTTTCACCCAAACTGGATGATACTTTCAGGTAATGATCAGTACACTAAGCTGACTTGGTTCACCAAATTTCATTCTTCTATGTTGTAGCGTTCGTTTCCAGTAACAGTTTGAATATTTAGGTTTCACTCTGTTTTCTCCTATATTGATAGATGTATTTGGAACTCTAAATCCAACACGGTTTGTGCTAGCTTCTTGAAACTTGACACAATAATGTAGTTTCACGTTCTATCTCTATGTTTTGTTTCCTCTTGATGTAGCCCTAAGCAGTGACTGGCGAGAAACACTTCCATATAAAGGGGTTGCCAAGCGTCCAAAAATTACGAATCTCCAGAAATCTCAGCAAATATTTTTTCACCCAAACTGGATGATACTTTCAGGTAATGATCAGTACACTAAGGTGACTTGGTTCCCCAAATTTCATTCTTCTATGTTGAAGCGTTCGTTTCCAGTAACAGTTTGAATATTTAGGTTTCACTCTGTTTTCTCCTATATTGATAGATGTATTTGGAACTCTAAATCCAACACGGTTTGTGCTAGCTTCTTGAAACTTGACACAATAATGTAGTTTCACGTTCTATCTCTATGTTTTGTTTCCTCTTGATGTAGCCCTAAGCAGTGACTGGCGAGAAACACTTCCATATAAAGGGGTTGCCAAGCGTCCAAAAATTACGAATCTCCAGAAATCTCAGCAAATATTTTTTCACCCAAACTGGATGATACTTTCAGGTAATGATCAGTACACTAAGCTGACTTGGTTCACCAAATTTCGTTCTTCTATGTTGTAGCGTTCTTTTCCAGTAACAGTTTGAATTTTTAGGTTTCACTCTGTTTTCTCCTATATTGATAGATGTATTTGGAACTCTAAATCCAACACGGTTTGTGCTAGCTTCTTGAAACTTGACACAATAATGTAGTTTCACGTTCTATCTCTATGTTTTGTTTCCTCTTGATGTAGCCCTTAGCAGTGACTGGCGAGAAACACTTCCATATAAAGGGGTTGCCAAGCGTCCAAAAATTACGAATCTCCAGAAACCTCAGCAAATACTTTTCACCCAAACTGGATGATACTTTCAGGTAATGATCAGTACACTAAGGCGACTTGGTTCCCGCAACTTCATCCTTCTATTTTGAAGCGTTCATTTCCAGTAACAGTTTGAATTTTTAGGTTTCACTCTGTTTTCTCCTATATTGATAGATGTATTTGGAACTCTAAATCCAGCACGGTTTGTGCTAGCTTCTTGAAACTTGACACTATAATGTAGTTTCACGTTCTGTCTCTATGTTTTGTTTCCTCTTGATGTAGCCCTTAGCAGTGACTGGCGAGAAACACTTTCATGGAAACGGGTTGCCAAGCGTCCAAAAATTACGAATCTCCAGAAATCTCAGCAAATATTTTTTCACCCAAACTGGATGATACTTTCAGGTAATGATCAGTACACTAAGCTGACTTGGTTCACCAAATTTCATTCTTCTATGTTGTAGCGTTCGTTTCCAGTAACAGTTTGAATTTTTCGGTTTCACTCTGTTTTCTCCTATATTGATAGATGTATTTGGAACTCTAAATCCAACACGGTTTGTGCTAGCTTCTTGAAACTTGACAAAATAATGTAGTTCCACGTTCTATCTCCATGTTTTGTTTCCTCTTGATGTAGCCCTAAGCAGTGACTGGTGAGAAACACTTTCATGGAAAGGGGTTGCCAAGCTTCCAAAAATTACGAATCTCCAGAAATGTCAGCAAATATTTTTTCATCCAAACTGGATGATACTTTCAGGTAATGATCAGTACACTAAGGCGACTTGGTTCCCGCAACTTCATCCTTCTATGTTGAAGCGTTCGTTTCCAGTAACAGTTTGAATTTTTAGGTTTCACTCTATTTTCACCTATATTGATAGATGTATTTGGAACTCTAAATCCAACACGGTTTGTGCTAGCTTCTTGAAACTTGACACTATAATGTAGTTTCACGTTCTATCTCTATGTTTTGTTTCCTCTTGATGTAGCCCTAAGCAGTGACTGGCGAGAAACACTTACATATAAAGGGTTTGCCAAGCGTCCAAATATTACAAATCTCCAGAAATCTCAGCAAATATATTTTCACCCAAACTGGATGATACTTTCAGGTAATGATCAGTACACTAAGCTGACTTGGTTCCCCAAATTTCATTCTTCTATGTTGAAGCGTTCGTTTCCAGTAACAGTTTGAATTTTTAGGTTTCACTCTGTTTTCTCCTATATTGATAGATGTATTTGGAACTCTAAATCCAACACGGTTTGTGCTAGCTTCTTGAAACTTGACACAATAATGTAGTTTCACGTTCTATCTCTATGTTTTGTTTCCTCTTGATGTAGCCCTAAGCAGTGACTGGCGAGAAACACTTCCATATAAAGGGGTTGCCAAGCGACCAAAAATTACGAATCTCCAGAAATCTCAGCAAATATTTTTTCACCCAAACTGGATGATACTTTCAGGTAATGATCAGTACACTAAGCCGACTTGGTTCCCCAAATTTCATTCTTCTATGTTGAAGCGTTCGTTTCCAGTAACAGTTTGAATTTTTCGGTTTCACTCTGTTTTCTCCTATATTGATAGATGTATTTGGAACTCTAAATACAACACGGTTTGTGCTAGCTTCTTGAAACTTGACACAATAAAGTAGTTTCACGTTCTACCTCTATGTTTTGTTTCCTCTTGATGTAGCCCTAAGCAGTGACTGGCGAGAAACACTTTCATGGAAAGGGGTTGCCAAGCATCCAAAAATTACGAATCTCCAGAAATCTCAGCAAATATTTTTTCACCCAAACTGGATGATACTTTCAGGTAATGATAAGTACACTAAGCCCACTTGGTTCACCAAATTTCGTTCTTCTATGTTGAAGCGTTCGTTTCCAGTAACAGTTTGAATTTTTCGGTTTCACTCTGTTTTCTCCTATATTGATAGATGTATTTGGAACTCTAAATCCAACACGGTTTGTGCTAGCTTCTTGAAACTTGACACAATAAAGTAGTTTCACGTTCTATCTCTATGTTTTGTTTCCTCTTGATGTAGCCCTAAGCAGTGACTGGCGAGAAACACTTCCATATAAAGGGGTTGCCAAGCGACCAAAAATTACGAATCTCCAGAAATCTCAGCAAATATTTTTTCACCCAAACTGGATGATAGTTTCAGGTAATGATCAGTACACTAAGCCCACTTGGTTCAGCAAATTTCGTTCTTCTATGTTGAAGCGTTCGTTTCCAGTAACAGTTTGAATTTTTCGGTTTCACTCTGTTTTCTCCTATATTGTTAGATGTATTTGGAACTCTAAATACAACACGGTTTGTGCTAGCTTCTTGAAACTTGACACAATAATGTAGTTTCACGTTCTATCTCTATGTTTTGTTTCCTCTTGATGTAGCCCTAAGCAGTGACTGGCGAGAAACACTTCAATATAAAGGGGTTGCCAACCGTCCAAAAATGACGAATCTCCAGAAATCTCAGCAAATATTTTTTCACCCAAACTGGATGATACTTTCAGGTAATGATCAGTACACTAAGCTGACTTGGTTCACCAAATTTCGTTCTTCTATGTTGTAGCGTTCGTTTCCAGTAACAGTTTGAATTTTTAGGTTTCACTCTGTTTTCTCCTATATTGATAGATGTATTTGGAACTCTAAATCCAACACGGTTTGTGCTAGCTTCTTGAAACTTGACACAATAATGTAGTTTCACGTTCTATCTCTATGTTTTGTTTCCTCTTGATGTAGCCCTAAGCAGTGACTGGCGAGAAACACTTCCATATAAAGGGGTTGCCAAGCGTCCAAAAATTAGGAATCTCCAGAAATCTCAGCAAATATTTTTTCACCCAAACTGGATGATACTTTCAGGTAATGATCAGTACACTAAGCCCACTTGGTTCACCAAATTTCGTTCTTCTATGTTGAAGCGTTCGTTTCCAGTAACAGTTTGAATTTTTCGGTTTCACTCTGTTTTCTCCTATATTGATAGATGTATTTGGAACTCTAAATACAACACGGTTTGTGCTAGCTTCTTGAAACTTGACACAATAATGTAGTTTCACGTTCTATCTCTATGTTTTGTTTCCTCTTGATGTAGCCCTAAGCAGTGACTGGCGAGAAACACTTCCATATAAAGGGGTTGCCAAGCGTCCAAAAATTACGAATCTCCAGAAATCTCAGCAAATATTTTTTCACCCAAACTGGATGATACTTTCAGGTAATGATCAGTACACTAAGCTGACTTGGTTCACCAAATTTCGTTCTTCTATGTTGTAGCGTTCGTTTCCAGTAACAGTTTGAATATTTAGGTTTCACTCTGTTTTCTCCTATATTGATAGATGTATTTGGAACTCTAAATCCAACACGGTTTGTGCTAGCTTCTTGAAACTTGACACAATAATGTAGTTTCACGTTCTATCTCTATGTTTTGTTTCCTCTTGATGTAGCCCTAAGCAGTGACTGGCGAGAAACACTTCCATATAAAGGGGTTGCCAAGCGTCCAAAAATTACGAATCTCCAGAAATCTCAGCAAATATTTTTTCACCCAAACTGGATGATACTTTCAGGTAATGATCAGTACACTAAGCTGACTTGGTTCACCAAATTTCGTTCTTCTATGTTGTAGCGTTCTTTTCCAGTAACAGTTTGAATTTTTAGGTTTCACTCTGTTCTCTCCTATATTGATAGATGTATTTGGAACTCTAAATCCAACACGGTTTGTGCTAGCTTCTTGAAACTTGACACAATAATGTAGTTTCACGTTCTATCTCTATGTTTTGTTTCCTCTTGATGTAGCCCTAAGCAGTGACTGGCGAGAAACACTTCCATATAAAGGGGTTGCCAAGCGTCCAAAAATGACGAATCTCCAGAAATCTCAGCAAATATTTTTTCACCCAAACTGGATGATACTTTCAGGTAATGATCAGTACACTAAGGCGACTTGGTTCCCGCAATTTCGTCCTTCTATTTTGAAGCGTTCATTTCCAGTAACAGTTTGAATTTTTAGGTTTCACTCTATTTTCTCCTATATTGATAGATGTATTTGGAACTCTAAATCCAACACGGTTTGTGCTAGCTCCTTGAAACTTGACACAATAAAGTAGTTTCACGTTCTGTCTCTATGTTTTGTTTCCTCTTGATGTAGCCCTTAGCAGTGACTGGGAGAAACACTTTCATGGAAACGGGTTGCCAAGCGTCCAAAAATTACGAATCTCCAGAAATCTCAGCAAATATTTTTTCACCCAAACTGGATGATACTTTCAGGTAATGATCAGTACACTAAGCTGACTTGGTTCCCCAAATTTCATTCTTCTATGTTGAAGCGTTCGTTTCCAGTAACAGTTTGAATTTTTAGGTTTCACTCTGTTTTCTCCTATATTGATAGATGTATTTGGAACTCTAAATCCAACACGGTTTGTGCTAGCTTCTTGAAACTTGACACAATAATGTAGTTTCACGTTCTATCTCTATGTTTTGTTTCCTATTGATGTAGCCCTAAGCAGTGACTGGCGAGAAACACTTCCATATAAAGGGGTTGCCAAGCGTCCAAAAATTACGAATCTCCAGAAATCTCAGCAAATATTTTTTCACCCAAACTGGATGATACTTTCAGGTAATGATCAGTACACTAAGCTGACTTGGTTCACCAAATTTCGTTCTTCTATGTTGTAGCGTTCGTTTCCAGTAACAGTTTGAATTTTTAGGTTTCACTCTGTTTTCTCCTATATTGATAGATGTATTTGGAACTCTAAATCCAACACGGTTTGTGCTAGCTTCTTGAAACTTGACACAATAATGTAGTTTCACGTTCTATCTCTATGTTTTGGTTCCTCTTGATGTAGCCCTTAGCAGTGACTGGCGAGAAACACTTCCATATAAAGGGGTTGCCAAGCGTCCAAAAATTACGAATCTCCAGAAATCTCAGCAAATATTTTTTCACCCAAACTGGATGATACTTTCAGGTAATGATCAGTACACTAAGGCGACTTGGTTCCCGCAACTTCGTCCTTCTATTTTGAAGCGTTCATTTCCAGTAACAGTTTGAATTTTTAGGTTTCACTCTATTTTCTCCTATATTGATAGATGTATTTGGAACTCTAAATCCAGCAAGGTTTGTGCTAGCTTCTTGAAACTTGACACAATAAAGTAGTTTCACGTTCTGTCTCTATGTTTTGTTTCCTCTTGATGTAGCCCTAAGCAGTGACTGGCGAGAAACACTTTCATGGAAAGGGGTTGCCAAGCGTCCAAAAATTACGAATCTCCAGAAATCTCATCAAATATTTTTTTCACCCAAACTGGATGATACTTTCAGGTAATGATCAGTACACTAAGCCCACTTGGTTCACCAAATTTCGTTCTTCTATGTTGAAGCGTTCGTTTCCAGTAACAGTTTGAATTTTTAGGTTTCACTCTGTTTTCTCCTATATTGATAGATGTATTTGGAACTCTAAATCCAACACGGTTTGTGCTAGCTTCTTTAAACTTGACACAATAATGTAGTTTCACGTTCTATCTCTATGTTTTGTTTCCTCTTGATGTAGCCCTAAGCAGTGACTGGCGAGAAACACTTCCATATAAAGCGGTTGCCAAGCGTCCAAAAATTACGAATCTCCAGAAATCTCAGCAAATATTTTTTCACCCAAACTGGATGATAGTTTCAGGTAATGATCAGTACACTAAGCCCACTTGGTTCACCAAATTTCGTTCTTCTATGTTGAAGCGTTCGTTTCCAGTAACAGTTTGAATTTTTCGGTTTCACTCTGTTTTCTCCTATATTATTAGATGTATTTGGAACTCTAAATACAACACGGTTTGTGCTAGCTTCTTGAAACTTGACACAATAATGTAGTTTCACGTTCTATCTCTATGTTTTGTTTCCTCTTGATGTAGCCCTAAGCAGTGACTGGCGAGAAACACTTCCATATAAAGGGGTTGCCAAGCGTCCAAAAATGACGAATCTCCAGAAATCTCAGCAAATATTTTTTCACCCAAACTGGATGATACTTTCAGGTAATGATCAGTACACTAAGCTGACTTGGTTCACCAAATTTCGTTCTTCTATGTTGTAGCGTTCGTTTCCAGTAACAGTTTGAATTTTTAGGTTTCACTCTGTTTTCTCCTATATTGATAGATGTATTTGGAACTCTAAATCCAACACGGTTTGTGCTAGCTTCTTGAAACTTGACACAATAATGTAGTTTCACGTTCTATCTCTATGTTTTGTTTCCTCTTGATGTAGCCCTTAGCAGTGACTGGCGAGAAACACTTCCATATAAAGGGGTTGCCAAGCGTCCAAAAATTACGAATCTCCAGAAATCTCAGCAAATACTTTTCACCCAAACTGGATGATACTTTCAGGTAATGATCAGTACACTAAGGCAACTTGGTTCCCGCAACTTCATCCTTCTATTTTGAAGCGTTCATTTCCAGTAACAGTTTGAATTTTTAGGTTTCACTCTATTTTCTCCTATATTGATAGATGTATTTGGAACTCTAAATCCAGCACGGTTTGTGCTAGCTTCTTGAAACTTGACACTATAATGTAGTTTCACGTTCTGTCTCTATGTTTTGTTTCCTCTTGATGTAGCCCTTAGCAGTGACTGGCGAGAAACACTTTCATGGAAACGGGTTGCCAAGCGTCCAAAAATTACGAATCTCCAGAAATCTCAGCAAATATTTTTTCACCCAAACTGGATGATACTTTCAGGTAATGATCAGTACACTAAGCTGACTTGGTTCACCAAATTTCATTCTTCTATGTTGTAGCGTTCGTTTCCAGTAACAGTTTGAATTTTTCGGTTTCACTCTGTTTTCTCCTATATTGATAGATGTATTTGGAACTCTAAATCCAACACGGTTTGTGCTAGCTTCTTGAAACTTGACAAAATAATGTAGTTTCACGTTCTATCTCCATGTTTTGTTTCCTCTTGATGTAGCCCTAAGCAGTGACTGGCGAGAAACACTTTCATGGAAAGGGGTTGCCAAGCTTCCAAAAATTACGAATCTCCAGAAATGTCAGCAAATATTTTTTCATCCAAACTGGATGATACTTTCAGGTAATGATCAGTACACTAAGGCGACTTGGTTCCCGCAACTTCATCCTTCTATGTTGAAGCGTTCGTTTCCAGTAACAGTTTGAATTTTTAGGTTTCACTCTATTTTCACCTATATTGATAGATGTATTTGGAACTCTAAATCCAACACGGTTTGTGCTAGCTTCTTGAAACTTGACACTATAATGTAGTTTCACGTTCTATCTCTATGTTTTGTTTCCTCTTGATGTAGCCCTAAGCAGTGACTGGCGAGAAACACTTACATATAAAGGGTTTGCCAAGCGTCCAAATATTACAAATCTCCAGAAATCTCAGCAAATATATTTTCACCCAAACTGGATGATACTTTCAGGTAATGATCAGTACACTAAGCTGACTTGGTTCCCCAAATTTCATTCTTCTATGTTGAAGCGTTTGTTTCCAGTAACAGTTTGAATTTTTAGGTTTCACTCTGTTTTCTCCTATATTGATAGATGTATTTTGAACTCTAAATCCAACACGGTTTGTGCTAGCTTCTTGAAACTTGACACAATAATGTAGTTTCACGTTCTATCTCTATGTTTTGTTTCCTCTTGATGTAGCCCTAAGCAGTGACTGGCGAGAAACACTTCCATATAAAGGGGTTGCCAAGCGTCCAAAAATTACGAATCTCCAGAAATCTCAGCAAATATTTTTTCACCCAAACTGGATGATACTTTCAGGTAATGATCAGTACACTAAGGCGACTTGGTTCCCCAAATTTCATTCTTCTATGTTGAAGCGTTCGTTTCCAGTAACAGTTTGAATTTTTCGGTTTCACTCTGTTTTCTCCTATATTGATAGATGTATTTGGAACTCTAAATCCAACACGGTTTGTGCTAGCTTCTTGAAACTTGACACAATAAAGTAGTTTCACGTTCTATCTCTATGTTTTGTTTCCTCTTGATGTAGCCCTAAGCAGTGACTGGCGAGAAACACTTTCATGGAAAGGGGTTGCCAAGCATCCAAAAATTACGAATCTCCAGAAATCTCAGCAAATATTTTTTCACCCAAACTGGATGATACTTTCAGGTAATGATAAGTACACTAAGCCCACTTGGTTCACCAAATTTCGTTCTTCTATGTTGAAGCGTTCGTTTCCAGTAACAGTTTGAATTTTTCGGTTTCACTCTGTTTTCTCCTATATTGATAGATGTATTTGGAACTCTAAATCCAACACGGTTTGTGCTAGCTTCTTGAAACTTGACACAATAAAGTAGTTTCACGTTCTATCTCTATGTTTTGTTTCCTCTTGATGTAGCCCTAAGCAGTGACTGGCGAGAAACACTTCCATATAAAGGGGTTGCCAAGCGACCAAAAATTACGAATCTCCAGAAATCTCAGCAAATATTTTTTCACCCAAACTGGATGATAGTTTCAGGTAATGATCAGTACACTAAGCCCACTTGGTTCACCAAATTTCGTTCTTCTATGTTGAAGCGTTCGTTTCCAGTAACAGTTTGAATTTTTCGGTTTCACTCTGTTTTCTCCTATATTGTTAGATGTATTTGGAACTCTAAATACAACACGGTTTGTGCTAGCTTCTTGAAACTTGACACAATAATGTAGTTTCACGTTCTATCTCTATGTTTTGTTTCCTCTTGATGTAGCCCTAAGCAGTGACTGGCGAGAAACACTTCCATATAAAGGGGTTGCCAAGCGTCCAAAAATGACGAATCTCCAGAAATCTCAGCAAATATTTTTTCACCCAAACTGGATGATACTTTCAGGTAATGATCAGTACACTAAGCTGACTTGGTTCACCAAATTTCGTTCTTCTATGTTGTAGCGTTCGTTTCCAGTAACAGTTTGAATTTTTAGGTTTCACTCTGTTTTCTCCTATATTGATAGATGTATTTGGAACTCTAAATCCAACACGGTTTGTGCTAGCTTCTTGAAACTTGACACAATAATGTAGTTTCACGTTCTATCTCTATGTTTTGTTTCCTCTTGATGTAGCCCTAAGCAGTGACTGGCGAGAAACACTTCCATATAAAGGGGTTGCCAAGCGTCCAAAAATTAGGAATCTCCAGAAATCTCAGCAAATATTTTTTCACCCAAACTGGATGATACTTTCAGGTAATGATCAGTACACTAAGCCCACTTGGTTCCCCAAATTTCATTCTTCTATGTTGAAGCGTTCGTTTCCAGTAACAGTTTGAATTTTTCGGTTTCACTCTGTTTTCTCCTATATTGATAGATGTATTTGGAACTCTAAATACAACACGGTTTGTGCTAGCTTCTTGAAACTTGACACAATAATGTAGTTTCACGTTCTATCTCTATGTTTTGTTTCCTCTTGATGTAGCCCTAAGCAGTGACTGGCGAGAAACACTTCCATATAAAGGGGTTGCCAAGCGTCCAAAAATTACGAATCTCCAGAAATCTCAGCAAATATTTTTTCACCCAAACTGGATGATACTTTCAGGTAATGATCAGTACACTAAGCTGACTTGGTTCACCAAATTTCGTTCTTCTATGTTGTAGCGTTCGTTTCCAGTAACAGTTTGAATATTTAGGTTTCACTCTGTTTTCTCCTATATTGATAGATGTATTTGGAACTCTAAATCCAACACGGTTTGTGCTAGCTTCTTGAAACTTGACACAATAATGTAGTTTCACGTTCTATCTCTATGTTTTGTTTCCTCTTGATGTAGCCCTTAGCAGTGACTGGCGAGAAACACTTCCATATAAAGGGGTTGCCAAGCGTCCAAAAATTACGAATCTCCAGAAATCTCAGCAAATATTTTTCACCCAAACTGGATGATACTTTCAGGTAATGATCAGTACACTAAGGCGACTTGGTTCCCGCAACTTCGTCCTTCTATTTTGAAGCGTTCACTTCCAGTAACAGTTTGAATTTTTAGGTTTCACTCTATTTTCTCCTATATTGATAGATGTATTTGGAACTCTAAATCCAGCACGGTTTGTGCTAGCTTCTTGAAACTTGACACTATAATGTAGTTTCACGTTCTGTCTCAATGTTTTGTTTCCTCTTGATGTAGCCCTTAGCAGTGACTGGCGAGAAACACTTTCATGGAAACGGGTTGCCAAGCGTCCAAAAATTACGAATCTCCAGAAATCTCAGCAAATATTTTTTCACCCAAACTGGATGATACTTTCAGGTAATGATCAGTACACTAAGCTGACTTGGTTCACCAAATTTCATTCTTCTATGTTGTAGCGTTCGTTTCCAGTAACAGTTTGAATTTTTCGGTTTCACTCTGTTTTCTCCTATATTGATAGATGTATTTGGAACTCTAAATCCAACACGGTTTGTGCTAGCTTCTTGAAACTTGACACAATAAAGTAGTTTCACGTTCTATCTCCATGTTTTGTTTCCTCTTGATGTAGCCCTAAGCAGTGACTGGCGAGAAACACTTTCATGGAAAGGGGTTGCCAAGCTTCCAAAAATTACGAATCTCCAGAAATGTCAGCAAATATTTTTTCATCCAAACTGGATGATACTTTCAGGTAATGATCAGTACACTAAGGCGACTTGGTTCCCGCAACTTCATCCTTCTATGTTGAAGCGTTCGTTTCCAGTAACAGTTTGAATTTTTAGGTTTCACTCTATTTTCACCTATATTGATAGATGTATTTGGAACTCTAAATCCAACACGGTTTGTGCTAGCTTCTTGAAACTTGACACTATAATGTAGTTTCACGTTCTATCTCTATGTTTTGTTTCCTCTTGATGTCGCCCTAAGCAGTGACTGGCGAGAAACACTTTCATATAAAGGGTTTGCCAAGCGTCCAAATATTACAAATCTCCAGAAATCTCAGCAAATATATTTTCACCCAAACTGGATGATACTTTCAGGTAATGATCAGTACACTAAGCTGACTTGGTTCCCCAAATTTCATTCTTCTATGTTGAAGCGTTCGTTTCCAGTAACAGTTTGAATTTTTAGGTTTCACTCTGTTTTCTCCTATATTGATAGATGTATTTGGAACTCTAAATCCAACACGGTTTGTGCTAGCTTCTTGAAACTTGACACAATAATGTAGTTTCACGTTCTATCTCTATGTTTTGTTTCCTCTTGATGTAGCCCTAAGCAGTGACTGGCGAGAAACACTTCCATATAAAGGGGTTGCCAAGCGTCCAAAAATTACGAATCTCCAGAAATCTCAGCAAATATTTTTTCACCCAAACTGGATGATACTTTCAGGTAATGATCAGTACTCTAAGGCGACTTGGTTCCCCAAATTTCATTCTTCTATGTTGAAGCGTTCGTTTCCAGTAACAGTTTGAATTTTTCGGTTTCACTCTGTTTTCTCCTATATTGATAGATGTATTTGGAACTCTAAATCCAACACGGTTTGTGCTAGCTTCTTGAAACTTGACACAATAAAGTAGTTTCACGTTCTATCTCTATGTTTTGTTTCCTCTTGATGTAGCCCTAAGCAGTGACTGGCGAGAAACACTTTCATGGAAAGGGGTTGCCAAGCATCCAAAAATTACGAATCTCCAGAAATCTCAGCAAATATTTTTTCACCCAAACTTGATGATAGTTTCAGGTAATGATCAGTACACTAAGGCGACTTGGTTCCCGAAACTTCGTTCTTCTATGTTGAAGCGTTCATTTCCAGTAAAAGTTTGAATTTTTAGGTTTCATTCTGTTTTCTCCTATATTGATAGATGTATTTGGAACTCTAAATCCAACACGGTTTGTGCTAGCTTCTTGAAACTTGACACAATAAAGTAGTTTCACATTCTGTCTCTATGTTTTGTTTCCTCTTGATGTAGCCTTTAGCAGTGACTGGGAGAAACACTTTCATGGAAACGGGTTGCCAAGCGTCCAAAAATTACGAATCTCCAGAAATCTCAGCAAATATTTTTTCACCCAAACTGGATGATACTTTCAGGTAATGATCAGTACACTAAGCCCACTTGGTTCACCAAATTTCGTTCTTCTATGTTGAAGCGTTCGTTTCCAGTAACAGTTTGAATTTTTAGGTTTCACTCTGTTTTCTCCTATATTGATAGATGTATTTGGAAATCTAAATCCAACACGGTTTGTGCTAGCTTCTTGAAACTCGACAAAATAATGTAGTTTCATGTTCTATCTCTATGTTTTGTTTCCTCTTGATGTAGCCCTAAGCAGTGACTGGCGAGAAACACTTCCATATAAAGGGGTTGCCAAGCGTCCAAAAATTACGAATCTCCAGAAATCTCAGCAAATATTTTTTCACCCAAACTGGATGATACTTTCAGGTAATGATCAGTACACTAAGGCGACTTGGTTCCCGCAACTTCATCCTTCTATTTTGAAGCGTTCATTTCCAGTAACAGTTTGAATTTTTAGGTTTCACTCTATTTTCTCCTATATTGATAGATGTATTTGGAACTCTAAATCCAACACGGTTTGTGCTAGCTTCTTGAAACTTGACACAATAAAGTAGTTTCACGTTCTATCTCTATGTTTTGTTTCCTCTTGATGTAGCCCTTAGCAGTGACTGGGAGAAACACTTTCATGGAAACGGGTTGCCAAGCGTCCAAAAATTACGAATCTCCAGAAATCTCAGCAAATATTTTTTCACCCAAACTGGATGATACTTTCAGGTAATGATCAGTACACTAAGCTGACTTGGTTCCCCAAATTTCATTCTTCTATGTTGAAGCTTTCGTTTCCAGTAACAGTTTGAATTTTTAGGTTTCACTCTGTTTTCTCCTATATTGATAGATGTATTTGGAACTCTAAATCCAACACGGTTTGTGCTAGCTTCTTGAAACTTGACACAATAATGTAGTTTCACGTTCTATCTCTATGTTTTGTTTCCTCTTGATGTAGCCCTAAGCAGTGACTGGCGAGAAACACTTCCATATAAAGGTGTTGCCAAGCGTCCAAAAATTACGAATCTCCAGAAATCTCAGCAAATATTTTTTCACCCAAACTGGTTGATACTTTCAGGTAATGATCAGTACACTAAGCCCACTTGGTTCACCAAATTTCGTTCTTCTATGTTGAAGCGTTCGTTTCCAGTAACAGTTTGAATTTTTCGGTTTCACTCTGTTTTCTCCTATATTGATAGATGTATTTGGAACTCTAAATACAACACGGTTTGTGCTAGCTTCTTGAAACTTGACACAATAATGTAGTTTCACGTTCTATCTCTATGTTTTGTTTCCTCTTGATGTAGCCCTAAGCACTGACTGGCGAGAAACACTTCCATATAAAGGGGTTGCCAAGCGTCCAAAAATTACGAATCTCCAAAATCTCAGAAAATATTTTTTCACCCAAACTGGATGATACTTTCAGGTAATGATCAGTACACTAAGCTGACTTGGTTCACCAAATTTCGTTCTTCTATGTTGTAGCGTTCGTTTCCAGGAATAGTTTGAATTTTTAGGTTTCACTCTGTTTTCTCCTATATTGATAGATGTATTTGGAACTCTAAATACAACACGGTTTGTGCTAGCTTCTTGAAACTTGACACAATAAAGTAGTTTCACGTTCTATCTCCATGTTTTGTTTCCTCTTGATGTAGCCCTAAGCAGTGACTGGCGAGAAACACTTTCATGAAAAGGGGTTGCCAAGCTTCCAAAAATTACGAGTCTCCAGAAATCTCAGCAAATATTTTTTCATCCAAACTGGATGATACTTTCAGGTAATGATCAGTACACTAAGGCGACTTGGTTCCCGCAACTTCGTCCTTCTATGTTGAGGCGTTCATTTCCAGTAACAGTTTGAATTTTTAGGTTTCACTCTATTTTCACCTATTTTGATAGATGTATTTGGAACTCTAAATCCAACACGGTTTGTGCTAGCTTCTTGAAACTTGACACAATAAAGTAGTTTCACGTTCTATCTCTATGTTTTGTTTCCTCTTGATGTAGCCCTTAGCAGTGACTGGGAGAAACACTTTCATGGAAACGGGTTGCCAAGCGTCCAAAAATTACGAATCTCCAGAAATCTCAGCAAATATATTTTCACCCAAACTGGATGATACTTTCAGGTAATGATCAGTACACTAAGCTGACTTGGTTCCTCAAATTTCATTCTTCTAGGTTGAAGCGTTCGTTTCCAGTAACAGTTTGAATTTTTAGGTTTCACTCTGTTTTCTCCTATATTGATAGATGTATTTGGAACTCTAAATCCAACACGGTTTGTGCTAGCTTCTTGAAACTTGACACTATAATGTAGTTTCACGTTCTATCTCTATGTTTTGTTTCCTCTTGATGTAGCCCTAAGCAGTGACTGGCGAGAAACACTTCCATATAAAGGGGTTGCCAAGCGTCCAAAAATTACGAATCTCCAGAAATCTCAGCAAATATTTTTTCACCCAAACTGGATGATACTTTCAGGTAATGATCAGTACACTAAGCTGACTTGGTTCCCCAAATTTCATTCTTCTATGTTGAAGCGTTCGTTTCCAGTAACAGTTTGAATTTTTAGGTTTCACTCTGTTTTCTCCTATATTGATAGATGTATTTGGAACTCTAAATCCAACACGGTTTGTGCTAGCTTCTTGAAACTTGACACAATAAAGTAGTTTCACGTTCTATCTCTATGTTTTGTTTCCTCTTGATGTAGCCCTAAGCAGTGACTGGCGAGAAACACTTTCATGGAAAGGGGTTGCCAAGCATCCAAAAATTACGAATCTCCAGAAATCTCAGCAAATATTTTTTCACCCAAACTGGATGATACTTTCAGGTAATGATCAGTACACTAAGCCCACTTGGTTCACCAAATTTCGTTCTTCTATGTTGAAGCGTTCGTTTCCAGTAACAGTTTGAATTTTTCGGTTTCACTCTGTTTTCTCCTATATTGATAGATGTATTTGGAACTCTAAATCCAACACGGTTTGTGCTAGCTTCTTGAAACTTGACACAATAATGTAGTTTCACGTTCTATCTCTATGTTTTGTTTCCTCTTGATGTAGCCCTTAGCAGTGACTGGCGAGAAACACTTCCATATAAAGGGGTTGCCAAGCGTCCAAAAATTACGAATCTCCAGAAATCTCAGCAAATATTTTTCACCCAAACTGGATGATACTTTCAGGTAATGATCAGTACACTAAGGCGACTTGGTTCCCGCAACTTCGTCCTTCTATTTTGAAGCGTTCATTTCCAGTAACAGTTTGAATTTTTAGGTTTCACTCTATTTTCTCCTATATTGATAGATGTATTTGGAACTCTAAATCCAGCACGGTTTGTGCTAGCTTCTTGAAACTTGACACAATAATGTACTTTCACGTTCTGTCTCAATGTTTTGTTTCCTCTTGATGTAGCCCTTAGCAGTGACTGGCGAGAAACACTTTCATGGAAACGGGTTGCCAAGCGTCCAAAAATTACGAATCTCCAGAAATCTCAGCAAATATTTTTTCACCCAAACTGGATGATACTTTCAGGTAATGATCAGTACACTAAGCTGACTTGGTTCACCAAATTTCGTTCTTCTATGTTGTAGCGTTCGTTTCCAGTAACAGTTTGAATTTTTCGGTTTCACTCTGTTTTCTCCTATATTGATAGATGTATTTGGAACTCTAAATCCAACACGGTTTGTACTAGCTTCTTGAAACTTGACACAATAAAGTAGTTTCACGTTCTATCTCCATGTTTTGTTTCCTCTTGATGTAGCCCTAAGCAGTGACTGGCGAGAAACACTTTCATGGAAAGGGGTT
The DNA here is from genome assembly GCF_964194105.1 of Spermophilus citellus. NCBI lineage: Eukaryota > Metazoa > Chordata > Mammalia > Rodentia > Sciuridae > Spermophilus > Spermophilus citellus. The sequence continues at coordinate 32,584,410 of NC_138186.1, forward strand.
GCCAAGCTTCCAAAAATTACGAATCTCCAGAAATGTCAGCAAATATTTTTTCATCCAAACTGGATGATACTTTCAGGTAATGATCAGTACACTAAGGCGACTTGGTTCCCGCAACTTCATCCTTCTATGTTGAAGCGTTCGTTTCCAGTAACAGTTTGAATTTTTAGGTTTCACTCTATTTTCACCTATATTGATAGATGTATTTGGAACTCTAAATCCAACACGGTTTGTGCTAGCTTCTTGAAACTTGACACTATAATGTAGTTTCACGTTCTATCTCTATGTTTTGTTTCCTCTTGATGTAGCCCTAAGCAGTGACTGGCGAGAAACACTTCCATATAAAGGGTTTGCCAAGCGTCCAAATATTACAAATCTCCAGAAATCTCAGCAAATATATTTTCACCCAAACTGGATGATACTTTCAGGTAATGATCAGTACACTAAGCTGACTTGGTTCCCCAAATTTCATTCTTCTATGTTGAAGCGTTCGTTTCCAGTAACAGTTTGAATTTTTTGGTTTCACTCTGTTTTCTCCTATATTGATAGATGTATTTGGAACTCTAAATCCAACACGGTTTGTGCTAGCTTCTTGAAACTTGACACAATAAAGTAGTTTCACGTTCTATCTCTATGTTTTGTTTCCTCTTGATGTAGCCCTAAGCAGTGACTGGCGAGAAACACTTTCATGGAAAGGGGTTGCCAAGCATCCAAAAATTACGAATCTCCAGAAATCTCAGCAAATATTTTTTCACCCAAACTTGATGATAGTTTCAGGTAATGATCAGTACACTAAGGCGACTTGGTTCCCGAAACTTCGTTCTTCTATGTTGAAGCGTTCATTTCCAGTAAAAGTTTGAATTTTTAGGTTTCATTCTGTTTTCTCCTATATTGATAGATGTATTTGGAACTCTAAATCCAACACGGTTTGTGCTAGCTTCTTGAAACTTGACACAATAAAGTAGTTTCACGTTCTATGTCTATGTTTTGTTTCCTCTTGATGTAGCCCTAAGCAGTGACTGGCGAGAAACACTTTCATGGAAAGGGGTTGCCAAGCATCCAAAAATTACGAATCTCCAGAAATCTCAGCAAATATTTTTTCACCCAAACTTGATGATAGTTTCAGGTAATGATCAGTACACTAAGGCGACTTGGTTCCTGAAACTTCGTTCTTCTATTTTGAAGCGTTCATTTCCAGTAAAAGTTTGAATTTTTAGGTTTCATTCTGTTTTCTCCTATATTGATAGATGTATTTGGAACTCTAAATCCAACACGGTTTGTGCTAGCTTCTTGAAACTTGACACAATAAAGTAGTTTCACGTTCTGTCTCTATGTTTTGTTTCCTCTTGATGTATCCTTTAGCAGTGACTGGGAGAAACACTTTCATGGAAACGGGTTGCCAAGCGTCCAAAAATTACGAATCTCCAGAAATCTCAGCAAATATTTTTTCACCCAAACTGGATGATACTTTCAGGTAATGATCAGTACACTAAGCTGACTTGGTTCCCCAAATTTCATTCTTCTATGTTGAAGCGTTCGTTTCCAGTAACAGTTTGAATTTTTAGGTTTCACTCTGTTTTCTCCTATATTGATAGATGTATTTGGAAATCTAAATCCAACACGGTTTGTGCTAGCTTCTTGAAACTCGACAAAATAATGTAGTTTCACGTTCTATCTCTATGTTTTGTTTCCCCTTGATGTAGCCCTAAGCAGTGACTGGCGAGAAACACTTCCATATAAAGGGGTTGCCAAGCGTCCAAAAATTACGAATCTCCAGAAATCTCAGCAAATATTTTTTCACCCAAACTGGATGATACTTTCAGGTAATGATCAGTACACTAAGGCGACTTGGTTCCCGCAACTTCATCCTTCTATTTTGAAGCGTTCATTTCCAGTAACAGTTTGAATTTTTAGGTTTCACTCTATTTTCTCCTATATTGATAGATGTATTTGGAACTCTAAATCCAACACGGTTTGTGCTAGCTTCTTGAAACTTGACACAATAAAGTAGTTTCACGTTCTATCTCTATGTTTTGTTTCCTCTTGATGTAGCCCTTAGCAGTGACTGGCGAGAAACACTTTCATGGAAACGGGTTGCCAAGCGTCCAAAAATTACGAATCTCCAGAAATCTCAGCAAATATTTTTTCACCCAAACTGGATGATACTTTCAGGTAATGATCAGTACACTAAGCCCACTTGGTTCACCAAATTTCGTTCTTCTATGTTGAAGCGTTCGTTTCCAGTAACAGTTTGAATTTTTCGGTTTCACTCTGTTTTCTCCTATATTGATAGACGTATTTGGAACTCTAAATACAACACGGTTTGTGCTAGCTTCTTGAAACTTGACACAATAATGTAGTTTCACGTTCTATCTCTATGTTTTGTTTCCTCTTGATGTAGCCCTAAGGAGTGACTGGCGAGAAACACTTCCATATAAAGGGGTTGCCAAGCGTCCAAAAATTACGAATCTCCAGAAATCTCAGCAAATATTTTTTCACCCAAACTGGATGATACTTTCAGGGAATGATCAGTAAACTAAGCCCACTTGGTTCACCAAATTTCGTTCTTCTATGTTGAAGCGTTCGTTTCCAGTAACAGTTTGAATTTTTCGGTTTCACTCTGTTTTCTCCTATATTGATAGATGTATTTGGAACTCTAAATACAACACGGTTTGTGCTAGCTTCTTGAAACTTGACACAATAATGTAGTTTCACGTTCTATCTCTATGTTTTGTTTCCTCTTGATGTAGCCCTAAGCACTGACTGGCGAGAAACACTTCCATATAAAGGGGTTGCCAAGCGTCCAAAAATTACGAATCTCCAAAATCTCAGAAAATATTTTTTCACCCAAACTGGATGATACTTTCAGGTAATGATCAGTACACTAAGCTGACTTGGTTCACCAAATTTCGTTCTTCTATGTTGTAGCGTTCGTTTCCAGGAATAGTTTGAATTTTTAGGTTTCACTCTGTTTTCTCCTATATTGATAGATGTATTTGGAACTCTAAATACAACACGGTTTGTGCTAACTTCTTGAAACTTGACACAATAAAGTAGTTTCACGTTCTATCTCCATGTTTTGTTTCCTCTTGATGTAGCCCTAAGCAGTGACTGGCGAGAAACACTTTCATGGAAAGGGGTTGCCAAGCTTCCAAAAATTACGAGTCTCCAGAAATCTCAGCAAATATTTTTTCATCCAAACTAGATGATACTTTCAGGTAATGATCAGTACACTAAGACGACTTGGTTCCCGCAACTTCGTCCTTCTATGTTGAGGCGTTCATTTCCAGTAACAGTTTGAATTTTTAGGTTTCACTCTATTTTCACCTATATTGATAGATGTATTTGGAACTCTAAATCCAACACGGTTTGTGCTAGCTTCTTGAAACTTGACACTATAATGTAGTTTCACGTTCCATCTCTATGTTTTGTTTCCTCTTGATGTAGCCCTAAGCAGTGACTGGCGAGAAACACTTCGATATAAAGGGATTGCCAAGCGTCCAAGTATTACGAATCTCCAGAAATCTCAGCAAATATATTTTCACCCAAACTGGATGATACTTTCAGGTAATGATCAGTACACTAAGCTGACTTGTTTCCTCAAATTTCATTCTTCTATGTTGAAGCGTTCGTTTCCAGTAACAGTTTGAATTTTTAGGTTTCACTCTGTTTTCTCCTATATTGATAGATGTATTTGGAACTCTAAATCCAACACGGTTTGTGCTAGCTTCTTGAAACTTGACACAATAATGTAGTTTCACGTTCTATCTCTATGTTTTGTTTCCTCTTGATGTAGCCCTAAGCAGTGACTGGCGAGAAACACTTCCATATAAAGGGGTTGCCAAGCGTCCAAAAATTACGAATCTCCAGAAATCTCAGCAAATATTTTTTCACCCAAACTGGATGATACTTTCAGGTAATGATCAGTACACTAAGCTGACTTGGTTCCCCAAATTTCATTCTTCTATGTTGAAGCGTTCGTTTCCAGTAACAGTTTGAATTTTTAGGTTTCACTCTGTTTTCTCCTATATTGATAGATGTATTTGGAACTCTAAATCCAACACGGTTTGTGCTAGCTTCTTGAAACTTGACACAATAAAGTAGTTTCACGTTCTATCTCTATGTTTTGTTTCCTCTTGATGTAGCCCTAAGCAGTGACTGGCGAGAAACACTTTCATGGAAAGGGGTTGCCAAGCATCCAAAAATTACGAATCTCCAGAAATCTCAGCAAATATTTTTTCACCCAAACTGGATGATACTTTCAGGTAATGATCAGTACACTAAGGCGACTTGGTTCCCGAAACTTCGTTCTTCTATGTTGAAGCGTTCATTTCCAGTAACAGTTTGAATTTTTAGGTTTCATTCTGTTTTCTCCTATATTGATAGATGTATTTGGAACTCTAAATCCAACACGGTTTGTGCTAGCTTCTTGAAACTTGACACAATAAAGTAGTTTCACGTTCTATCTCTATGTTTTGTTTCCTCTTGATGTAGCCCTAAGCAGTGACTGGCGAGAAACACTTTCATGGAAACGGGTTGCCAAGCGTCCAAAAATTACGAATCTCCAGAAATCTCAGCAAATATTTTTTCACCCAAACTGGATGATACTTTCAGGTAATGATCAGTACACTAAGCTGACTGGGTTCCCCAAATTTCATTCTTCTATGTTGAAGCGTTCGTTTCCAGTAACAGTTTGAATTTTTAGGTTTCACTCTGTTTTCTCCTATATTGATAGATGTATTTGGAACTCTAAATCCAACACGGTTTGTGCTAGCTTCTTGAAACTTGACAAAATAATGTAGTTTCACGTTCTATCTCTATGTTTTGTTTCCTCTTGATGTAGCCCTAAGCAGTGACTGGCGAGAAACACTTCTATATAAAGGGGTTGCCAAGCGTCCAAAAATTACGAATCTCCAGAAATCTCAGCAAATATTTTTTCACCCAAACTGGATGATACTTTCAGGTAATGATCAGTACACTAAGCTGACTTGGTTCACCAAATTTCGTTCTTCTATGTTGTAGCGTTCGTTTCCAGTAACAGTTTGAATTTTTAGGTTTCACTCTGTTTTCTCCAATATTGATAGATGTATTTGGAACTCTATATCCAACACGGTTTGTGCTAGCTTCTTGAAACTTGACACAATAATGTAGTTTCACGTTCTATCTCTATGTTTTGTTTCTTCTTGATGTAGCCCTAAGCAGTGACTGGCGAGAAACACTTCCATATAAAGGGGTTGCCAAGCGTTCAAAAATTATGAATCTCCAGAAATCTCAGCAAATATTTTTTCACCCAAACTGGATGATACTTTCAGGTAATGATCAGTACACTAAGCCCATTTGGTTCACCAAATTTCGTTCTTCTATGTTGAAGCGTTCGTTTCCAGTAACAGTTTGAATTTTTCGGTTTCACTCTGTTTTCTCCTATATTGATAGATGTATTTGGAACTCTAAATCCAACACGGTTTGTGCTAGCTTCTTGAAACTTGACAAAATAATGTAGTTTCATTTTCTATCTCTATGTTTTGTTTCCTCTTGATGTAGCCCTAAGCAGTGACTGGCGAGAAACACTTCCATATAAAGGGGTTGCCAAGCGTCCAAAAATTACGAATCTCCAGAAATCTCAGCAAATATTTTTTCACCCAAACTGGATGATACTTTCAGGTAATGATCAGTACACTAAGCCCACTTGGTTCACCAAATTTCGTTCTTCTATGTTGAAGCGTTCGTTTCCAGTAACAGTTTGAATTTTTCGGTTTCACTCTGTTTTCTCCTATATTGATAGATGTATTTGGAACTCTAAATACAACACGGTTTGTGCTAGCTTCTTGAAACTTGACACAATAATGTAGTTTCACGTTCTATCTCTATGTTTTGTTTCCTCTTGATGTAGCCCTAAGCACTGACTGGCGAGAAACACTTCCATATAAAGGGGTTGCCAAGCGTCCAAAAATTACGAATCTCCAAAATCTCAGCAAATATTTTTTCACCCAAACTGGATGATACTTTCAGGTAATGATCAGTACACTAAGCTGACTTGGTTCCCCAAATTTCGTTCTTCTATGTTGTAGCGTTCGTTTCCAGGAACAGTTTGAATTTTTAGGTTTCACTCTGTTTTCTCCTATATTGATAGATGTATTTGGAACTCTAAATACAACACGGTTTGTGCTAGCTTCTTGAAACTTGACACAATAAAGTAGTTTCACGTTCTATCTCCATGTTTTGTTTCCTCTTGATGTAGCCCTAAGCAGTGACTGGCGAGAAACACTTTCATGGAAAGGGGTTGCCAAGCTTCCAAAATTTACGAGTCTCCAGAAATCTCAGCAAATATTTTTTCATCCAAACTGGATGATACTTTCAGGTAATGATCAGTACACTAAGGCGACTTGGTTCCCGCAACTTCGTCCTTCTATGTTGAGGCGTTCATTTCCAGTAACAGTTTGAATTTTTAGGTTTCACTCTATTTTCACCTATATTGATAGATGTATTTGGAACTCTAAATCCAACACGGTTTGTGCTAGCTTCTTGAAACTTGACACTATAATGTAGTTTCACGTTCTATCTCTATGTTTTGTTTCCTCTTGATGTAGCCCTAAGCAGTGACTGGCGAGAAACACTTCCATATAAAGGGATTGCCAAGCGTCCAAATATTACGAATCTCCAGAAATCTCAGCAAATATATTTTCACCCAAACTGGATGATACTTTCAGGTAATGATCAGTACACTAAGCTGACTTGGTTCCTCAAATTTCATTCTTCTATGTTGAAGCGTTCGTTTCCAGTAACAGTTTGAATTTTTAGGTTTCACTCTGTTTTCTCCTATATTGATAGATGTATTTGGAACTCTAAATCCAACACGGTTTGTGCTAGCTTCTTGAAACTTGACAAAATAATGTACTTTCATTTTCTATCTCTATGTTTTGTTTCCTCTTGATGTAGCCCTAAGCAGTGACTGGCGAGAAACACTTCCATATAAAGGGGTTGCCAAGCGTCCAAAAATTACGAATCTCCAGAAATCTCAGCAAATATTTTTTCACCCAAACTGGATGATACTTTCAGGTAATGATCAGTACACTAAGCCCACTTGGTTCACCAAATTTCGTTCTTCTATGTAGAAGCGTTCGTTTCCAGTAACAGTTTGAATTTTTCGGTTTCACTCTGTTTTCTCCTATATTGATAGATGTATTTGGAACTCTAAATACAACACGGTTTGTGCTAGCTTCTTGAAACTTGACACAATAATGTAGTTTCACGTTCTATCTCTATGTTTTGTTTCCTCTTGATGTAGCCCTAAGCACTGACTGGCGAGAAACACTTCCATATAAAGGGGTTGCCAAGCGTCCAAAAATTACGAATCTCCAAAATCTCAGCAAATATTTTTTCACCCAAACTGGATGATACTTTCAGGTAATGATCAGTACACTAAGCTGACTTGGTTCACCAAATTTCGTTCTTCTATGTTGTAGCGTTCGTTTCCAGGAACAGTTTGAATTTTTAGGTTTCACTCTGTTTTCTCCTATATTGATAGATGTATTTGGAACTCTAAATACAACAGGGTTTGTGCTAGCTTCGTGAAACTTGACACAATAAAGTAGTTTCACGTTCTATCTCCATGTTTTGTTTCCTCTTGATGTAGCCCTAAGCAGTGACTGGCGAGAAACCCTTTCATGGAAAGGGGTTGCCAAGCTTCCAAAAATTACGAATCTCCAGAAATCTCAGCAAATATTTTTTCATCCAAACTGGATGATACTTTCAGGTAATGATCAGTACATTAAGGCGACTTGGTTCCCGCAACTTCGTCCTTCTATGTTGAAGCATTCATTTCCAGTAACAGTTTGAATTTTTAGGTTTCACTCTATTTTCACCTATATTGATAGATGTATTTGGAACTCTAAATCCAACACGGTTTGTGCTAGCTTCTTGAAACTTGACACAATAATGTAGTTTCACGTTCTATCTCTATGTTTTGTTTCCTCTTGATGTAGCCCTAAGCAGTGACTGGCGAGAAACACTTCCATATAAAGGGGTTGCCAAGCGTCCAAAAATTACGAATCTCCAGAAATCTCAGCAAATATTTTTTCACCCAAACTGGATGATACTTTCAGGTAATGATCAGTACACTAAGCTGACTTTGTTCCCCAAATTTCATTCTTCTATGTTGAAGCGTTCGTTTCCAGTAACAGTTTGAATTTTTAGGTTTCACTCTGTTTTCTCCTATATTGATAGATGTATTTGGAACTCTAAATCCAACACGGTTTGTGCTAGCTTCTTGAAACTTGACACAATAAAGTAGTTTCACATTCTATCTCTATGTTGTGTTTCCTCTTGATGTAGCCCTAAGCAGTGACTGGCGAGAAACACTTTCATGGAAACGGGTTGCCAAGCATCCAAAAATTACGAATCTCCAGAAATCTCAGCAAATATTTTTTCACCCAAACTTGATGATAGTTTCAGGTAATGATCAGTACACTAAGGCGACTTGGTTCCCGAAACTTCGTTCTTCTATGTTGAAGCGTTCATTTCCAGTAACAGTTTGAATTTTTAGGTTTCATTCTGTTTTCTCCTATATTGATAGATGTATTTGGAACTCTAAATCCAACACGGTTTGTGCTAGCTTCTTGAAACTTGACACAATAAAGTAGTTTCACGTTCTGTCTCTATGTTTTGTTTCCTCTTGATGTAGCCCTTAGCAGTGACTGGGAGAAACACTTTCATGGAAACGGGTTGCCAAGCGTCCAAAAATTACGAATCTCCAGAAATCTCAGCAAATATTTTTTCACCCAAACTGGATGATACTTTCAGGTAATGATCAGTACACTAAGCTGACTTGGTTCCCCAAATTTCATTCTTCTATGTTGAAGCGTTCGTTTCCAGTAACAGTTTGAATTTTTAGGTTTCACTCTGTTTTCTCCTATATTGATAGATGTATTTGGAACTCTAAATCCAACACGGTTTGTGCTAGCTTCTTGAAACTTGACACAATAATGTAGTTTCATGTTCTATATGTTTTGTTTCCTCTTGATGTAGCCCTAAGCAGTGACTGGCGAGAAACACTTGCATATAAAGGGGTTGCCAAGCGTCCAAAAATTACGAATCTCCAGAAATCTCAGCAAATATTTTTTCACCCAAACTGGATGATACTTTCAGGTAATGATCAGTACACTAAGCTGACTTGGTTCACCAAATTTCGTTCTTCTATGTTGTAGCGTTCGTTTCCAGTAGCAGTTTGAATTTTTAGGTTTCACTCTGTTTTCTCCTATATTGATAGATGTATTTGGAACTCTAAATCCAACACGGTTTGTGCTAGCTTCTTGAAACTTGACACAATAATGTAGTTTCAAGTTCTATCTCTATGTTTTGTTTCCTCTTGATGTAGCCCTAAGCAGTGACTGGCGAGAAACACTTCCGTATAAAGGGGTTGCCAAGCGTCCAAAAATTACGAATCTCCAGAAATCTCAGCAAATATTTTTTCACCCAAACTGGATGATACTTTCAGGTAATGATCAGTACACTAAGCTGACTTGGTTCCCCAAATTTCATTCTTCTATGTTGAAGCGTTCGTTTCCAGTAACAGTTTGAATTTGTAGGTTTCAGTCTGTTTTCTCCTATATTGATAGATGTATTTGGAACTCTAAATCCAACACGGTTTGTGCTAGCTTCTTGAAACTTGACACAATAATGTAGTTTCACGTTCTATCTCTATGTTTTGTTTCCTCTTGATGTAGCCCTAAGCAGTGACTGGAGAGAAACACTTCCATATAAAGGGGTTGCCAAGCGTCCAAAAATTACGAATCTCCAGAAATCTCAGCAAATATTTTTTCACCCAAACTGGATGATACTTTCAGGTAATGATCAGTACACTAAGGCGACTTGGTTCCCGCAACTTCGTCCTTCTATGTTGAAGCGTTCATTTCCAGTAACAGTTTGAATTTTTAGGTTTCACTCTATTTTCTCCTATATTGATAGATGTATTTGGAACTCTAAATCCAACACGGTTTGTGCTAGCTTCTTGAAACTTGACACAATAAAGTTGTTTCACGTTCCGTCTCTATGTTTTGTTTCCTCTTGATGTAGCCCTTAGCAGTGACTGGGAGAAACACTTTCATGGAAACGGGTTGCCAAGCGTCCAAAAATTACGAATCTCCAGAAATCTCAGCAAATATTTTTTCACCCAAACTGGATGATACTTTCAGGTAATGATCAGTACACTAAGCTGACTTGGTTCCCCAAATTTCATTCTTCTATGTTGAAGCGTTCGTTTCCAGTAACAGTTTGAATTTTTAGGTTTCACTCTGTTTTCTCCTATATTGATAGATGTATTTGGAACTCTAAATCCAACACGGTTTGTGCTAGCTTCTTGAAACTTGACACAATAAAGTAGTTTCACGTTCTATCTCTATGTTTTGTTTCCTCTTGATGTAGCCCTAAGCAGTGACTGGCGAGAAACACTTCCATATAAAGGGGTTGCCAAGCGTCCAAAAATTACGAATCTCCAGAAATCTCAGCAAATATTTTTTCACCCAAACTGGATGATACTTTCAGGTAATGATCAGTACACTAAGCTGACTTGGTTCACCGAATTTCGTTCTTCTATGTTGTAGCGTTCGTTTCCAGTAACAGTTTGAATTTTTAGGTTTCACTCTGTTTTCTCCTATATTGATAGATGTATTTGGAACTCTAAATCCAACACGGTTTGTGCTAGCTTCTTGAAACTTGACACAATAATGTAGTTTCACGTTCTATCTCTATGTTTTGTTTCCGCTTGATGTAGCCCTAAGCAGTGACTGGCGAGAAACACTTCCATATAAAGGGGTTGCCAAGCGTCCAAAAATTACGAATCTCCAGAAATCTCAGCAAATATTTTTTCACCCAAACTGGATGATACTTTCAGGTAATGATCAGTACACTAAGCCCACTTGGTTCACCAAATTTCGTTCTTCTATGTTGAAGCGTTCGTTTCCAGTAACAGTTTGAATTTTTCGGTTTCACTCTGTTTTCTCCTATATTGATAGATGTATTTGGAACTCTAAATACAACACGGTTTTTGCTAGCTTCTTGAAACTTGACACAATAATGTAGTTTCACGTTCTATCTCTCTGTTTTGTTTCCTCTTGATGTAGCCCTAAGCACTGACTGGCGAGAAACACTTCCATATAAAGGGGTTGCCAAGCGTCCAAAAATTACGAATCTCCAGAAATCTCAGCAAATATTTTTTCACCCAAACTGGATGATACTTTCAGGTAATGATCAGTACACTAAGCTGACTTGGTTCACCAAATTTCGTTCTTCTATGTTGTAGCGTTCGTTTCCAGTAACAGTTTGAATTTTTAGGTTTCACTCTGTTTTCTCCTATATTGATAGATGTATTTGGAACTCTAAATACAACAGGGTTTGTGCTAGCTTCTTGAAACTTGACACAATAAAGTAGTTTCACGTTCTATCTCCATGTTTTGTTTCCTCTTGATGTAGCCCTAAGCAGTGACTGGCGAGAAACACTTTCATGGAAAGGGGTTGCCAAGCTTCCAAAAATTACGAATCTCCAGAAATCTCAGCAAATATTTTTTCATCCAAACTGGATGATACTTTCAGGTAATGATCAGTACACTAAGTCGACTTCTTTCCCGCAACTTCGTCCTTCTATGTTGAAGCGTTCATTTCCAGTAACAGTTTGAATTTTTAGGTTTCACTCTATTTTCACCTATATTGATAGATGTATTTGGAACTCTAAATCCAACACGGTTTGTGCTAGCTTCTTGAAACTTGACACAATAATGTAGTTTCACGTTCTTTCTCTATGTTTTGTTTCCTCTTGATGTAGCCCTAAGCAGTGACTGGCGAGAAATACTTCCATATAAAGGGGTTGCCAAGCGTCCAAAAATTACGAATCTCCAGAAATCTCAGCAAATAATTTTTCACCCAAACTGGATGATACTTTCAGGTAATGATCAGTACACTAAGCTGACTTGGTTCCCCAAATTTCATTCTTCTATGTTGTAGCGTTCGTTTCCAGTAACAGTTTGAATTTTTAGGTTTCACTCTGTTTTCTCCTATATTGATAGATGTATTTGGAACTCTAAATCCAACATGGTTTGTGCTAGCTTCTTGAAACTTGACACAATAAAGTAGTTTCTCGTTCTATCTCTATGTTTTGTTTCCTCCTGATGTAGCCCTAAGCAGTGACTGGCGAGAAACACTTTCATGGAAAGGGGTTGCCAAGCATCCAAAAATTACGAATCTCCAGAAATCTCAGCAAATATTTTTTCACCCAAACTTGATGATAGTTTCAGGTAATGATCAGTACACTAAGGCGACTTGGTTCCCGAAACTTCGTTCTTCTATGTTGAAGCGTTCATTTCCAGTAACAGTTTGAATTTTTAGGTTTCATTCTGTTTTCTCCTATATTGATAGATGTATTTGGAACTCTAAATCCAACACGGATTGTGCTAGCTTCTTGAAACTTGACACAATAAAGTAGTTTCACGTTCTGTATCTATGTTTTGTTTCCTCTTGATGTAGCCCTTAGCAGTGACTGGGAGAAACACTTTCATGGAAACGGGTTGCCAAGCGTCCAAAAATTACGAATCTCCAGAAATCTCAGCAAATATTTTTTCTCCCAAACTGGATGATACTTTCAGGTAATGATCAGTACACTAAGCTGACTTTGTTCCCCAAATTTCATTCTTCTATGTTGAAGCGTTCGTTTCCAGTAACAGTTTGAATTTTTAGGTTTCACTCTGTTTTTTCCTATATTGATAGATGTATTTGGAACTCTAAATCCAACACGGTTTGTGCTAGCTTCTTGAAACTTGACACAATAATGTAGTTTCATGTTCTATATGTTTTGTTTCTTCTTGATGTAGCCCTAAGCAGTGACTGGCGAGAAACACTTCCATATAAAGGGGTTGCCAAGCGTCCAAAAATTACGAATCTCCAGAAATCTCAGCAAATATTTTTTCACCCAAACTGGATGATACTTTCAGGTAATGATCAGTACACTAAGGCGACTTGGTTCCCGCAACTTCGTCCTTCTATGTTGAAGCGTTCATTTCCAGTAACAGTTTGAATTTTTAGGTTTCACTCTATTTTCTCCTATATTGATAGATGTATTTGGAACTCTAAATCCAACACGGTTTGTGCTAGCTTCTTGAAATTTGACACAATAAAGTTGTTTCACGTTCTGTCTCTACATTTTGTTTCCTCTTGATGTAGCCCTTAGCAGTGACTGGGAGAAACACTTTCATGGAAACGGGTTGCCAAGCGTCCAAAAATTACGAATCTCCAGAAATCTCAGCAAATATTTTTTCACCCAAACTGGATGATACTTTCAGGTAATGATCAGTACACTAAGCTGACTTGGTTCCCCAAATTTCATTCTTCTATGTTGAAGCGTTCGTTTCCAGTAACAGTTTGAATTTTTAGGTTTCACTCTGTTTTCTCCTATATTGATAGATGTATTTGGAACTCTAAATCCAACACGGTTTGTGCTAGCTTCTTGAAACTTGACACAATAATGTAGTTTCACGTTCTTTCTCTATGTTTTGTTTCCTCTTGATGTAGCCCTAAGCAGTGACTGGCGAGAAATACTTCCATATAAAGGGGTTGCCAAGCGTCCAAAAATTACGAATCTCCAGAAATCTCAGCAAATATTTTTTCACCCAAACTGGATGATACTTTCAGGTAATGATCAGTACACTAAGCTGACTTGGTTCCCCAAATTTCATTCTTCCATGTTGTAGCCTTCGTTTCCAGTAACAGTTTGAATTTTTAGGTTTCACTCTGTTTTCTCCTATATTGATAGATGTATTTGGAACTCTAAATCCAACATGGTTTGTGCTAGCTTCTTGAAACTTGACACAATAAAGTAGTTTCACGTTCTATCTCTATGTTTTGTTTCCTCTTGATGTAGCCCTAAGCAGTGACTGGCGAGAAACACTTTCATGGAAAGGGGTTGCCAAGCATCCAAAAATTACGAATCTCCAGAAATCTCAGCAAATATTTTTTCACCCAAACTGGATGATACTTTCAGGTAATGATCAGTACACTAAGGCGACTTGGTTCCCGAAACTTCGTTCTTCTATGTTGAAGCGTTCATTTCCAGTAACAGTTTGAATTTTTAGGTTTCATTCTGTTTTCTCCTATATTGATAGATGTATTTGGAACTCTAAATCCAACACGGTTTGTGCTAGCTTCTTGAAACTTGACACAATAAAGTAGTTTCACGTTCTGTCTCTATGTTTTGTTTCCTCTTGATGTAGCCCTTAGCAGTGACTGGGAGAAACACTTTCATGGAAACGGGTTGCCAAGCGTCCAAAAATTACGAATCTCCAGAAATCTCAGCAAATATTTTTTCACCCAAACTGGATGATACTTTCAGGTAATGATCAGTACACTAAGCTGACTTCGTTCCCCAAATTTCATTCTTCTATGTTGAAGCGTTCGTTTCCAGTAACAGTTTGAATTTTTAGGTTTCACTCTGTTTTTTCCTATATTGATAGATGTATTTGGAACTCTAAATCCAACACGGTTTGTGCTAGCTTCTTGAAACTTGACACAATAATGTAGTTTCATGTTCTATATGTTTTGTTTCTTCTTGATGTAGCCCTAAGCAGTGACTGGCGAGAAACACTTCCATATAAAGGGGTTGCCAAGCGTCCAAAAATTACGAATCTCCAGAAATCTCAGCAAATATTTTTTCACCCAAACTGGATGATACTTTCAGGTAATGATCAGTACACTAAGGCGACTTGGTTCCCGCAACTTCGTCCTTCTATGTTGAAGCGTTCATTTCCAGTAACAGTTTGAATTTTTAGGTTTCACTCTATTTTCTCCTATATTGATAGATGTATTTGGAACTCTAAATCCAACACGGTTTGTGCTAGCTTCTTGAAACTTGACACAATAAAGTTGTTTCACGTTCTGTCTCTACATTTTGTTTCCTCTTGATGTAGCCCTTAGCAGTGACTGGGAGAAACACTTTCATGGAAACGGGTTGCCAAGCGTCCAAAAATTACGAATCTCCAGAAATTTCAGCAAATATTTTTTCACCCAAACTGGATGATACTTTCAGGTAATGATCAGTACACTAAGCCCACTTGGTTCACCAAATTTCGTTCTTCTATGTTGAAGCGATCGTTTCCAGTAACAGTTTGAATTTTTAGGTTTCACTCTGTTTTCTCCTATATTGATAGATGTATTTGGAACTCTAAATCCAACACGGTTTGTGCTAGCTTCTTGAAACTTGACACAATAATGTAGTTTCATGTTCTATATGTTTTGTTTCCTCTTGATGTAGCCCTAAGCAGTGACTGGCGAGAAACACTTCCATATAAAGGGGTTGCCAAGCGTCCAAAAATTACGAATCTCCAGAAATCTCAGCAAATATTTTTTCACCCAAACTGGATGATACTTTCAGGTAATGATCAGTACACTAAGCCCACTTGGTTCACCAAATTTCGTTCTTCTATGTTGAAGCGTTCGTTTCCAGTAACAGTTTGAATTTTTCGGTTTCACTCTGTTTTCTCCTATATTGATAGACGTATTTGGAACTCTAAATACAACACGGTTTGTGCTAGCTTCTTGAAACTTGACACAATAATGTAGTTTAACGTTCTATCTCTATGTTTTGTTTCCTCTTGATGTAGCCCTAAGCAGTGACTGGCGAGAAACACTTCCATATAAAGGGGTTGCCAAGCGTCCAAAAATTACGAATCTCCAGAAATCTCAGCAAATATTTTTTCACCCAAACTGGATGATACTTTCAGGTAATGATCAGTACACTAAGCTGACTTGGTTCACCAAATTTCGTTCTTCTATGTTGTAGCGTTCGTTTCCAGTAACAGTTTGAATTTTTAGGTTTCACTCTGTTTTCTCCAATATTGATAGATGTATTTGGAACTCTAAATCCAACACGGTTTGTGCTAGCTTCTTGAAACTTGACACAATAATGTAGTTTCACGTTCTATCTCTATGTTTTGTTTCTTCTTGATGTAGCCCTGAGCAGTGACTGGCGAGAAACACTTCCATATAAAGGGGTTGCCAAGCGTTCAAAAATTATGAATCTCCAGAAATCTCAGCAAATATTTTTTCACCCAAACTGGATGATACTTTCAGGTAATGATCAGTACACTAAGCCCATTTGGTTCACCAAATTTCGTTCTTGTATGTTGAAGCGTTCGTTTCCAGTAACAGTTTGAATTTTTCGGTTTCACTCTGTTTTCTCCTATATTGATAGATGTATTTGGAACTCTAAATCCAACACGGTTTGTGCTAGCTTCTTGAAACTTGACAAAATAATGTAGTTTCATTTTCTATCTCTATGTTTTGTTTCCTCTTGATGTAGCCCTAAGCAGTGACTGGCGAGAAACACTTCCATATAAAGGGGTTGCCAAGCGTCCAAAAATTACGAATCTCGAGAAATCTCAGCAAATATTTTTTCACCCAAACTGGATGATACTTTCAGGTAATGATCAGTACACTAAGCCCACTTGGTTCACCAAATTTCGTTCTTCTATGTTGAAGCGTTCGTTTCCAGTAACAGTTTGAATTTTTCGGTTTCACTCTGTTTTCTCCTATATTGATAGATGTATTTGGAACTCTAAATACAACACGGTTTGTGCTAGCTTCTTGAAACTTGACACAATAATGTAGTTTCACGTTCTATCTCTATGTTTTGTTTCCTCTTGATGTAGCCCTAAGCACTGACTGGCGAGAAACACTTCCATATAAAGGGGTTGCCAAGCGTCCAAAAATTACGAATCTCCAAAATCTCAGCAAATATTTTTTCACCCAAACTGGATGATACTTTCAGGTAATGATCATTACACTAAGCTGACTTGGTTCACCAAATTTCGTTCTTCTATGTTGTAGCGTTCGTTTACAGGAACAGTTTGAATTTTTAGGTTTCACTCTGTTTTCTCCTATATTGATAGATGTATTTGGAACTCTAAATCCAACACGGTTTGTGCTAGCTTCTTGAAACTTGACACAATAAAGTAGTTTCACGTTCTATCTCCATGTTTTGTTTCCTCTTGATGTAGCCCTAAGCAGTGACTGGCGAGAAACACTTTCATGGAAAGGGGTTGCCAAGCTTCCAAAAATTACGAGTCTCCAGAAATCTCAGCAAATATTTTTTCATCCAAACTGGATGATACTTTCAGGTAATGATCAGTACACTAAGGCGACTTGGTTCCCGCAACTTCGTCCTTCTATGTTGAGGCGTTCATTTCCAGTAACAGTTTGAATTTTTAGGTTTCACTCTATTTTCACCTATATTGATAGATGTATTTGGAACTCTAAATCCAACACGGTTTGTGCTAGCTTCTTGAAACTTGACACAATAATGTAGTTTCACGTTCTTTCTCTATGTTTTGTTTCCTCTTGATGTAGCCCTAAGCAGTGACTGGCGAGAAACACTTCCATATAAAGGGGTTGCCAAGCGTCCAAAAATTACGAATCTCCAGAAATCTCAGCAAATATTTTTTCACCCAAACTGGATGATACTTTCAGGTAATGATCACTACACTAAGCTGACTTGGTTCACCAAATTTCGTTCTTCTATGTTGTAGCGTTCATTTCCAGTAGCAGTTTGAATTTTTAGGTTTCACTCTGTTTTCTCCTATATTGATAGATGTATTTGGAACTCTAAATCCAACACTGTTTGTGCTAGCTTCTTGAAACTTGACACAATAATGTAGTTTCAAGTTCTATCTCTATGTTTTGTTTCCTCTTGATGTAGCCCTAAGCAGTAACTGGCGAGAAACACTTCCATATAAAGGGGTTGCTAAGCGTCCAAAAATTACGAATCTCCAGAAATCTCAGCAAATATTTTTTCACCCAAACTGGATGATACTTTCAGGTAATGATCAGAACACTAAGCCCACTTGGTTCACCAAATTTCGTTCTTCTATGTTGAAGCGTTCGTTTCCAGTAACAGTTTGAATTTTTCGGTTTCACTCTGTTTTCTCCTATATTGATAGATGTATTTGGAACTCTAAATACAACACGGTTTGTGCTAGCTTCTTGAAACTTGACACAATAATGTAGTTTCACGTTCTATCTCTCTGTTTTGTTTCCTCTTGATGTAGCCCTAAGCAATGACTGGCGAGAAACACTTCCATATAAAGGGGTTGCCAAGCGTCCAAAAATTACGAATCTCCAGAAATCTCAGCAAATATTTTTTCACCCAAACTGGATGATACTTTCAGGTAATGATCAGTACACTAAGCTGACTTGGTTCACCAAATTTCGTTCTTCTATGTTGTAGCGTTCGTTTCCAGTAGCAGTTTGAATTTTTAGGTTTCACTCTGTTTTCTCCTATATTGATAGATGTATTTGGAACTCTAAATCCAACACGGTTTGTGCTAGCTTCTTGAAACTTGACACAATAATGTAGTTTCAAGTTCTATCTCTATGTTTTGTTTCCTCTTGATGTAGCCCTAAGCAGTGACTGGCGAGAAACACTTCCATATAAAGGGGTTGCCAAGCGTCCAAAAATTACGAATCTCCAGAAATCTCAGCAAATATTTTTTCACCCAAACTGGATGATACTTTCAGGTAATGATCAGTACACTAAGCTGACTTGGTTCACCAAATTTCGTTCTTCTATGTTGTAGCGTTCGTTTCCAGTAGCAGTTTGAATTTTTAGGTTTCACTCTGTTTTCTCCTATATTGATAGATGTATTTGGAACTCTAAATCCAACACGGTTTGTGCTAGCTTCTTGAAACTTGACACAATAATGTAGTTTCAAGTTCTATCTCTATGTTTTGTTTCCTCTTGATGTAGCCCTAAGCAGTGACTGGCGAGAAACACTTCCATATAAAGGGGTTGCCAAGCGTCCAAAAATTACGAATCTCCAGAAATCTCAGCAAATATTTTTTCACCCAAACTGGATGATACTTTCAGGTAATGATCAGGACACTAAGGCGACTTGGTTCCCGCAACTTCGTCCTTCTATGTTGAAGCGTTCATTTCCAGTAACAGTTTGAATTTTTAGGTTTCACTCTGTTTTCTCCTATATTGATAGATGTATTTGGAACTCTAAATCCAACACGGTTTGTGCTAGCTTCTTGAAACTTGACACAATAAAGTAGTTTCACGTTCTATCTCTGTGTTTTGTTTCCTCTTGATGTAGCCCTAAGCAGTGACTGGCGAGAAACACTTCCATATAAAGGGGTTGCCAAGCGTCCAAAAATTACGAATCTCCAGAAATCTCAGCAAATATTTTTTCACCCAAACTGGATGATACTTTCAGGTAATGATCAGTACACTAAGCCCACTTGGTTCACCAAATTTCGTTCTTCTATGTTGAAGCGTTCGTTTCCAGTAACAGTTTGAATTTTTCGGTTTCACTCTGTTTTCTCCTTTATTGATAGATGTATTTGGAACTCTAAATCCAACACGGTTTGTGCTAGCTTCTTGAAACTTGACACAATAATGTAGTTTCACGTTCTATCTCTATGTTTTGTTTCCTCTTGATGTAGCCCTAAGCAGTGACTGGCGAGAAACACTTCCATATAAAGGGGTTGCCAAGCGTCCAAAAATGACGAATCTCCAGAAATCTCAGCAAATATTTTTTCACCCAAACTGGATGATACTTTCAGGTAATGATCAGTACACTAAGCTGACTTGGTTCACCGAATTTCGTTCTTCTATGTTGTAGCGTTCGTTTCCAGTAACAGTTTGAATTTTTAGGTTTCACTCTGTTTTCTCCTATATTGATAGATGTATTTGGAACTCTAAATCCAACACGGTTTGTGCTAGCTTCTTGAAACTTGACACAATAATGTAGTTTCACGTTCTATCTCTATGTTTTGTTTCCGCTTGATGTAGCCCTAAGCAGTGACTGGCGAGAAACACTTCCATATAAAGGGGTTGCCAAGCGTCCAAAAATTACGAATCTCCAGAAATCTCAGCAAATATTTTTTCACCCAAACTGGATGATACTTTCAGGTAATGATCAGTACACTAAGCCCACTTGGTTCACCAAATTTCGTTCTTCTATGTTGAAGCGTTCGTTTCCAGTAACAGTTTGAATTTTTCGGTTTCACTCTGTTTTCTCCTATATTGATAGATGTATTTGGAACTCTAAATACAACACGGTTTTTGCTAGCTTCTTGAAACTTGACACAATAATGTAGTTTCACGTTCTATCTCTCTGTTTTGTTTCCTCTTGATGTAGCCCTAAGCACTGACTGGCGAGAAACACTTCCATATAAAGGGGTTGCCAAGCGTCCAAAAATTACGAATCTCCAGAAATCTCAGCAAATATTTTTTCACCCAAACTGGATGATACTTTCAGGTAATGATCAGTACACTAAGCTGACTTGGTTCACCAAATTTCGTTCTTCTATGTTGTAGCGTTCGTTTCCAGTAACAGTTTGAATTTTTAGGTTTCACTCTGTTTTCTCCTATATTGATAGATGTATTTGGAACTCTAAATACAACAGGGTTTGTGCTAGCTTCTTGAAACTTGACACAATAAAGTAGTTTCACGTTCTATCTCCATGTTTTGTTTCCTCTTGATGTAGCCCTAAGCAGTGACTGGCGAGAAACACTTTCATGGAAAGGGGTTGCCAAGCTTCCAAAAATTACGAATCTCCAGAAATCTCAGCAAATATTTTTTCATCCAAACTGGATGATACTTTCAGGTAATGATCAGTACACTAAGTCGACTTCTTTCCCGCAACTTCGTCCTTCTATGTTGAAGCGTTCATTTCCAGTAACAGTTTGAATTTTTAGGTTTCACTCTATTTTCACCTATATTGATAGATGTATTTGGAACTCTAAATCCAACACGGTTTGTGCTAGCTTCTTGAAACTTGACACAATAATGTAGTTTCACGTTCTTTCTCTATGTTTTGTTTCCTCTTGATGTAGCCCTAAGCAGTGACTGGCGAGAAATACTTCCATATAAAGGGGTTGCCAAGCGTCCAAAAATTACGAATCTCCAGAAATCTCAGCAAATATTTTTTCACCCAAACTGGATGATACTTTCAGGTAATGATCAGTACACTAAGCTGACTTGGTTCCCCAAATTTCATTCTTCTATGTTGTAGCGTTCGTTTCCAGTAACAGTTTGAATTTTTAGGTTTCACTCTGTTTTCTCCTATATTGATAGATGTATTTGGAACTCTAAATCCAACATGGTTTGTGCTAGCTTCTTGAAACTTGACACAATAAAGTAGTTTCACGTTCTATCTCTATGTTTTGTTTCCTCTTGATGTAGCCCTAAGCAGTGACTGGCGAGAAACACTTTCATGGAAAGGGGTTGCCAAGCATCCAAAAATTACGAATCTCCAGACATCTCAGCAAATATTTTTTCACCCAAACTTGATGATAGTTTCAGGTAATGATCAGTACACTAAGGCGACTTGGTTCCCGAAACTTCGTTCTTCTATGTTGAAGCGTTCATTTCCAGTAACAGTTTGAATTTTTAGGTTTCATTCTGTTTTCTCCTATATTGATAGATGTATTTGGAACTCTAAATCCAACACGGTTTGTGCTAGCTTCTTGAAACTTGACACAATAAAGTAGTTTCACGTTCTGTCTCTATGTTTTGTTTCCTCTTGATGTAGCCCTTAGCAGTGACTGGGAGAAACACTTTCATGGAAACGGGTTGCCAAGCGTCCAAAAATTACGAATCTCCAGAAATCTCAGCAAATATTTTTTCACCCAAACTGGATGATACTTTCAGGTAATGATCAGTACACTAAGCTGACTTCGTTCCCCAAATTTCATTCTTCTATGTTGAAGCGTTCGTTTCCAGTAAAAGTTTGAATTTTTAGGTTTCACTCTGTTTTTTCCTATATTGATAGATGTATTTGGAACTCTAAATCCAACACGGTTTGTGCTAGCTTCTTGAAACTTGACACAATAATGTAGTTTCATGTTCTATATGTTTTGTTTCTTCTTGATGTAGCCCTAAGCAGTGACTGGCGAGAAACACTTCCATATAAAGGGGTTGCCATGCGTCCAAAAATTACGAATCTCCAGAAATCTCAGCAAATATTTTTTCACCCAAACTGGATGATACTTTCAGGTAATGATCAGTACACTAAGGCGACTTGGTTCCCGCAACTTCGTCCTTCTATGTTGAAGCGTTCATTTCCAGTAACAGTTTGAATTTTTAGGTTTCACTCTATTTTCTCCTATATTGATAGATGTATTTGGAACTCTAAATCCAACACGGTTTGTGCTAGCTTCTTGAAACTTGACACAATAAAGTTGTTTCACGTTCTGTCTCTACATTTTGTTTCCTCTTGATGTAGCCCTTAGCAGTGACTGGGAGAAACACTTTCATGGAAACGGGTTGCCAAGCGTCCAAAAATTACGAATCTCCAGAAATCTCAGCAAATATTTTTTCACCCAAACTGGATGATACTTTCAGGTAATGATCAGTACACTAAGCTGACTTGGTTCCCCAAATTTCATTCTTCTATGTTGAAGCGTTCGTTTCCAGTAACAGTTTGAATTTTTAGGTTTCACTCTGTTTTCTCCTATATTGATAGATGTATTTGGAACTCTAAATCCAACACGGTTTGTGCTAGCTTCTTGAAACTTGACACAATAGTGTAGTTTCGTGTTCTATATGTTTTGTTTCCTCTTGATGTAGCCCTAAGCAGTGACTGGCGAGAAACACTTCCATATAAAGGGGTTGCCAAGCGTCCAAAAATTACGAATCTCCAGAAATCTCAGCAAATATTTTTTCACCCAAACTGGATGATACTTTCAGGTAATGATCAGTACACTAAGCCCACTTGGTTTACCAAATTTCGTTCTTCTATGTTGAAGCGTTCGTTTCCAGTAACAGTTTGAATTTTTCGGTTTCACTCTGTTTTCTCCTATATTGATAGATGTATTTGGAACTCTAAATCCAACACGGTTTGTGCTAGCTTCTTGAAACTTGACACAATAATGTAGTTTCATGTTCTATCTCTATGTTTTGTTTCCTCTTGATGTAGCCCTAAGCAGTGACTGGCGAGAAACACTTCCATATAAAGGGGTTGCCAAGCGTCCAAAAATTACGAATCTCCAGAAATCTCAACAAATATTTTTTCACCCAAACTGGATGATACTTTCAAATAATGATCAGTACACTAAGCTGACTTGGTTCCCCAAATTTCATTCTTCTATATTGAAGCGTTCTTTTCCAGTAACAGTTTGAATTTTTAGGTTTCACTCTGTTTTCTCCTATATTGATAGATGTATTTGGAACTCTAAATCCAACACGGTTTGTGCTAGTTTCTTGAAACTTGACACAATAATGTAGTTTCACGTTCTATCTCTCTGTTTTGTTTCCTCTTGATGTAGCCCTAAGCACTGACTGGCGAGAAACACTTCCATATAAAGGGGTTGCCAAGCGTCCAAAAATTACGAATCTCCAGAAATCTCAGCAAATATTTTTTCACCCAAACTGGATGATACTTTCAGGTAATGATCAGTACACTAAGCTGACTTGGTTCACCAAATTTCGTTCTTCTATGTTGTAGCATTCGTTTCCAGGAACAGTTTGAATTTTTAGGTTTCACTCTGTTTTCTCCTATATTGATAGATGTATTTGGAACTCTAAATACAACAGGGTTTGTGCTAGCTTCTTGAAACTTGACACAATAAAGTAGTTTCACGTTCTATCTCCATGTTTTGTTTCCTCTTGATGTAGCCCTAAGCAGTGACTGGCGAGAAACACTTTCAAGGAAAGGGGTTGCCAAGCTTCCAAAAATTACGAATCTCCAGAAATCTCAGCAAATATTTTTTCATCCAAACTGGATGATACTTTCAGGTAATGATCAGTACACTAAGGCGACTTGGTTCCCGCAACTTCGTCCTTCTATGTTGAAGCGTTCATTTCCAGTAACAGTTTGAATTTTTAGGTTTCACTCCATTTTCACCTATATTGATAGATGTATTTGGAACTCTACATCCAAAATGGTTTGTGCTAGCTTCTTGAAACTTGACACAATAATGTAGTTCCACATTCTATCTCTATGTTTTGTTTCCTCTTGATGTAGCCCTAAGCAGTGTATGGCGAGAAACACTTCCATATAAAGGGGTTGCCAAGCGTCCAAAAATTACGAATCTCCAGAAATCTCAGCAAATATTTTTTCACCCAAACTGGATGATACTTTCAGGTAATGATCAGTACACTAAGCTGACTTGGTTCCCCAAATTTCATTCTTCTATGTTGAAGCGTTCGTTTCCAGTAACAGTTTGAATTTTTAGGTTTCACTCTGTTTTCTCCTATATTGATAGATGTATTTGGAACTCTAAATCCAACACGGTTTGTGCTAGCTTCTTGAAACTTGACACAATAAAGTAGTTTCACGTTCTATCTCTATGTTTTGTTTCCTCTTGATGTAGCCCTAAGCAGTGACTGGCGAGAAACACTTTCATGGAAAGGGGTTGCCAAGCATCCAAAAATTACGAATCTCCAGACATCTCAGCAAATATTTTTTCACCCAAACTGGATGATAGTTTCAGGTAATGATCAGTACACTAAGGCGACTTGGTTCCCGAAACTTTGTTCTTCTATGTTGAAGCGTTCATTTCCAGTAACAGTTTGAATTTTTAGGTTTCATTCCGTTTTCTCCTATATTGATAGATGTATTTGGAACTCTAAATCCAACACGGTTTGTGCTAGCTTCTTGAAACTTGACGCAATAAAGTAGTTTCACGTTCTGTCTCTATGTTTTGTTTCCTCTTGATGTAGCCCTTAGCAGTGACTGGCGAGAAACACTTCCATATAAAGGGGTTGCCAAGCGTCCAAAAATGACGAATCTCCAGAAATCTCAGCAAATATTTTTTCACCCAAACTGGATGATACTTTCAGGTAATGATCAGTACACTAAGCCCACTTGGTTCACCAAATTTCGTTCTTCTATGTTGAAGCGTTCGTTTCCAGTAACAGTTTGAATTTTTCGGTTTCACTCTGTTTTCTCCTATATTGATAGATGTATTTGGAACTCTAAATCCAACACGGTTTGTGCTAGCTTCTTGAAACTTGACACAATAATGTAGTTTCACGTTCTATCTCTATGTTTTGTTTCCTCTTGATGTAGCCCTAAGCAGTGACTGGCGAGAAACACTTCCATATAAAGGGGTTGCCAAGCGTCCAAAAATTACGAATCTCCAGAAATCTCAGCAAATATTTTTTCACCCAAACTGGATGATACTTTCAGGTAATGATCAGTACACTAAGCTGACTTGGTTCCCCAAATTTCATTCTTCTATGTTGAAGCGTTCGTTTCCAGTAACAGTTTGAATTTTTAGGTTTCACTCTGTTTTCTCCTATATGATAGATGTATTTGGAACTCTAAATCCAACACGGTTTGTGCTAGCTTCTTGAAACTTGACACAATAAAGTAGTTTCACGTTCTATCTCTATGTTTTGTTTCCTCTTGATGTAGCCCTAAGCAGTGACTGGCAAGAAACACTTTCATGGAAAGGGGTTGCCAAGCATCCAAAAATTACGAATCTCCAGAAATCTCAGCAAATATTTTTTCACCCAAACTTGATGATAGTTTCAGGTAATGATCAGTACACTAAGGCGACTTGGTTCCCGAAACTTCGTTCTTCTATGTTGAAGCGTTCATTTCCAGTAACAGTTTGAATTTTTAGGTTTCACTCTGTTTTCTCCTATATTGATAGATGTATTTGGAACTCTAAATCCAACACGGTTTGTGCTAGCTTCTTGAAACTCGACACAATAATGTAGTTTCATGTTCTATATGTTTTGTTTCCTCTTGATGTAGCCCTAAGCAGTGACTGGCGAGAAACACTTCCATATAAAGGGGTTGCCAAGCGTCCAAAAATTACGAATCTCCAGAAATCTCAGCAAATATTTTTTCACCCAAACTGGATGATACTTTCAGGTAATGATCACTACACTAAGCTGACTTGGTTCACCAAATTTCGTTCTTCTATGTTGTGGCGTTCTTTTCCAGTAGCAGTTTGAATTTTTAGGTTTCACTCTGTTTTCTCCTATATTGATAGATGTATTTGGAACTCTAAATCCAACACGGTTTGTGCTAGCTTCTTGAAACTTGACACTATAATGTAGTTTCAAGTTCTATCTCTATGTTTTGTTTCCTCTTGATGTAGCCCTAAGCAGTGACTGGCGAGAAACACTTCCATATAAAGGGGTTGTCAAGCATCCAAAAATTACGAATCTCCAGAAATCTCAGCAAATATTTTTTCACCCAAACTGGATGATACTTTCAGGTAATGATCAGTACACTAAGGCGACTT